>NC_041381.1:188692916-188747941 GCF_002162155.2 Triticum dicoccoides
GCTAGAGGGATGGCCGGGGCGGCGGCGGACGGGCGGTGGGGAGTGTTTTCGGGGCAGGCCGGGCGGCACACCGCCGGCCGCGGGCGGCGGGGGGTTGCTGTTTGGCCGGTGGTGGCTGGCAGCTCAGGGGGGTGGAGGTTGAAGATGAACCGCATGCCCTTGATTTCGTATCCAACAGATGCAAAATTGACTAACCAGAGATGAAAAAGTCAGTCGACCGACGTGTAGCATCACCTTGCTAGTGCGTTCAGTTTCGACAGCAAAATTCAGTTTCGATAGCAAAATTCAGTTTCGACAGTTGAGTTCAGTTTCGACAGTTAAGTTCAGTTTTGACAGTTAAGTACAGAGATGAGCGACTGATGTATTTTACATCTAGCACTTTGTGGTTATGTATTTTACGTCATGTATTGGAGATGCTATTAGAATTCCACTCAGGTTAACGTTGTTCGTTGTCTCTCTTGTCCTGCTTCAGCCTCGGCGTCGTACAACTCACCAGAGCTGCTCCAATGACGAAACCCTCCATCACAGCAGAGCGGTACCTCGGGCTCCATCTCCAAACGCCGAAG
The DNA here is from genome assembly GCF_002162155.2 of Triticum dicoccoides. Classification (NCBI taxonomy): domain Eukaryota; kingdom Viridiplantae; phylum Streptophyta; class Magnoliopsida; order Poales; family Poaceae; genus Triticum; species Triticum dicoccoides. The sequence goes on from NC_041381.1 coordinate 188,693,483, forward strand.
ATCTTCTTCCCCTCCTTCAATAGTAAAGTCAGCCAGAGCATCCTCACCGGACAACCCAATCACACTGAGATCGACATGGCTTCGCCAAAGAGGTTGTACACTTGTTGCATATCTTTTTTACTCTACATGTTATATATATTGTCCACTAAGCACTCGTAGTAACGGGAAATACGATTATTTTATCCTACTATATGACAAGCAGTGAGGTACTAGGCAACTTAGCTATCCGTGATGGACTCTCTTGAACACCATCATTATTTATCTCTGCGCGTTTGAGCTGTGCATTTGTCGATGGGCCTGGGAGTTGAGCTACTATGGCAGTGGCCTGGGTCCAAAGTAATAGAAGTAGCACAAAAACATTTTTTTAGTGTAGGATTTTCCTTGCTCAAGCCTGCCTACTAGAATCGCCAGTGCTTGAAAGGAAAAGTGAATGAAAAACATAGGAATTGGAAAGTTTCCTATGGTACTACTTTTCATGAATTTGGTGCAAAGGAATGGAGCAAAGGAAAACTGTAGGATTTGTTCCTTTAGTGTCTCCTTGAAAGAAAAACCATAGGAATTCTAATTTCCACTTCTTCTCCTTTTCATATTCATATTCATCAAGCACAAGACTAAGAGATAGTAGCATAATAGCATTATAACCGTACATTTTCTTGTGGTTTGACTTAATCTCACCATGCTTTTTTGCATCCTGTGATCTTCCAATTGTTGTGAATCAAACACCCAGATTGGCAGAAATCCTGTGTTTTTAAATTCTCTGTTTTGCACATGCATTCCTACCCTATTCCTGTCTATTTCCTATCCCTGCATTGTTAGAATCCTCAAATTCAAACAAGCCCTTACTCAATTACTTCTGTTACAGATATGTGTCAAAGAAAACCTTGTGTGGTTTGTCCTGCTCCTGCAGCGCTGTGTTCCACCCCAGCTCAGCTACTCCAACGACGGAAGGGTTCACCACAGCAGGGATCCGCTCTCCAGACTGTTTTTCGCCGCCTCAGATCTTCTTCCCCGCCACCGGCAGCCACGACAACTGCATTACCATCATCAACTGAGCAGATGACCTTGAGGACTACACGGGTCCGCAAGAGAGGTCGCACTCTTCCGTGTCTGCTTACATTATGCGTTGCTTAATATGTTGACATGCTACATTATCATCGTGTTCACCTATTAGACTCCGAGTCAGGTCCAAACTAATGCTGAAACTTGAGTTTTTAAATGGTTGTGGGGTACATATTGGGGCAGCAATCAGTACTATCTGTCTACTATCTCGTTAATCTTCGGTGTCTACTATGAGTTTCATGTTGGGTGCAAACAAACATTAAAGGAGCCATTATCTGTATTTTTTAACTAAAGCTATTATCTGCCTGCTATCATTGGTTTTGGGTCTATCCACAGTTTGCTACCATCACTCTGGATTTGTGCATGCACTCCTTACATAATATCACTATGTTTTATTCCTATGCATGCCAATTATTGTACACAATGGAACTGATCATGTAGATCAAAAGAGACGAGCCTTGCGTGGCAATAAAATATCATGCAGACGTCATTCCATGGTGGGTGCAAAGGCAGCCCCCCCCCTCCACCCATTTCGGATCGTAATCAAGAGGAAGATAACTGTTTTGAGGGGGATTTAGAATGAGAAGACCACTCCTATTTACCCCATGAGGTCTTCGCTCTAACTTGGCATGCTGGTGTTGGTAATATCATGCATATGGTGCCTTGCATTGCTTACTATATACATTAAGGATGTCATCTGCTTAGTTTAGACATGCTTTGTGTCAATGCCATCTGTTTAGGTTCTTTATCGTATATGTGAATCATGCAATGCCATCTTGTCTAGCCAGGCATCATATATGTGAATTTTGCAATGCCACCCTGGTTAGCCAGTCATCTTATATGTGAATTATATCATGCCATCATTTTTTTATTATGTGTTAAATTTGTCAACAATTTTAGTACATTCAATTACTCTTCCTGTGCATCAGCCATTCTGCACGGTCATGGAAAAATCTGGAGTGGAAACAAGGTCTTCAGAGCAGACAATGCTATCTGACGAAGAGCATGTCTTGCCGGTTACCGATAGCTCCTCAGAGGAGGATTCAGAGACAGATGACCAGTCATATTTCCCCCCTGAGGTGCATGCCCTAACTTGGCAGGGTTATGTTACTCATATCGTGTGTATGATATCTTGCATTGCTATGTCATTTGCTTAGTTTAGACATGCTTTGTGTGAATGCCACCTGTTTAGTGTCTAATTACCATATATGTGAATTATGCAATGCCATCTTGTTGCAAGACATTATATATGTGAACTATGCAATGTTATCTTGTTGCAAGGCATTATGTATGTGAATTATGCAATGCCATGCTGTTTAGGCAAGCGTCATATATGTGAATTATATCATGCCGTCCTTTTTTTGTATTTCTCATTGCTTTTGTCGATAATGTTTGTATATTCAACTGCTCTTCCTGTGCATCAGCCATTTGAATTGGTGATGGAGAAATCTGGAGTGAAAACAAGGTCTTCAGAGCAGACAATGCTACCTGCTGAAGAAGATATCTTGTTGGTTACAAATAGCTCTTCAGAGGAGGATTCAGAGGCAGATGACCAGTCCTATTATCCCCCTGAGGTGTATGCTCAAACTTGGCAGGGTTATATTACTCATATAATGCATATGTTGTATTGCAATGCTTAGTTTTTACATCATATACATAATATTGAATACCATCTCCTTAGTTGACACATCATATATGCAATTGCCCTCTGCTCACTTCCTTAGTATATAAATCACATATTTGAATTATGTTATGCCATGATGTTTACATAGACAGCATGTATCTAAATTATGGCATGCCAACCCATTTTCTAAAGACATAATATAGTTATATCATCTCATCCTGTTTACATAGTCATCATATTTTAAATTATGTCATTTTATCTGTGAATTATATCATGCCATCATGTTTCCATCGACGGCATGTTTGTGATTTATGGCATGTCAACCACTTTAATAGACACATCGTATAGTTATATCATGTCATCCTGTTTACATAGTCATCATATTTTGAAGTATGTCATTCTATCCTGTTTAGTTAGCCATCATACATGTGAAATTGTGTCATGCTATCCTATTTAATTAGCCATCATATATGTGAAATTATATCCTGCTATTTTGTTTGCTTAGACAACATAAATGTGAATTATTTCATGCCCTGTTTTCTTCCCTACTATCCATTGCACTTGTCTGTCTTACAATGTTTGTACATTCAAATACTTTTCTTGTTTATCAGCCATTTCAATTGGAGGGAGTGATGGCAGTATCTGTGGGAGTAAAACACGGTCTTGAGAAAAGATCGTGCTACCTATCGATGCAGATAGAACCACGGTTGTACTTGCCCAAGAATCAGCCCCACCACACATAACCCACACTCATGCAGATTGTACCCCTACCCAGTTGGACAGAGAACCAGCTACACCCCTTCTAACCCCAACCCCGGCAGATAGACACCCAGTTCCCGTTGACACAGCACCGTCTCCACCACAGAGCACCCAAACACGATTGGTTAGTAAGGCAACTGCAGTGCCCAAATCACGAGGACCACCACTCCGAACCCGAAGTCAACACTTAAAGCAGAAGAAGAATTGTTCTTAGGTCAGGTTCCGTAGCTATGGTTCATACTACTTTGCTCTTGCATCAGTGTATTTACTGATACCAAATTTGAAGGATGCAATTGAAACTCCAATGGCGCAACAGGTAAGTTTTAAACCTATTTCTTCAACGTGTTTGGCTGTTTGCTGTTGTAACTTGCTCTATGTTGATTTCAGTTTCAATTGAATAAACAGTTATGTTCTCATGCCATGCACATTACAAGTGTTGTTATTGCTGTGTAGTTTCCCACACATATTCTGTCTATGCTGCTTTTTCTTAAATAGATATGATTCAAACTGTATCTATCTTGATTTGGCAACATAAACTAGAATGATATAGACCATACAGTGACCATACTACATAGATATATGTTTGTTTCATGTTGTTATCCTGTCCACCTTACTACTGAACTGGTTTACCAAAATGAGTTTCATATACTACATTGTAAACCTGAGATGTGTTTGTTTGTTTCTCTTTTAGAACGCGGATAAAATATTGGAGAAGAGTACCCTATTATGCAATGGTAAAGGAAGTAATGCAGATAAGGTTCAAGATAGTGAGACATCCGTGTTGGTCTCCAAGAAAGCTGATAAAAACTATATTGAGGACACTGAGACAACCCCAAAGTCCTGTCTTGATGTAGTGTTCAAGTTACTGGCTACCACTGCTGGCACCAGCTCTTCGAACTCGTTGCCTGAATCAGTTCGGCTTCTTGAGTCTCAACTTCAAGTTGAAAGACATCGATCAGATGTTATGTGACAGCAAGCCGAAGGACTGAGGAAGTCCCTATAGAATTCAGATGCATACTTTCTGGTGCAACAGCAAGCGCTGGAGGACTTAAGCGCCAAACAAAAGAAAGTTAATAAGCTTGCTAAGCATCTTGCCAGCATTATGGGTACCCAGGATATTGTTTCTTGAGCTCTTCTGAAGTGGTTTCAGTTCTGGACTTGTTTTGCTGCGGCGTTTATATGCTGTTGTGTTCCCTATATTTGCACTGGTGGCGAACTTTGATGCCCAGTGGATGTAATATGTGTAATAGCCGTGATAGCCTAGTGTAAGTTGCTTGCTTATTTATTTCCTTGTTGTCTTGTTTATTTGTTTGCTTGTAGTCAGTGTAGTTCTTTTTCTGCGGTTTGCTAGTGGCTGCAATAACCTATTTTTTAAAACTAGGCCACAATAACCATGGGCTAATATTTACTATAGTGACACTGGACCTACGGGCCATAGAAACAGTGGGCCTTCTACGGGCTGTATAAACAGTGGGCCTTCTACGGGCCGAAGAAAAAATGGGCCTTCTACGGGACGCAGAAACAATGGGCCTTCTACGGGTTGTATCATCAATGGGCCTTATACGGGCAGTATGATCGATTGGCCAAACATGGGCCAATAACAGGCCACATTATGGCCGTAAATGGGCTAGAGTTGGAATCGTCTGTTCATGGGCCGACCATAACGAGCCATCGTTAATAGGTCGTATTTCATGACGCTATGAAAACGGCCCAACGTGTTAACGGACCACAAACGGGCCGACTGTAACCACGGGCTGAATTTGGCCCATAAGCAGAAAATGACAGTAACGGGTCGTAAGTAAACGAATGCTGGAAATGAGCCCAAGAATAAATGGGCTCTGAGAAGGCCGAAAGATAACATGGGCTGGAAACGGCCCAATGGAATAACGGGCCCTTAATGGGTATAAAGTGATACGATGTTCATTATGGGCCAGTTTCACCACGGGCCGTTAATGGGTGTAAAGTAATACACTATTCATTATGGGCCAGTTTCACCACGGGCCGTTATTAGGCCAAGAGTTACATAGGGCCTCATATGGGCCGAAAGACGTCATGGGCCATACATGGGCCAGAAGTGAAAACGGGCTGGAATCATATTGGGTGGCCCAGATGACGCTACTGGGCCTAATTCGGATAGGGCGTAACGAGCCTTGGGTTAGCGGGCTGTATATGGGCTATATGCAAACAGGCCATTAACAGGCTTTACATGGGCCGGCCCGCCACCTTTTGACCAAGTCAAACGGGCCGGCCTTTTCAGAGGAATGGGCCTCTGTTGGGCCGTGCCACATGTCGACGTATCATAGGCGCCTTCTGTCCAATGAGTGGATGACATCTGTCCCAACGGTGAGCCGACACCTGTTTCCTCCATCCAATGATGATTTTACACGTGGAAAATCCCCATTGGTCGGGGCTGTTAATGGGTTATCGGATCCAAAGCCCGACTCGATAGCTTAACGGCGTTCCATTACGGTGGATGCCATGTGTCGGTCACCCTTGACGAAAGCACTTCTGTGACGCACGATTTATCGTCATGGAAGTGGACACTTCCATGATGATAATTTTGGTAATGTCATGGAACACTTCTACGACATCACAGGTATGACTATCTTGATTCTGTCATAAATTTGTCATGGATGTACATGCATGACAAAAAACGCGACCTATTGTGACAAACACGTATCATCACGGAAGTGTATTTTTTTTGTAGTGCATGTTGGATTATAGATTATTTCCAACAAAACATTCTTGTAAATACTGAAGTTTTCATCACATAACAAATAACAAGCAATGAAATGAACTTCAACTCAACCAATCCTCGGCGTTGGAAATGCTTGCTTTGAACCATAGGTGCTCTGGGAAGGGCTAGCTATTGTCAATATCGAGAGCAACGCAGGACTGATCATCCAGGCTGAAGCGGCATATATCAGGAGCGGGGTAGGGAACCACCGCAATGTTCGAGGTATAGATATAGTTGCTTCTCATAAATGGTAGTAACGTTGTGTCAACAGCAGTTGGATCGCCTTTAACCATCATTGGATAGTTTGGTCCAAGGAAGAGCGAGTTTTCTCCAAGACTACCACTGAACCAGGGAGAAGGTGTTGGCGCTAGCACACTAGTATCCATCCCAAATACCCTGCAACGGGTGTTGGAATAGGTCCGGAGAGGGCGACCATGGGAGACAACATGTGCTCCCTCAATAGTAACAATCTCAGTGCACTATATACAGACAAGAAGAGGTGATCCATAGGAATTAGTTGCCAGGCGCCACTGAGTATATAAGTTCTTCTCGTCCTCATGCTTGTGATCATCACCATCGTCATCTCCCCCTTGGTTATAAAAAATTTCAAGTATAGGCGGTGGAATGTTCACATGACCTTGGAAACACAATAAGGTTAATTTGTAAAGGGAAACTTGCTAACCCGCATGCATGTGGATGAAACTATTATAATTACGGTGGAAGATAAACGTACCGAAACTACGAGGATCCCATGCAAAAACAGTGCCACGAGTGGTGGCAGCAAACACAAGATCCTCGTATTCAATTGCATCACAGTACTCATCATCCGTGTACAAAAACTGATTTTTTAGCAATATCCATGGACGAACCATGGAATCAGTAACGATGGCAACAAGCTTGTCGAAGATAGCAACAACTTCATAGTTCTCGTAATTCCAAGAGCGGTTGGGAACTCGACAAATTGCTATCTTCCGTAGACGACAGCCACCATGATCGTATTTGAACATACATAGATCATCTATGTGCTCAACCTCAGGGCACTCTGAGATTTTTGGAAGTGGAATCCGCTGACGAGTGTACACATTCACAAGTTCCCACTTGCAATTGTACCCAATATAAACAACCCAATCTCCATTTGCGCCAGCCCAGGTCTTACGCTTAAGCGATGGCATCTTGACATCACACGTATCATTATCAAACGACATCAACTTGCACAAGGCGAGGCCTCCGTCGTCCGCGCCCATGCGAACAAGCTTATAGCAAAGAAGATAAGGGAGATCAAACCGCTCCTGGACCCTTGGGTTCCTTGTAATGATGTTATTAGCTGAGTCGAGAATGGTCTTGAACGAACCTTCCATGCTAGCCGAGGTGATGACGTCGCACCGATCAATGAGTTCCTCCACCACGTCATCTTTCAGATCGGGGCAAGAATAATAGGGTCGTTTATGGTTTGTTCCCTCCATGGAGAAGACGATCAAACAGTGGCAGAAGGAAGGGTGAAGGCAAATGGAGGAGGGAGGAAGAGTGTGCGACAGCAGTTCCAAATCGAGAGGGAAAGGCGAAGAGTCGGTGGACGGTTGCCAGTTTGCCACGGTACACGAAGAGGCGCCCCGGCCTACAGGTCCGTTCGGAAATATACAAAAGGACTCGCCGTCGTCTCACTGACATGTTGGAATGGGACCACATGTCAACGAAACATGGTGTGTAATTTCTCGTGCAAAATGTGATCTGGCCGCGTTGGCTCGAAGTGTCGCATTATTTCTTGACTTTATTTTTTTAACGGTGTGCCGTTCAGTTTTGAAGCACGACTAACTGGTATTGTATGCAGAGAAAATATAAACTACTCTACCACTACTCCACCTCTAGTACTAGTAGTATAAAAAATATAGGCTGGAGCTTCAGCGCTTTCTTGCTAAGGGCTGCCCACTTGCTTCTCACACTATCACCCTCTCTCCAGATCTAAAAAAGACGGCCTCTCTCTCCCTCCTCGCCGGTGGTCACAGATCCGTCGGGGAAGAAAAAGGACATGCAGTGTTGACGCACTCGTCGTCGGCGAGCGAGGTCACACACTGACGACAAGCCCGTCCTCTCAGACCTAGCGCCCACGCGGGATGGCCTCCGTCCCCAAGCTCGTTGCCGTAGTGTGTGCGGAGGACGACGACCACGAGCGAAGCCACTTCTGGCCGAACCTCAGGTATGCTACCTCTTTTTGAACCATACCTGTGTTCTATTGCCCCATCTGCCACGTTGCTGCATGTGGATCTTTTTCCACCACCATCTTCCCAATTTGCTATCCTCTGCTCTGCTGGTCACGCAGACAAAAACCTTAATTTGCACTATTAAAGGAAACCCTACTTCATATAGACTAATCCATGTCTGTGTTGAATAAGGAAAGTAAGGGAGACTATACTGTCGAAGAGAGTAGGCATCGAACCCGCATCTAGGTTGAGAAGGGGAAAATTAGTAGCTAAGGAACGAGTCTCGTGTCTCTTGGTTGAACAAGGGTAGAAAGGCATGACAACACAATAGAGAATGACCAGGTCGATATGTTTGTTGTCCTTACATAGGAAAAAGGTGGCTAAAGAGAAAAAAAATGGGACGTAATCCACATATGCTGCCTGGATATTTTTTGCTCTGGGAAACCATACCTCCCTCACCACTCTATGCGTCCATGGAGGTACATCATACTGGTGCGCCCACTGTCCGAATGGGCCTCCCATGCTCTTATTGCCACTTTTTTGCTGTTAGTATAACGCCAGCAATCAAGTCAAGCAATGCTACTGCTAAAGTGATGCCACATTTAACTAATGCCGCACTCAGTCTAATGCCACCGATAAATTTAAGCAATGCCATTTAATGTCACTGGATTATTTTAGGGTTAGCTGTTGATTGTGGATGTATTAAAGATTTGTCAGCTAAGGCATTCTAATGTTGTTACATAGCCAGTATACCAACGATGAATCTTGTTACTACCTTCAGTTTTTTGCACTGTTAATGCTTATAGATTACATACCTCACTTTCATGAGATAAGTCAATTTTTCTGTACTGTGTCAAGAGGAAAGGTTAAGAGTGGGCATGTCGGTGTCAAATCCGGCGGATCTCAGGTAGGGGGTCCCGAACTGTGCGTCTAGGCGGATGGTAACAGGAGACAAGGGACATGATGTTTTTACCCAGGTTCGGACCCTCTCGGTGGAGGTAAAACCCTACTCCTGCTTGATTAATATTGACGGTATAGGTAGTACAAGAGTTGATCTACCACGAGATTAGAGAGGCTAAACCCTAGAAGCTAGCCTATGGTATGATTGTTGTTCGTCCTATGGACTAAAACTCTCCGGTTTATATAGACACCGGAGAGGGCTAGGGTTACACAGAGTCGGTTACAATGGGAGGAGATCTTCATATTGTATCGCCAAGCTTGCCTTCCACGCCAAGGAAAGTCCCATCCGGACACGGGACGAAGTCTTCAATCTTGTATCTTCATAGTCCGGGAGTCCGGCCAAAGGTCATAGTCTGGCCATCCGGACACCCCCTAATCCAGGACTCCCTCAGTAGCCCCTGAACCAGGCTTTAATGACGACGAGTCCGGCGCGCAAGTTGTCTTCGGCATTGCAGGGCGGGTTCCTCCTCCGAATACTTCATAGAAGATGTTGAACACAAGGATAGTGTCCTGCTCTGCAAAAATAAGTTCCACATACCGCCGTAGAGAGAATAATTTCTACACAAATCTAATCTGTTGACGTATTTCGCAGCGTGACATCATGCCACGGCCAAGCCTTTATTCGAATAATTTCACTATTCCACCTCAGCGTGTTTAGCGAGGCGGTTTCCTTGGCACGTCTTGTCAAAGCAGAGATCGCGTCCCCTTATTCCGGGATTCTCATCAATACGTGCGTGGGTAACCCAACCGCGCCATTAACCGCGGCGCTTAGGAGATAAGCGAGTTTTATTAGGCCGGTGGGGGCTCGTAATTTCGGCCGCCCATATAAGGGGATAAGGATCTACCCTTTCCATTCATGCCTTCTTCCTCCTTTGCTTATCCGTCCCTGCGCGCTCGAGCTCCAACGCCCAAGCCCGCACTTCCCACCTCAACCTTCTCCAATCATGTCTAGAGCGGGAGGTAGATACCTGTCTGAGGAGGGGTAAATCAAAAAGCTGAGGACGGCCGGATACCTGTCTGACGACATCGTGCCTTCTTCCTCCTTTGCTTATCCGTCCCTGCGCGCTCGAGCTCCAACGCCCAAGCCCGCACTTCCCACCTCAACCTTCTCCAATCATGTCCAGAGCGGGAGGTAGATACCTGTCTGAGGAGGGGCAAATCAAAAAGCTGAGGACGGCCGGATACCTGTCTGACGACATCGTGCACCGGCTTCCAAAGGTGGGGCAACTCATCCCCACCCCCAGGCCCCATGAGAGGGTTGTTTTTCTTCCCCATTTCCTCCGCGGACTAGGTTTTCCTCTTCACCCGATCGTCCGGGGGCTCATGTTCTACTATGGCCTAGACTTCCATGATCTAGCCCCGAAGTTCATCCTCAACATCTCGGTGTTCATCGTCGTGTGCGAGGCCTTCCTCTGCATCCAGCCCCACTTCGGCTTATGGCTGAAGACTTTTAATGTCAAGCCGAAAGTAGTGGGCGGCCGCCAAGCGGAGTGCGGAGGTGCCATGGTGGGCCGGATGGCCAACGTCCTATGGCTCGAGGGCTCCTTTGTGGAGACAATAAAAGGGTGGCAATTGGGGTGGTTCTACATCACCGAGCTGCGCGACCCCAAATGGGAAGCGGGCCCCGAATTTCGATCTGGCTTTCCCACACGACTCACCTCCTGGAAAGAGATGGGCCTAACGTGGGGAGATTTGGAAGAGCTGACCAGACTCCAAACCTGCGTCAAAAAGCTGGTGAGCAAGAATCTCAAGCTCGTCAACGTAGTCCAGGTCATGCTTATCCACCGGGTCCTCCCATGCCAACAATGGGCCTTCAAATTGTGGGAGTTTGATCCGGCACAGCACCCAACCTTGAGCGGGCTCTTCGACACCACGTACGAAGATGCCTGGAAGGTGTTGTTCAAGGGCGCCGAGGCCCCCGCATCTGCTACCGAGGATCGCGGATTCAGCTCGCGGCGCCAGGCCAACGAGGTAAGCTATTCTACCCTTTATGGGACTCTTGTCTTTCATAGTCTGACTCTATGCGGGATCTAAAGTGCCCTACCTTTGACAGGACTGGCTGAAGAAGTCCGGGCAGGTTATCTGTCCGGCTCCCCTACCAGAAGACCCAGCGGACGCCCGATTGACGGGGTTGCTACTTTCGGCACCTCATGTGGTGCCGGAGAAGAAGGCCAAGAAGAAGGCCATGGGGACTCGAAAGAGCTCTCGGCGCCTGGTGGTGTCGGATTCATCGCCCGACAACCCCGATGCACCCTCCGCCTCTGAAGACGAGGAGGAGGAAGAAGAAGAAGCCTCTCCCCCTCCAACGGGGGGAGGAAAGAAAAGAAAGGCCGCCCCAACTGGGGAGGCTGGAGGGTCCAAGAAGGGGAAGACCCTTCTGCCGGACTACGCCTCCGATGCCGAAGACGGCGGGGAGGAATGGCCATCCATGGTCAAGCCCCTGGCAAAATCGTAAGTGTCCGGCTACCCGAATGACTAATGGCGCTCCTCTATTATTCGATTGCTTCTGACGCCGAACTTAATTATGCAGTCCGCCCAGAGCTCAGCTCGGCAATTCGTCGAGCGGCTCCCTGAATTCGTCGGATGTGAATAGCGCTTCACTTCCGACGGCCTCCTCCCCGCTCCCCGCGGACGACGCCGAGGTGGAGTCCCAAAAGGGACCGAACCAGGAGGAGGTGGTACTGGAGGCGCCTCAAAGCAACCTCCCAGACTCCAGGCCCAAAGGGGGTAAAGCCCCAGAGGGATCTAAGTCCGGCCCCGGGCCGGACACTGCTCCAGAACCATCAACGGTTCCAGAGTCCGACAGGCGGCGCCTTCATAAGAAGGGCAAGCCTACGACGCCAGTGACCTCCGTACATCCGGAGGCGTCGGACAATTTGTTGGAGGTGCTTAACGGCGCCTCCATCAACGAGGAACACCGCACTGTTATGAGTGTGGTGATTCAGAAGGTTCAGTCTGCCAAGAGCAGGCTGACAGAAGCCTGTACAAGTCTGTTAACAGGCTTTGAGGTATGTATTCGAAACATATAAAAATGTTACCGCATAGACAGTAGCCCCTGATGCTCAGTTCGGCATTCGGAAAGAAAAGCCGAGCTGAGGATCTAAAAAGATATACGCAGGAGTCTAACTAAAATATGTCAATATGGGAATGCAGGCTGCGCTGCTGACCTCTGCCACACTGACTGCGGAGGTCAATGCATTGAAGGAAAGCCTCGAGCGGTCCGAGAGCAAGCTCGGCCGTGCCAAGAAGCAGCTCGAGGACAAAGAGGGTACGTAGTACCGCATGTAAATGTATATAGAAATACTTGGTTGCAAATAATGACAGGACCAACGTAAATATTGCAGGGGCCACGGCCGAGGTGGCGACCCTGAAGGAGGCGGTCTCCAAGGCCAAAAATAGTGCGGCCTTGGAGCACACCGAGCGAGAGAAGCAGGAGGCGCGGGTGGCGGAGGTGCAGCAAGAGCTCCAGGCTCTCATGGAAAAACACGAGAGTTTGGAGCGTGACTCGAAGACTCGAGAGTCCGAGCTCACCTTGGCTCTTGAGAGTGCCAAAATCGCTAAGGCCGAAGCCCAGAAGGCCCTCCAGGAGATCGAGGCGATGAAGAAGATAGCGGCGGGTAAGGCATTCTTTATGCAAAGGAAGAATATAAAAGTAAATTATCTGTTACTTACCCGGATCCGGAGCTCTCCAGGAGCGTACGCCGATCTGCCCCGTAGTGTGTCTGATGCTGTCGCGTTCTACCGAGCCGAGGAGGAGAGCTCAACGGAAAAGGTGTTCTGGTCTCAGTATGCTGAGGCCGAACATCCGGTGCCCTTGAGCGACCAGCTGAAGCAGCTGGTCGAGCTCCACAAGGTGGCCGAACAGGCCATGAAGGGCCTCATAGTTCGGCTATGGCCTAGGGAAGCCATGTCTGGGAGCTACTTCGGTCTGGTGCGGCGGCTGGTGGACGCATGTCCGTGGATTGAGGTCATCAAGCGCTCCGTCTCCATTGAAGGTGCCCGTCGGGCCCTCGCCCGTGCTAAAGTGCACTCGGGCAAGCTGGACGCAGAGAAGCTTTTGACGGACGCGCCACCGCCGGGCAAGGAGCATCGCACGCCCGAGATGTATTATAAGAGCGTCCTGAAGGGTGCCCGCCGTATAGCAGGTGAATGCTCCAAAGATGTAATTTTTGAGTAGACTCGCATTTGTTATCCTGTATGCTGAAAACTTAGTTCATATGCGTTAAGCAACGCTTTGTAAATTTAAAATATTACCTTCTGTGCGGCCGTTTATCAAATCTGAGAGATGCAAGTCGTCGGCTTCTACCCCCATGCCACGATTGCTGGGGTGTTCGGGATAAACCTGAGCGCTCTTGTTCCCATTCTTGGGTCCATCTAGGGAGGCGCTCAGCACAACGAACCAGGCCATCGGACTTATAATGCTTTATCACTCTCACTTAGCCATAGAATTCTATAATTTTAAATTTCGGCGAAGCCCCTAGTATTCGGAAGACCGAGTTCGGGGCGCTATCCACGCCTAGGCCGGGTAAGTCCGGCTCCTCGCTCTAAGCGGCATAAGTCTTTAAGGACTCGGAAAACCTTGCAAACAGCGACCGGTCTCTCGCACTATCATGACGGTCAGTTTTAGCTTTCTCTACTGAGGTGTTAACCTAGCTCAACTGGGGCACAATTGCAGTAGTTCTCCCAGCGCTACCTTAGCCAACATTGCGGAACGTAAGGTACCAAAACATGGGAGCCGGGCAAACCCAACTATTGACCCAAGACATGATTCGGAGCCGATGCATATAGTGCTATAAGTTCGGGGTGCCGCACTCGTGAGAGTGTTCGGTCTTCTCACACCATGTTATGGGGTGCTTAAGCCCCTGGTGTATTGGTCGTACCAAAGTGTACAGTTGCATAATGTCATGACTGAACATATATATATAAAAGGAATACAATGATAGATAAGAGCTATGTATTGTTTATTAAAAAGGGCTGCTATGAAAGTAGAACGATACAAATAGTGCGATAAGCAAGAGATGGGATTATTTGACATGTCCCCCTCCAGGGGCAAGCTGCGGGTCTTTAAGTAAAAGCAGGTATTTAACTCGTTATAGAGGCCACCTGGACATTCGACGCGGCTTGTTCTCGCCCTGGCTGTTGCATCGTGTGTTCGGCGAGTGTATTGCCGGACAGGCCTTCCGAATAGTTGGGTCCTGAAAGTATAAAAATAAAAAAAAGAAAACGGCGGAATAGGGAGCCCCTAAGTGCGGTTGAGCCGCATTCTGGGCGTGCCGTAGTTGTGCCCCTCCCCTTATGCCCATGGTATTTGCAAAGCGTAATTATGTACGCGTGGTACCGATAGCACCATCTGGCGAGGGCTGGGGTTGGGGCCGCACTGCTATGCTTGCTCGGATCGTGCCAGCCAGCTCTGTTGTAGATTGCTTCAGGCGCGCTTGACGTTGTCCGAACGTTTAACACCCGGATTGGAGAGTTGCCTTGAGAGGCTGCTTTGTACTTCCGCCACCAGGGCCGCTGTGTGCTCCTCCATTCGGAGAGAGCGTTCGGTGTTTCCATTTACCGTGATGACTCCACGAGGGCCTGGCATCTTGAGCTTGAGATATGCGTAGTGCGGCACCGCATTGAATTTTGCGAGTGCGGTTCGTTCGAGCAGGGCGTGATAGCCACTGCGGAATGGGACTATGTCGAAGATTAACTCTTCGCTTCGGAAATTATCCAGGGATCCGAAGACCACTTTGAGTGTAACCGAGCCTGTACAGCTGGCTTCTACACCTGGTATGACGCCTTTAAAGGTTGTCTTTGTGGGTTTAATCCTTGAGGGATCTATACCCATTTTTTGCACTGTATCCTGATAAAGCAGGTTCAGGCTGCTGCCGCCGTCCATGAGGACTCTAGTGAGGTGAAATACGTCAATGATTGGGTCTAGGACCAATGCGGCGAATCCACCGTGACGGATGCTAGTGGGGTGGTCCCTTCAATCGAAGGTGATCGGGCAGGAGGACCATGGGTTGAACTTTGGGGCGACTGGCTCCAACACATAGACGTCCTTGAGAGCACGCTTCCGCTCCTTTTGGGGGATGTGGGTTGCGTATATCATGTTCACCGTCCGCACTTGCGGGGGGAATCCCTTCTGTCCTCTGTTGTTCAGCGGCCGGGGCTCCTCCTCGTCATCGCTACGCAGCCCCTTGTCTCTGGTTTCGGCACTTAGCTTGCCTGCCTACTTGAACACCCAACAATCCCTGTTGGTGTGGTTGGCTGGTTGTTCGGGGGTGCCGTGTATCTGGCACGAGCGATCGAGTATCCGGTCTAAGTTGGATGGGCCCGAAGGGTTTCTATTGAAGGGCTTCTTCCGCTGACCGGGTTTAGAGCCTCTGAATCCGGCATTGACTGCCGTATCCTCAGTATTGTCGCCGTTAATGCAGTGCTTGTGCTTGTTGCGACGTGACCTGCCATTGTTGTCCTTGGTATCCGAATTGTCAGGGCTCTTGGTTATGTTATTGCTACGAGCTAGCCAACTGTCTTCGCCCGCGCAAAAGCGGGTAATGAGTGTCGTGAGGGCTGCCATAGATTTCGGCTTTTCCTGTCCTAGGTGCCGGGCAAGCCATTCGTCTCGGATGTTGTGCCTGAAGGCTGCAAGGGCCTCGGCGTCCGGACAGTCGACTATTTGATTTTTCTTGGTTAGGAACCGTGTCCAGAATTGTATAGCCGATTCCTCTGGCTGCTGGATTATGTGGGTTAGGTCATCGGCGTGTGGTGGTCGCACATAGGTGCCCTAGAAATTGTCAAGGAATGCGGATTCCAGGTCCTCCCAGCAACTAATTGACTCTGCTGGCAGGCTGTTAAGCCAATGTCGAGCTGGTCCTTTAAGCTTAACCGGGAGGTATTTGATGGCGTGTAGATCGTCACCACGGGCCGTCTGGATATGAAGGAGATAATCCTCAATCCATACCGCGGGATCAGTTGTGCCATCATATGATTCGATGTTTACGGGTTTAAAACCCTCGGGGATTTGATGATCCATTACTTTGTCTGTGAAGCATAGTGGGTGTGCGGCGCCCCTGTACTAGGCTATATCGCAACGTAGCTCGGATGAGCTTTGTCTGTTGTATTCGGCCTGGCCGTATTTATCATATCCGGCGTGAGGGTTATCGTCACGTGATGTGGGGCGCCCACGCAATCCGTAGATCGATCTTGTTTGCCTTGCCTTATCCTCCAATATGTCTTGCAGGTCTGTTGCGTTTCCCCGTGCTCTCGTACTGTTAGAGCGGCGCCGGGGTGCGGCTTGGATTGAGGGCCGGAGGGCCTCTCTGTCGCGACCACGGGGTGGCCGATCGGGCGCATCGTACGCAGGTGATGTAGGTTTAGTTGCTTCCTCCTCTAGTTGGGGTAGTAGCCTGCGCTTTGGGTAACTCTTGGAGGGGCGTTCGAGTTTATACTCTTCGGCTGCCAGGACTTCAGTCCATCTGTCAGCTAGCAGGTCTTGGTCAGCTCTAAGCTGCTGCTGTTTTTTCTTGAGGCTGCTTGTCGTGGCCATAAGCCTGCGTTTGAAACGCTCTTGTTCAACGGGATCCTCTAGCACGACGAATTCGTTGTCGTCGAGGCTTGCCTCGTCTTCGGAGGGAGGCATATAATTGCCGTCCTCGACCTCTCTATCGGCCGCTCTCTCATGAGGGCTGGCTCCTTCGCCCTCCGACGCTGAGTCCTGCTAGAGGGGGATATCTTCGGCACTGTCCGGGGTGTTGATGTCTCCGGTGCCGGATTTGCCGTTCTAGCTTTGGCGGGATTTAGAGCGGCGCCGCTGGCATCGGCGCTTAGGTTGCTTCTCGGAGGGGTCATCCTCCACTTTTTCATTGTCATCCCTGCTTTGGGGGTGTCCACCATGTATATGTCATATGACGAGGTGGCCTTCCAGTGCCCTATAGGTGCTGGTTCTTGGGCGTCTCCTTCATCGGCGTCCATACCGTCGATGTCTTCGGAGTCGAAGTCGAGCATGTCTGTTAGATCATCGACAGTGGCTACAAAGTGGGTGGTGGGTGGGTTTCGAATTTCTTCGTCATCTACATCCCAACCCTGCTGACCATAGCCTGGCCAGGGCTCTCCTGACAAAGAGAGAGACTTTAGCTATTCCAGGATCTTGCCAAAGGGCGAGTGCTGAAAGACGTCCGCGGCGGTGAACTCCATGATCGGAGCCCAATCGGGTTCGATCGGAAGGGGTGCAGAATATTCGGAGTCCGGAACGGAGTCCGGCACCTTGGAGTCACGGGCCTTGCAAAGGACTAGGCTGGTATTCGGCTCTATCGCCGTAGAGATCACGGAGCCTAGGGCGGCGTCCAACCGTCCGTCCCCAACTAGCGCAGTCGGCTCCAAGCTAATGGTCGGAGCGGACACCTGAGCGGCACTCTGGGCGCTGTCCGGCGGCAAAGCTAGGTCATGCCCATCGAGACAGTGCGGCGTGCTCGGCCGTGGCTCGAATCCATCGAAGATCAAGTCCCCGCGGATGTCGGCCGTGTAGTTTAAGCTTCCAAACCTGACCTGATGGCCAGGGGCGTAGCTTTCGATCTGCTCCAGATGGCCAAGCGAGTTGGCCTGTAGTGCGAAGCCGCCGAATACGAAGGTATGTCTGGGGAGAAAAGTCTCACCCTAGACCGCATCGTGGTTGATGATCGAAGAAGCCATCGGACCTAAAGGCGACGACACAGAGGAACTCTCAATGAAAGCACCAATTTCGGTGTCAAAACCGGCGGATCTCGGGTAGGGGGTCCCGAACTATGCGTCTAGGCGGATGGTAACAGGAGACAAGGGACACGATGTTTTTACCCAGGTTCGGGCCCTCTGGGTGGAGGTAAAACCCTACTCCTGCTTGATTAATATTGATGGTATAGGTAGTACAAGAGTTGATCTACCACGAGATCAGAGAGGCTAAACCCTAGAAGCTAGCCTATGGTATGATTGTTGTTCGTCCTACGGACTAAAACTCTCCGGTTTATATAGACACCAGAGAGGGCTAGGGTTACACAGAGTCGGTTACAATGGTAGGAGATCTTCATATCGTATCGCCAAGCTTGCCTTCCACGCCAAGGAAAGTCCCATCCGGACACGGGACGAAGTCTTCAATCTTGTATCTTCATAGTCCGGGAGTCTGGCCAAAGGTCATAGTCCGGCCATCCGGACACCCCTAATCCAGGACTCCCTCAGGGCACCTCCTCCTCCGGCTGTTCTCTTGATTCGTTCGATCAAGTTTTTATGTCTGACCGATTATCAAGATTGGGATAGAAATTTTTAGGTCCCCTCGAGTTCGAAATGATATTTACCTTGAAGGTACATGGTTTGCAACTTTTTTATACTGTCATTAGTTAATAATGCTAGTTACCTTCAGACTTTTGTATTTGGTTTAATGCTCATGCACAGCTAGTATACCAATGTTGAAACTTGTTACCTTTACATTTTGTATTGTTAATTCTTATAGAAATCTTCCAGTGCTAGAGTTTATTGAAATCTGTTCAGTAAAACCATTGTATTGTACCCTGTAACAAAATAACTACTCTACTGTTGCACTAGCCACTGGGTTAGTGTATGTTCGTACTATTCAAATGGTGTTGCATTAGTGTATGGACATAAATAAAGTGTGGCAAGCTTTCCCAGATATGTGCTCAAGAAAACTACTACCTGTTTTTCTAAATACTAGACGTTTGGGTACTTTAAATTGAACTGTGAAAATGTCTTATATTAAGGAACAGAGGGTGTAGAGTTCACTCAAATTATCCCGGTAAAACTAGTCACACCTTTGTTAAATTAATGTTCATTATGTTATCGGAGGAGGTCTGTATGTTTGTCTCTAATGCCTTTCGACTACATACCTAACATCATGATGTAATCTTAAGTCATTTCCTTTTGTACAGTGTCATTGAATTGTCAAGGCGGTGATGGCATTGTATTTTAGTTGAACTGCACAAAATATGCTTAAAATAAGAGGAAAGGTCAGGAATCGATCATTTTTTCAGAAAGAACTATATATGCCTTCCTGACATCAGCCATTGTTGCCTTATTTATTCCTTCAAACAGGTGGTTAGAAACAGTCTTGCTACCTTTTCCCATTAAGAAATTGGAATGCTTATATTTGTGAGTCTATGCTTCAACTAGTGCCACTTTTATAGTAATCACACTTTCAATATCTATGCAAACAGGGATGCTCGATTTTAGTGGAACTGCACAAAAAGTCCAAATGGTTCAACATTAGGAGCATGTTTTCTTCCAAACCTTTATATCCGATTGGTGGCACTATGAGTTGTTCATTATGAAGGTACATGGTTTGCTACTATCTTGCTACTCTTTTTGTCCTGTCATTAGATAGTAATACTAGTGGTTTGCATGTGAATTTATTGGCACGGTGGACCTACATTAGAGGTGCAGGACAGGATTCAATGATTGGATGCTCAATTTTGGTTGTATCAATTTTACCTCTTACATCACTGCGAACATGGATATCCTTGGTCTGATGAAGAATAGGCGCTATATTTCTGCTCTGAACCATCAATTCAGTATGAAATTGTCCAAGGCAAAACATGACTGTATCAAATTGTCCAGTGCAAAACATGACAGATGCTAAGCGAAAGAGACGTGTTTAAACCAAAAATACAAGGTGGGGTATATGTTTACTAGCTGCTTGATATTTGTGCACACAGAGATGTCTGCCCGTTGCTATTTGGCAAACAAACAAAGTGACCGCAATTTTGGTTGAACTGTACAAGAGAATAGTATAGTCACTGCAGGTAGTGCCATTTGAAAATAGACACAGAAATATTGATAGTCACTTCATGGACTCTAGAAAAGTAGTACTGTACTATTTATTGGCCAACACTAGGTGCTTCATTGCTTTGGTCTAATTATACAATGGGCTCGAGAGAAGACCAAATCATATTGCGATGTTCCTCCATCATGTGTGGTTCATTCTCATGGTTCCAGCTATTGGTGAAACCACTTACGTTTGCAAGAGGAATTGTAGACTTCACAAACAAATTTGTCTTTCAGTCTGTACTGAATGTTGGCCAAGAGAAGCATCCATGTTAGTAGGAAGAATATATGTTTTTTCTAGATCTTTGCTTTTGGAGTTACATATTTATATGATCTGTCAATCATTGAGATGCATTAACATGTTGATCTTATGTATGGGAATCGTACTAGTTGGTTTTGAATTTGGGCTACTAATGAGAACATATTACAATGTCGGGCCTGTGAGTCTCGTGTGAACATTTCAAACGGATCGGCTCTTATTGTTGTGCACAGCATGATCCTTATTTATGTGTTCTCGGTGCTTACAAGTTAGTAACAGTTCCTTATTTCTGTTCGCTCGGTGTTTACAAGTTACTGATCGATCACTAGCTAGCCTAGTAATGTGCTCCTGGCAGTTTTAGTTGCAACGCAAGATCCAAAGTGGCGGTTTTTTGAATAAAATGCCTACCTCTGAAGAAACTAACAAGCTGCTCTAAAAGAAAATGCCATGCAAATCTGAAGAAACTGCCAGCAAAAACGTTTGCAAATGCCTTATCACTCAGCTAACATTCATCAGCTAATGCGATCGTACACGTACACCATCTGACCTACTCGATCCTACACGTACACTATCCGACCTACTCAATTCTACACGGATAAATAGCATATCACGCATGTACTACCTCCTTCCCGGTTTGCAGGACTCAATTCAAGAAATGACATACTCGATCCTACACGAATAAATAGCGGATCACGCACATACTAGTACCTCCTTTCCGGTTTGCAGGGCTTAATTCAAAAATCTCACCGACCAAGGTAATCCCTCCGTCCAGGTTTATTAGTCCCGTGAGCCAAAGCAGCAAGACCAAGGCATGGCAATAATTAACTGCATGGAGAAGTTTAAGCCTAATTAATTTCAGCGATTTAAGTGGCTGCATGCGTGCCCTCGGCTACGACTCGTTGCATGCTGCTCCGCGTACTGGCTGCAAACGATGCTGAGTGCCTGCATGCAGCCGGCCGTAATTAAGGCAGCTAACTGATGCAAAAAAAAGATGCGCTTTAATTGTTGCGGGCCTTTTTAATCCGTGGATTCATTATTGACAGAGGGAGTACCTCATTTGGATGGTTCGAGTGCATTCGTTTGACCGTCATGCCGGCATGCGACCCAGCACGGACAGGATGGGACAGCACAGTCATAATTTCAGTTTCTCTAGTTTTCCACGGTAAGCTGGCGCCCTAAGCCATGCCTGCTTATGCATTGAATTACGATGACCGTTGTGCTACCTTCCGCCTATAAGTATTGTTTCCCGGCCTTCTCCGGTGGCACCACGACCCAACTTGCCCTATCCTCATAAGCTCCCACCGGCCCGACATCGCTCACCACTTATCCTCGCTCTCGCCACGTCCGCCATGTCCCCGCCCGTCCGTGATAGGCGACGCCGGAGGCAGTCACCGCCGGAACTAGTGTTTGGTTTTTCACCAGAAGGTAGACGAAGGGAGGAGGCATTCTACTGGTCTTTAGATGGCAATGCGGAGATTAAGGACTTGTTGCAGCGCGACCGCCTGACGGAGGAGTAGGAGTTGTTGGAGCGCAACCGCCTGGCAGAGGAGCAGTGTATTGCCGATTTGCGCCGCCAGCGGGACATGGAGCAGCAGCGCACCGACGCTCTGAGTCGCGAGCAGAGCGCCCGCAACTGGGCCGACTACATGGAGGCCGGCGCCCGGTAAATAGCCCTGGAGGCTGTCGGGCACGCACGCGTTCGCGACGCCAATTTTTACTACCAGCTCATCAAGTGGGTTTCCCGCTTAGAAGCCGAAGCTTCGGTGGACCACGCCGGCATGAAAAGGGCCAATGCGTGCGAGAAACGCGCCCTATCGCACCTCTGGCAAGTCCAAGGCGAGGCAGAGGACGCTGGTGCCGGTGTTTAGCATGTACCGCAGATGGCGGCCGGCATCGTCTAGTTAGCTAAGAGTAAGTTAGTACTTGTATGCTACTAGAGTATTAGTGGGAGTAGATAGTTAACTTGGCTATGATGGTTGTCAACGTGGGAGTTCAGTACTCTATATCTGGATCAGATCTGTTACTTTGTTCTGAATGTTGAACTTTTCGTTTGAACGTATGGAATGAGTTGTTATTTTTTTAAATGGGTTGTATTTGTCTGCCATGAGTTTAGAGGTTGACATGTGGGCCTACCAGTTTGACACGTACATAATCAGGAGATGATTGTACGTGGAGAGGATGACAGCAGGGACCCGCCAAGGTCATGGCGGTACGCAAGCAAGTGCCTCCTTATTTCAAGCCAATAAAAATGGCTCCTCCTGATGGATTTCTGACATCTGGGTCCCATTGCCATTGTCAACGTATAGTCAATAAACGAGAGAATTGCACAACGAGCGGCTGAAACCAGGGACCCAGCAGCTCGCCCAGTTATTTTTGTTTTGGGTTAATTTGATAAATGCCACTCCAAATCTGATGATTCCGAAAATTGCCACTACAATTTCCAAACTTTGAAAAATGCCATTTCATGCCATTTCCAGTGGCATTTTTCGAAGTCTAGAGTGGCGTTTTTCAAAGTTTACAAATTGCAGTGTCATTTTTCAAAGTTTGCAAAAATTGCAGTGGCATTTTTCAAAGTTTGGAAATTGCAGTGGCATTTTTATGAATCACCATAGTTGGAGTGGCATTTATCTAATTTGTTTTTGAGACAGACGCAGGGTGTCAACTGGGCTGTGTGTGGCACTCTGGCCTGTCTAGACAGCATTTTCTTTTATGTTCACCATAGACCAGCCCAGATTTTTTTTCTGAAAATGGCTAGCCGAGAGTCGATTTGTCAGGCCTGTTGGGCTGCAAATTTTTCAAGACGAGGAGAGCTTCATTCGGCTGGCCAAGAAAATGGCCTGTCAGTAATGAGAAATGGGTTGTACATTTTTAAAACACATCAAACCGGTAATTAGTTTCAAATTTCTTTTTTTTATTTCGAGATTTTAAATTGCATTGATTTTTATGCATGGACAATTTGTTGGATTTTATATTGATATACATTTATTTTTAAAATCAGTTTGAATATGACTCGAAATTTCGGGATTAAAAACAGTTCGGACCGCATCGAAATATGCAAAATTTCGTATAATTTTTTAACCATGGCCACAATATGGGTTGTAATGCTAACAAAAAGAATATGGGCTCCAAAAAAACCTTAAGAATTAGCAAATAGGCTGTAAATTATTAGAAATAATGGCAGATGGGTTGTATGATGTTTTCCACAGATTTGAGGCTTCCCTAAAAAAAGGTTGACGCACAAGCAGTGACTGTTGGATGTCCATCCAACGGCCGTCGTGCTTCTTCAATCTCTGCTCTTCCTGCTCCAGCCGCTCAAACAAGCGCCGACGGGACTGCCTGCTCCCTCCTCCTGCGACCGGCTGTGCTGCCGCGCGGGCCTCACCGTCCCACCGTACTCCCATAGCTGGCCTAGCCATCCCTCTACTCACCCACACCTGCTGTTATTCTCCGTCGCTGGCAGACGAACCAGTAAACCCTCGTACAGTCGTACTCCCCTCCGCATGGGAAACAACTGTCGAGTCTTACCTGGCTCCGTGTCGTTCCCTTCCTAGGCCTCGCCGTCGTCCACCGCCCTGGTGCTCTCGACGCAGCGTGGTCAACATGGTCAACGACCGACATGCATCTGAAGTGGACTGTACGTGGAGAGGCTGACAGCTGGGTCCACGACCGCACGCAAGAAAATGCCTCCTTATTACGTGCAAAATAATGATTCCTCCATCTGACATCTGGGACCCACCGAAAGGGCATCTGTATTTCGTGAAAAAAACCATACCGCCGCTGACAGCTCGGACCCACCAGCTATGTCTTTGCACGCAAGGAAGTGCCTCCTTATTACGCACAAAAAAATGAATACTCCCCCAGCTAGCTGGGACCTAGTATAGCGGGAGTGAAAGTGCAACTATCCCTTGGTGGTTTTGGTAATTCCTAACAACATATAGCTCATTGAGCTAATGCTATTTCAAGATAAATATTTCAGGAAAGCTCAATGATTGGCATGGCATGGATGAGAAAAGTGGATCCCTCAAAATGCTAATGACAAAAGGATTGGCTCAAGCTCAAAGCACAAGACTCTTCATTTTCCATTTTAGTGATCCAAGATCATATTGAGTCCATAGGAAAAGCCAATACTATCAAGAGGGGATGAGGTGTTGCTTAATGAGTTTCTTGCTCAAAGTGCTTAGTGATATGCTCCAAAGCCCTCAACTACTTTCTCACATCCACATATGTCCAAAACAAAAAGTCAAACTCGGCCCCACCGAAACTTTCTATCCGGCGCCACCAAGTTCAGTTGTCATAGCCATTGCCACAAACCCTAGTCTTTTCGGTCTCACCGATAGGGATTTCGGTCTCACCGATATGGGATTGTGATCTCTTTGTTTCCCTTCGTAACGTTTCGGTCAAACCAAGATGAGCGATCGGTCCCACCGAGATTGCAATGCAAACACTCTATTTCCCTTTCGTAACGTTTCGGTCCAACTGAGATGAGCGAATCGGTCCCACCGAGTTTGCCTGACCAACTCTCTATGTGTCTATTACCAAAATCGGTCTCACCGAGTTTGTGTAATCGGTCTCACCGAGATTACGTTATGCCCTAACCCTAACCATATCGGTCCCACCGAGTTGACATGTAGGTCCCACTGAAATTCCTAACGGTCACATTATTTACTAAATCGGTCTGACCGAGTTTCACGATTCGGTCCCATCGAGTTTTGTAAGTTGTGTGTAACGGTTAGATTTTGTGTGGAGGCTATATATACCCCTCCACCCACTCTTCATTCGTGGAGAGAGCCATCAGAACATGCCTACACTTCCAGCATACATTTTCTGAGAGAGAACCACCTACACTTGTGTTGAGGTCAAGATATTCCATTCCTACCACATAAATCTTGATCTCTAGCCTTCCCCAAGTTGCTTTCCACTCAAACCTTCTTTCCACCAAATCCAAATCCTGTGAGAGAGAGTTGAGTGTTGGGGACACTATCATTTGAAGCACAAGAGCAAGGATTCATCATCAACACACCATTTGTTACTTCTTGGAGAGTGGTGTCTCCTAGATTGGCTAGGTGTCACTTGGGAGCCTCTGACAAGATTGTGGAGTTGAACCAAGGAGTTTGTAAGGGCAAGGAGATCGCCTACTTCGTGAAGATCTATCCTAGTGAGGCAAGTCCTTCGTGGGCGACGGCCATGGTGGGATAGACAAGGTTGCTTCTTCATGGACCCTTCGTGGGTGGAGCCCTCCGTGGACTCGTGCAACCGTTACCCTTCATGGGTTGAAGTCTCCATCAACGTGGATGTACGATAGCACCACCTATCGGAACCACGGATAAAAAATCTCCATGTCAACATTGCGTTTGCCTCCTCAAACTCCTCCCTTTACCTTCATATGCAATTGTTTTACATTCCACTGCTATACTCTTAGAATTGCATGTGTAGGTTGATTGCTTGACTTGTGCTAAGGTGCTAAAATCTGCCAAGAACTAAAATTGGGAAAAGGCTAGATTTTTATTTGGTCAAGTAGTCTAATCACCCCCCCCCCTCTAGACATACTTTCGATCCTACAAGTAGTATCAGAGCTTTGGTCTCTGTCGGTGTCAAAACCAGCGGATCTCGGGTAGGGGGTCCCGAACTGTGCGTCTAGGCAGATGGTAACAGGAGACGAGGGACACGATGTTTTTACCCAGGTTCGGGCCCTCTTGATGGACGTAAAACCCTACGTCCTGCTTGATTAATATTGATGATGTGGGTTACAAGAGTAGATCTACCACAAGATCAAGGAGGCTAAACCCTAGAAGCTAGCCTATGGTATGATTGTTGTTCGTCCTATGGACTAAGGCCATCCGGTTTATATAGACACCGGAGAGGGCTAGGGTTACACAGAGTCGGTTACAAAGGTAGGAGATATACATATCCGTATCGCCAAGCTTGCCTTCCATGCCAAGGAAAGTCCCATCCGGACACGGGACGAAGTCTTCAATCTTGTATCTTCATAGACTTGGAGTCCGGCCGATGATGATAGTTCGGCTATCCGGACACCCCCTAGTCCGGGACTCCCTCAGTAGCCCCTGAACCAGGCTTCAATGACGACGAGTCCGGCACGGATGTTGTCTTCGGCATTGCAAGGCGGGTTCCTCCTCCGAATAATTTATAGAAGATTGTGAATACCAGGATAGTGTCCGGCTCTGCAAAATAAATTCCACATACAACCATAGAGAGAATAATATCACACAAGTTCAATCTGCTGATGTATTTTGTGGCGTAACGTCACACCACTACCAAGCCTTCAAATTGTTTTTATTGTTCCATCTCAGCGTGTTTAGCGAGGCGGTTTCCTTGGCATGTCTTGTCGAAGCAGAGATCGTGTTCCCCTTATTCCGGGATTCCCATCAATACGGACGTGGGTAACCCAACCGTGCCCGTTGCCACGCCCCCTCCATCGAAGGCGGGTTCCAAACGGTCACGGGGACGGCTCTTGGTATTCTTCCTCTTTATAATGAGACCAAGGCCCATTCTTTTTATTCAATCCTCTATCGAATCCGCCCCTCTCCCTGAGTTCCAACACCCAGGGCTCTAAATTCAGGTATGATCCTCGACAATGTCCGGTCCTGATCTACGAGGGCGGTGGATGCCCTCCTCCGTCACGGAGGAGGACGTGCTAAAGCTGAGAGATGCCAGGTACTTAACCTACGAGATTTCGCATAGGCTGCCTGCCCGAGGGCAAGTTATCCCAACTCCCGAGCCTGGCGAGATCGTCGTGTTCATGTCTCACTTCCGTCGGGGTTTAGGCTTCCCGACGGATCCCTTCATGAGGGGGCTCATGTTTTACTATGGGCTGGAATTCCACGACCTGGCTCCGGAGTCCATCCTCCATATCTCATCATTCATTGTCGTCTGTGAAGCCTTCCTCCGCACTACCCCTCACTTCGGCTTATGGCTCAAAACCTTCAACGTGGAGCCGAAGATGATTGAGGGGCGTCAGGCAGAGTGCGGCGGGGCGGTTATAAGCAAGAGGGCCGAAGCTCCATGGCCCAAGGGCTCTTTCCAAGAGGAGCTCGGCTTGTGGCAACAGGAGTGGTTTTATATCACCGCTCCCCGGGGCAGCAGGCAGAAGCTGCCGCCCGTCTTTCGCTCGGGCCCTCCACAGCAGCTGACGTCATGGGTCAACAAGGGGCGTGACTGGGGGCCGCCCAAAGACGCCCCCCTGTTGCAGGACCGGATTCGAGTCCTCCAAGAAAGGGAGATCAATCTGATCGCAATGGTGTAGGTCATGTTGATCCGGCGCCTACTGCCCTGCAAACATCGCCCCCTCCATCTATGGGAATTTAATCTGGAGGGGCCGCGAGCTCTTCAACACTTCATGGGTTTGACTCCCATGGAGATGTATAAATTGTTCTTCGGATCGCAAGAGAAGCATCCGAAATTGACCGAGGACGCAGGCCTAAGCTGCAATCGCCCGGATACTCAAGTAAGTAGCCCTGTGTCCGGACACACCATCCATTTATTTATCGTGAGTTTGCCTTTTAACCAGCTATCCCTGGACAGGAGTGGATATCACAAGCACAATTGATACGGTGTCCGGCCCCCCTCCCTGAGACCACGCGGGATCCCGTGTCAATCAAAATGTTGGAGGTTGCACCTTCGAATGAGGGCGAAGGGGGGCACGGGGAAACTGTCACCTCTGCCAAGGAGGCATTTAGTTAGGGAGGAACCGAAAGTCCCTCCTTCCAGGGAGAGAAGAGGAACGCTTCCGAAGACCCGGAGGCCAAGGCCTCAAAGCGGGGAAAGAAATCTGTACCGGAAGGTCCTACGCCAGAAAGTGCCCCGGCCGTACTGTCTCCTCGGAGGAATCAGCCCTCTAACGAGCCGTAAGTGAAAAAAGGGGGATTTTAATATTATCAGACACCCTTGCTTAATGTATAAAGGTAACGAAGTTTTTACCTTGTAGTTCGGATCCCAGCCCATCTCAGCACAGCTCATCTTCGGGAGACCTTCGTCCGGAGATGATGGAAAGTGAAACGCCTTCATCTGCCGCCCCGTCGTGCGGGGCGGACGACCCTGAGGTGTCGTCGCGGAGGGTCTCCCCGAATCCGGCGGGACCGGAGAGTTCGGCGCCCATTGGAGTACGGCCGGTGGAGCTGCAGGATTTGCTTAAGAGGCCGTCCATCTCAGAAGATCACCGCACATTAATGGGTGATGTGATTGAGAGGATCTCGTCCGCCGAAACCGGGTTGTATGAGGCCGTCGGAAGTTTACTGACGGGATTTGAGGTACGCAAAAAATGACATACCTGTTGACAGTTTTGCACATGAAGTGCGCCCTGTATAGATAGTAGCCCCCGAGACTTGGTATGCTGTCGAAAACGACAGCGTGCCTAGGATGGTAATCTCGGTTATTAACTGTCGCCTTTCCCATGCAGGTGGCGGAACGTTCGGTGGCCAGCCGGACTGATGAATTTGCCAAGCTGAAGAAGCAACTCGACGCTGCAGATGCGGACATCTCGTTGGTCAATAGACGACTTGATGAGTCACAAGGTATGTGGTTGCCCTGCGGTTGGTTAGTAAGGAAGCTGAAGCCCATTCCTTACAAATTGTATGCTTAGATGCAGATGGTGCTGCTGCTGTGGAGGACCTTCGAGCAGAACTTGCTTGGGCCAAGGAGCAAGCCAGAAAAAGCGACGCGGCTGCCTTGAAGGCAGCGGAAGGGCTAGAAGCCGAGAAGGCTGCTCACTGCCGAAGCAGGGAGGAGATGGCTGGAATGGCCATGAAATTAAGAGTTGCTACCGACTGCCTAGAAGTTCTTGAAGGAGAACACCGAGCGGAGCAAGAGGACCTGAAGAAGGCCGATGCCGAGGCCAAGGATGCCCGTAGTGCGATGCGGGCTATGAAGGAGGAACTGCGTCAGGTCGGAGACATTGTGGCTGGAAAGCCCTTTACGCTGCATAGGAAGTTCACAAATCCGAAGTATGCTCAGCTAGGCCGATTGTACGGTGCGGAGGATCCTTATCTGGACTTGGCGGCGAGTGCGGCTGACGCAGTCGTGCACTTTCGAAGCCAGGAGGATCATGAAATGGAAGAGCTTTTCTGGTCTCAATTCCATAGTCCGGAGCGTCCACTTCCGTTGAGTGATCGGCTGGTTGAGTGGGCTGAGCTGAATAGGTTGTCCGGACTGGCCATGACGGATGTGGTAACTCATCTGTGGCCGAAAAGGCCCAAGCCGAAGAGTTATTTTGGCTTGTTGCAGCAATTCCTTGGGGCAGTGCCGCATATTAAGGCGATGAAGCGGTCGGCATGCATAGAAGGTGCGCGGATGGCTCTCGCCCGTGGTAAAACATACTGGGCGGAGATGGATGCCACCGCTGTTGCATCCCGGGGTTCGGACAAAAGTCGATTCCCCACCGAGCATTACTTTGAGGAAGTCCTGCAGGGCGCTCGTATAATAGAGTCGCAGTGCTCAAAAGATGTTATGTTTGAATGACATGTATGATTTCTAAGATCATGTTTATAATGCAATGACTTTTTATACTTGTGTGTTCAAGTATTGAACTATCTCCTGTGCGGCCGTATATGTATGTATAATCTGAAAGATGGCAGTCTTTGGCTTCAGCCCCCACGCACATGGTGCGGGGGTGTTCGCAAAAATAAAAACGCTTTTTCACACTTAATCCAACGTCTTGGTCCTTTTAAGGAGGTGATAGCATAGCAAACTAGGCAACCGGACTATAATGCTTTATCACTTTCACTTAGCCATAGGAGCTCGAATGTGGGGCTACTATATAGCCCCTGATGGCACCGCGCTTCTCCGAACTTGGGGCGTGTATGTGCCTGACCAGGAAGCGGTCCTTCGTCAAAGCGTAGGAATTCTAAACATTCCAATGGTCGATCGAGTGGTTGACCAGTCCCTCGCTATATCATGACAGTCAGTTTTCGGCTTTCTCTACTGAGGTGCTCTCCCGGCCGAACCGGGGCACAATCGCAGTAGTTCTCCTGGTGCCGCGTTAGCCGATAATACAGAACGTAAGGCAGCAAAACACAGGAGACGGGCAAACCCAACATTTGACCAAAGACATGATTCGGAGCTGATGCATATAAGGCCTAACTCGAGACGCCGAACACTCCCTGAGGTGTTCGGTCTTTATGATATCGGGCAGAATAAAGCCCTAAGCCCCTAGTGTCCAGGTACAGGCGGGAACTTCTGACGCGGCCGATGCCAAAATGCCAGCCTCCTCCTCGGCTCTGGTAGGAAACCGGGGGATGTGTATCAACAAGAGACAGTGAGAAAGGTTTACGCAGGGTCTTAATCTGAAAAGAATCCTTGCAACGGGTCCCTACTGCACGTCTGTGCCTGTGTCTCCGTTGTGTTGTATCCTGGACGGGTGTAGCACGTGCTTCATCTGTGAAAGAGAAGGACTTAGTTTCTAAGAAATATCGTGCAAAAAGTGTATCAAAATAAAGTATAATTTGGAAGATGAAGAAAGTTGAGCTTTATTAGCTTTCATCATTTATGAGCGCGGCCCCCTAAAAAAAGGGGGGTATGCGGCTGGGAAGCCCCTTGTTAAGTTACGCCGGACTCATCTAACCATGTCCGAGGTCTAAATGACCTGTTTTTCAGGGACTTTGACCTGCAAGGTCTGATTAATGTGTGGCTGTCGAAGCAGTCGCACATTCTCTGTGGTCGAGGGACACTCAGAGTTGTGAGATTATGCCACATGGACCGGGCATTTCTAAGCGTAAGAGACGTGAAATGTTGTATTGCATTAAAGCAGGCGAAAGCTTCATGCCCCAGTAGCGCTTAAGGGCTACTGTTAAATGGGGCGATGGAGAGTGAGCTTTTCGCGACGGAGGTTGTCGGATGAACCGAACACGACCTCTAGTGGTACAGAGCCTGTAAAATTGGCTTAAAAAGCTTGCCGTCACTCCTTTGAAGGAAGTGCTACTATAGCGAATTTTGGTGGGTTCTATCCCCAGTCTGCGGACGGTGTCCTGGTATAGCAGGTGCCGCGCTGCGTGTTATCACGTGAAGTGAGTTCACTGTTTTGACTTCTAGTGGGAAAGTCTTTTGGTTTCCGGAGCGCTGCTTTTGGGTTTCGTCACTTTCACCTGGTGTGTCGAGCCCCTTGTGTTCGGCGTTAAGTCGGCCGGACTGCTTGAAGACCCAACAATCTCTGTGGGTATAGTTTGCAGGCTTCCCGGAGGTACCATGTATTTGGCACAGTCTGTCTAGAATCTTGTTTAGGTTGGATAGCTCGTCACTGTTGTCCTTGAGGGGCAGTGTTTTGTTGTTCGGCCGAGAGCTTTTGAATCCGGCGTTGACCGCCATACTATTTGGGCCATTTTCATTATTCCGGCGCTGATCTTTTCTACGTCGTGATTTCCCATTTCCATCCCTGATTTCGGATGTACTCGGGTCGCTGGTGCTGCATCTAGCCAGCCAGCTGTCTTCCCCTGCGCAAAAGCGTGTCATGAGGCTTGTTAGTGAGGCCATTGTTCTTGGTTTTTCCTGGCCGAGGTGTCTGGCGAGCCATTCGTCTCGGACGTTGTGTTTAAAGGCTGCTAAGGCTTCAGCGTCCGGACAGTCTACTATTTGGTTCTTTTTAGTGAGGAACCTGTTCCAGAATTTGGGTGCTGATTCTCCGGGCTGTTGAGTTATGTGACTTAAATCATCTGCATCCGGAGGCCGGACATAAGTCCCCTGAAAATTTGCTCGAAACGCATCCTCAAGCTCTTCCCAACTTCCAATCGTATTTTCTGGGAGGCTTTTAAGCCAATGTCGAGCCGGCCCCTTGAGCTTGAGGGGTAGGTATTTTATGGCATGGAGATCATCTCCTCTTGCCATATGTATGTGTAGGATATAATCCTCAATCCAGACTCCGGGGTCTGTTGTTCCGTCGTATGCCTCTATGTTTAAGGGTTTGAATCCCGCTGGAAATCCATGATCCAGTACCTCGTCGGTAAAACATAGTGGGTGTGCGGCGCCCCTGTATTTGGGTGTGCTGTTGTCTTCAAATGCTCGGCTGGTTGTGTTACTTCCTGGGGTCTTCTTTTTTGGCCCATAAATAGACCTGGCCGGGTTATCCTTTTTCCGAGGATCTTTATGCTGATCGTGTGCCGGCTTGAGTGCGGCGCCCCTTGTTGCTCTTGGCCTATCATCTGGTCGTCTATCCGGCCAGGCGGCTTCTTTCTTTTTTGACTACGGTGGCTCTAAGGCCTCCTCGTCAAATTCGGGCAACAGCTTGCGCTTTGGGTAGCTCTTTGTCTGGTGACTAGTGCCATATTTATCTGCGGTGTTGAGTACTTTGCTCCATCTCATTCTGAGTGCGTCCTCCGCTGTTTTGAGCTTCCTCTTTTGCTTCTTCAAACTTCTTGCAGTGGCGACGAGCCTTTTATGAAGATTCATATGCTCTGGTGATGTGAGATGATCATCGCTGGGGATGGGTTGCTTGTCCAGTTCATGTCCGGATGGCTGCTTGTTGACGTGTGCGTTGTCCACTGCTTCGCCCTGCTCTAGGGCCGGGTCCGTATGGGTGCCGTTTTTGTCAATGCCGGTCTTCGGGCGGCGCTTGCGTCGCCGCTTTGTTTGTTTGTTGGGGGAGTTGTCCTTCGCCACGTCCCGTTTTTCCTCATTGTCGCTTCCTTTTGGTGTGTCCACCATGTATATGTTGTGAGCTGGGGTGGCTTTCCCGTGCCCGTTAGGCGCTGATTCTTGGTTGTCTTCGGCATCGTCGTCCATACCGTCGATGTCTTCGGAGTCGTAGTCTAGCATGTCGGTTAGATCGTCGACAGCGGCTACCAAGTGGGTGGTGGGTGGGCTTTGAATTTCTTCGTCGTCCGCATCCCAACCTTCCTGACCGCAGTCCGGCCAGGGCTCTCCTGATAACGAGAGATACTTTAGCGAACTCAAGATGTCGCCGAAAGGTGTGTGTTGAAAGATGTCCGCTCTGGTGAATTCCATGATCGGCGCCCAATCGGATTCGATCGGGGAGGGCGCGGGGGGTTCAGAGTCCGGCATGGAGTCCGGCACCTCGGAGTCACGAGCTTTATGAGGGACAAAGTCAGTGTTCGGCTCTATCACCATAGAGGTTGCAGCCCCCGAGGTGGTGTCTAGCCATCCAACCTTGGTCTGCGCAGCCGGCTCCGAGTCAAAGATCGGAGCGGGTTCGAGTGCGGCCTCCAGGGTACTGTCCGGCTGCAGAGCTAAATCATGTCCATCGTGACAGTACGGCATGCTCGGCTGTGGCTCGAATCCGTCGAGGATCAAGTCCTCGCGGATGTCAGCCGTGAAGTTCAAACTTCCAACTCTGACCTGACGGCCAGGGGCGTAGCCTTCGATCTGCTCCAACTGGCCAAGCGAATTGGCCCGCAGTGCGAAGCCGCCGAATACGAAGATCTGTCCTTGGGAGGAAGGTCTCACCCTGGACTGCATCATCGTTGATGATCGAAGAATCCATCGAGCCTATTGGTGACGACACAGAGGAACTCTCAATGAAAGCACCAATGTCGGTGTCAAAATCGGCGGATCTCGGGTAGGGGGTCCCGAACTGTGCGTCTAGGCGGATGGTAATAGGAGACGAGGGACATGATGTTTTTACCCAGGTTCGGGCCCTCTTAATGGAGGTAAAACCCTACGTCCTGCTTGATTAATATTGATGATGTGGGTTACAAGAGTAGATCTACCACGAGATCAAGCAGGTTAAACCCTAGAAGCTAGCCTATGGTATGATTGTTGTTCGTCCTATGGACTAAGGCCATCCGGTTTATATAGACACCGGAGAGGGCTAGGGTTACACAGATTCGGTTACAAAGGTAGGAGATCTACATATCCGTATCGCCAAGCTTGCCTTCCACGCCAAGGAAAGTCCCATCCGGACACGGGACAAAGTCTTCAATCTTGTATCTTCATAGTCTTGGAGTCCGGCCGATGATGATAGTTCGGCTATCCGGACACCCCCTAGTCCGGGACTCCCTCAGTCTCCATTTGCTTTGATTTCCATAGCTTTTGGTGGTCATAGCCTTGGTTTCACAACCTAGGAGAGTATGGCGTCTAGCGAAGGAAATTACCACTGTAGAGGTCCTTACTTTGATGGTACAAACTTTGCTAGTTGGAAGCATAAGATGGAAATGCATATTCTTGGACATAACCCCGCCGTTTGGGCTATTGTGTGTATTGGCTTGCAAGGTGGATTCTTTGATGGGAGAGAACCAAACCGTGAAGCTACCGCGGTAGAGTTGAAGATGCTGCAATACAATGCTCAAGCTTGTGATATTCTCTTCAATGGATTGTGCCCCGAAGAATTCAACAAAATCAGCTGTCTTGAGAATGCCAAGGAAATTTGGGATACTTTGATTGACATGCACGAAGATACCAACTCCGTCTAGGAATCCAAATTGGATGTGCTTCAAAGTCAACTTGACAAGTTCAAAATGAAGGATGGTGAAGGCGTCGCTGAAATGTACTCTAGGCTTGCTCTCATCACAAATGAGATTGCTCACTTAGGAAGTGAAGAGATGACCGACAAATTCATCATCAAGAAGATCCTAAGAGCCTTGGATGGAAAATATGATACCATGTGCACATTGATCCAAATGATGCCCAATTACAAAGATCTCAAGCCAACGGAAGTCATTGGAAGAATTGTTTCTCATGAGATGTTACTCAAGGATAAGAAGGAGCTCCACAACAAGTCAAGTGGTGCTTACAAAGCCTCATGTGAAGCTCCCACATCATCAAGTGAGCAACAAACCTTCCATGAAGAATTGAGCCTAATGGTGAAGAACTTCAACAAGTTCTACAAGAGTAGAAGCAAGGAAAGAAGTTCCAAGTCAAGGTCCTACAATGACAAAAGATCTTCTATTCGTGAGCGTAATTTCTACAATTGTGGAAGACCCGGACACTATTCCAATGAGTGTACGACTCCCTACAAAAGAAGAGAAGATTCTCCAAAAAGAAGGAGTAGAAGAGAAGAATCACCATCAAGAGAAAGAAGGAGTAGAGATGATCATTATGAATGAAGAACATCTCGGAGAAGCAAGGATTCGGAAAGGAAGGACAAGTCATCAAGGATCTACACAAAACAAAGACATCAAGCTCATGTTGGTGAATGGGTATCCGGCTCCGACTCCGACAATCACTCCGAGAGAAGCTATGACCCCGACTCCGAATATACTCAAGATGAAGGTGTTGGTGGTCTAGCACTTGTCTCAACCAACTCCTACGACATTTTTGACTCACCAAATGAAGGGATTGGAAGATGCTTCATGGCTAAAGTCCCAAAGGTATCACACCTCAAGTATGTTGATTTCAACAGTGATGAACATGACTTGTTAGGCGATGATGATTTACTTGTTGACAACTCTAGTGATGAGTACTATGATGAAACGTCAAATAATCATGCTAATCAAGATAAAACGGATGACAATGATAACGAGAAGATTGAGCGCCTAACTAAAGAACTAAACACTCTTAAGTTAGCTCATGAAACTATCTTAGAAGATCATCGAGAACTTTTAAAGACTCATGAGAAGTTACGCTTTCAAAAGCTCAACCTTGAGCAAGAGCATGAGTTTTTAAAGGCAACCAATGATGATCTTCGCAAGAAAAGTTCTTCTTACATTGCCAAGCGTTTACTCTTATCTACTTACATGCCACAAGTCAAGTCTAGTAACAAGAACAAGAAAGATTCTTCTTCTAGTAGTAACAATAATCATGCTAAATCCAATGTTGTTGCTTCTAGTAGTTCTATTTATTCCACTAATGATTCTCTTAGCCAAGTTGCACTTGAGCAAGAAAATAGCTTATTGAAGGGAATTATAGAGAAAGGTGTTTACAAGAGCCTTGCTGGAAGTAAGCAATTCGAGGAAATTGTACGCAAGCAAGGAAGGCACTGGAAGAATCAAGGTGTTGGTTTTGAATGAAAGTTCAATGCCAATGGAGTTGAGTGGGAAGAAGATCAATACCCCAAGACGAAGTTTGTTCCTCAACAAGAGAAGTATGATCCTACTTCTTTTAAAGGAACACAAGCTCAAGATGATCTTCCACCACAAGACCACAAGCAAAAAGGCAAGGACAAGCTTCAAGAGGAGATTGATGCATTTGAAGAAGCTCCTAAGGCCTTGGTCAAGTGGGTTCCCAAGACTACATAAAGTTCTACTTCATCGAGTACAACTACAACTCCAAGGATTCCCATCAAGATGGTGTGGATCCCAAAGAAGAAGAACTAGAGAGTTCTTGAGGGTGACTCCGCCAACATACTTCACTCTTATCATTTTGGCAAGGACAAGTGCAATCAACTTCCACATCTTGCACTAGTTCAAGGAGTCACAACCCCTCTTGTTGGTAAGACAAGGGACAAGGTAACCTAATGCTTTCATGGACATCATCTTGTGTGTGCATCACTCTATGTCTATGGATATCCTTGTTTGTTCCTTGTGGGACTAACCTGTGTAGGTATTGAAAGTGTAACTCACTCCAATGGATTGCTCCAAATGATCTACATCAACATTGAGCATCCACATCTTCAACACCTACATGAAGTCATCATCGACAAAACCCAAGGTTAGTTCATCCCTCTTAGGGGGTATCTCACATCTAGGGGGAGCTTTACTCTAAGAATTGAGCTAAAGCAACTCTAATGGTGTGAACACAACAATGCTTTATGTAAAAGTGGTAACACCACATGTGCTTAAACGATGAGTACGACCTATGATCAAATGTTCTCATTTGACTCCTAAGTCAATATACTCATATATAGATGACCTAGTCATCGCCAATTGTTTGATAGATGCTAGAATTGGTTGTGCATGCTTTGCCACATATTTCATTTGCCATTTCATTGTGTGAGCATGTTGGTTGCATATTTTACTCATTCAAGGACATCCACTTGTTGTTTTGATTGTTTGGTTTCTTTCCTTTTGCCAAGTGG
The DNA here is from genome assembly GCF_002162155.2 of Triticum dicoccoides. Taxonomy (NCBI): domain Eukaryota; kingdom Viridiplantae; phylum Streptophyta; class Magnoliopsida; order Poales; family Poaceae; genus Triticum; species Triticum dicoccoides. The sequence goes on from NC_041381.1 coordinate 188,730,782, forward strand.
ATGGACAAGAATGCCTAAGAACCTTCTCTAGCTATCTATGATTTTCTTGTCTCAAACTCTATTCATGCTACATCACAAAGTTTGATCAAGTCAGATTCGAACCACTCTATGTGAGGAGCACTCAGAGTCCCCGATTCGTCATAGACTTAAACTTCCAAAATCTCTTTGTGCATTTCGGTCTGACGATTCACCCTTTTCGGTCATACCGAGATCACTAAGTTGATCTAGGTTTTCATTCTCGGTGCAACCGATTAGAACCTTTCGGTCACACCGAGTTGCAGTAACTGCTCGCAGTTTTGCATCTCGGTGCCACCGAGTTGTTACACTCGTTCACACCGACAGGGTCAGGCTATATATACTCACGGGTCAAATTTTGGAAAAATTTCCGAAACCCTTCGCCCGCGCATAACCTGCTCTGCCTCTTCAGGTCTCCGGATTGTCTTCTTGCCGCCAGCGACCTCCTGCCGCTGGTCTCCGCCGCCATCAACGGCATTCTGCCCCGCCGTTACCGTCGTAGCAAGTTCACCACCAAGTTAGGGTATGAACTTGATACTTTGTGCTATTCTTTAACTCCAATTCCTAGCACATTGCTTTGCCATGAATCCTCCCACATATGAAATCTTCCTGTCCAGCAAAAGCATTCTGTGGATTAGATTTGATTTAAAAATTTAGGGTTAGGTTTCTGCCAACTCATCTCAGACCGACCGAGTTGTTGAAATCGGTCTCACTGATTTGGCTTAAGCCATTGCACATGCGATTTTCAGTCTGACCGAGAATTGCAAATCGTTGTGACCGAGATTGATTCTCTGTGAAACCCTAGCAGTCTTGGTGCTACCGAACTGTGACTCGGTCTGACCGAGTTCACTAGTTTAGGTTCCAAAAGTTGCTTCGGTACCACCGAGTTTACAAATCGGTAGCTCCGAAATGCTTTGTGTGGAAAACTAAAACTAAGTTTTTTACTCAATTGTTTTGCAAAAACCTCTGTACTTTGTGATGCTCATCCACTCTACCTCATCTATACCTATTCACAGGGTCTGCTATCAGTGAGTTTGCAGAAATGTCTGATCAAACTAATAGTCAGAACAAGTCAGAGGAACAAGCTCAGTTCAGTGAGGGCACTAGTCCCTCAAGAAGCTATGATGAGGGTAGCAGGAGCACTCCCAGCAACTTGCCAAAGGCAGCTACCAGGACAAGGAAGAAGAAAACCTCAGATTCTGAAGATGAGGACTACATTGCTGTTGAGGATGAGGCCACCTCAAAGAAGAAAGTGATGAAGAAGGAGTATGGCAGTGCTGCTACCACAAAGCCAGGCATGAACAAGAAGGCACCTGCCAGGAGAGTGCCTACATCCAAACCTAGGAAGGTTGCCACAGGTGAAACTATGAAGTTCACCATTGAGTCTAAAGAAGAAGCTGTTGGCCAAGATAAGAAGAAGAAGAGGGTAAGAACAACTACTGCCAAAGTCCTTGGCAATCTCTCTATGAGGAGAGATTCTGATGAAGAAGAATAAGAGGAAGAGGATGTTGCACCAGCACCCAAAGCTCAGAAGCTCATGGGAGATGCAATTAAGTCAGGGGTTGCTCCATCTAAGCCCAAAGCTGCTCCCAAGGCTGCTGCTCTAGCTCCAAAGTCTAAACCCAATAGGAACACCAGAAGTATACCTGCTGCAGAGAAGAACAAGGCCCCAGTGCCTGAAGCTGTTGAAGAAGAAGATGATTCACTTGTTTTGAGGAAGTTGAAGCCCAAGATTGCTGACCATAATGATGCTCATCCAGTAGCTAAAGACATGCACATCAGAAAGGATGTTGGACTGAGATTGTGGAGACGGTCAGATCCATATGCTGTGAGGAGAAGGACAGCAGTTCACTACAGATTTCACACAAAGGAGCAACAAGATTTTTATGAGACAATTTTGCTTGACAAGAAGCCCATTGTGTGTGACATGAGATGGATCAACTGGGAGTACATCATGAAAAATGAGGGTCACTATCCAGGAGTATATGATAGCTTCAAAGCATGTGGAGTTGATGAATTTGTTGCCCAGAAGCTCACCAAGTGGAATGATGAGCTCATCATGCAGTTTTACTCCACAGCTCACTTCTACCCAGATGGGAAGATCATCTGGATGTCTGAAGGTACTAGGTACCAATCCACTGTTGAAGAATGGGCTCAGTTGATCAATGCTCCAAAAGAAAATGAAGATGACTTGGATGTATATGCTGAGAAGAAGAAAGACCACAACTCTATGGCACACATGTATAGAGAGATCCCAGATAAAGCTTTGGAAACTCACAAGCTTGGATCTGTACACTTCTTGTTGTCTGGTCTGCCTACAATCAACTGGATCCTTAGGCACACATTGCTACCCAAGTCTGGAGATCACAAGATGATCAAAGGACATGCTATCAACTTGCTGCATTTGTTTGATGTGCCTCAAAAATTCAAAGTCATGAGTCTAATTGTGGAAACAATCAAGAGAACAGCAGCTGATCAGAAGAGAAGTTGTGGGTATGCTCCACACATTCAGGAGCTCATCAACTCAAAGATGGGCATAGGCACATATCTATTGGATAAGGAGCATCTACCCTTATATCCTGAGTTTGAAGATAACACCATTGACATGAATGAGGAGGAACCATCATCTGTGCAAGCACATGAGAAGAGAGAGAAGGCAAGGGCAGAGAAAGTTGCAAAGATGCCAACTGTTGAAGAGGCATCTCAGGTGTTCCTGAAGAGCAAGCAAGATCAGCTTGGCTATCTGATTTCCTCCACCTTGAGGATTGAGAAGGGCTTTGCCACCCTGACTCAAAACTAGGAGAGTTTGGAGAGGATCATTGAGTAGAAATTCTATGCTCTTGATGTGAAGGTCACTGAGATCCAAACTGCAGTTGAGCAACTTCAGGAGGATGTGGAGGAGAAGAAGGGCAAGACTACTACAGATGCATTTGCTAGAGTGCCCAAAGGACAGAGATCTGCTGGAGTGCCTGTTCTAGACACGAGAGCTACTTCATCTGCACCAGCAGCTACAGCTTCAGTGCCACCAGCTCCAGCAGCCACTCCACCAGCTCCAGCTACACCAACTGATGATTTCGTCCTTGGAGTCATCTCTACACGACCTCATGAAGACCAAGCCTGAGAGTCGTTTAGCACTATGCATTTTTGAACTTTTGGTAACTTTTTGCCAAAGGGGGAGAAAAAAGTATAGATCATAGGCTTCGAGAGAGAGTGTTGCTTTTTATCTCTCTTGCTTTTGGTGGTTGAACTTCTTTATTGTGTGCTTGTGAGCTTGCTTGATACATTATGTCTTTTGTGAGATACTTGGATGATCATGTGTTTGATCATATGCTATGCTACCCTTAATGCTTGTTGGATGATATTATCTCTTATATCCTCATATGGTCATTCACTTTGCTTGGTGATGAGTGCATGTGTTCAATCGTTATCATTTTGAGCGCTCCACCAAGATGTATGTGACATGAAAGAGTAACCCATGATCCTAACACACTGTGCATTTGCAGTCCAAAGAAAATTTTAAATAATGCACAAATTTAGGGGGAGCTCTTGCTTATCAAATACTTCTCAAAGCGACGATGTTTCAATCTTATTATCATTTGTCGAAGCTTTGATCTATATGTTGTCATCAATTACCAAAAAGGGGGAGATTGACAGTGCAACTATCCTTGGGTGATTTTGGTAATTCCTAACAACATATAGCTCATTGAGCTAATGCTATTTCAAGATAAATATTTCAGGAAAGCTCAATGATTGGCATGGCATGGATGAGAAAAGTGGATCCCTCAAAATGCTAAGGATAAAAGGATTGGCTCAAGCTCAAAGCACAAGACTCTTCATTTTCCATTTTAGTGATCCAAGATCAACTTGAGTCCATAGGAAAAGCCAATACTATCAAGAGGGGATGAGGTGTTGCTTAATGAGTTTCTTGCTCAAAGTGCTTAGTGATATGCTCCAAAGCCCTCAACTACTTTCTCACATCCACATATGTCCCAAACCAAAAGTCAAACTCGGCCCCACCAAAACTTTCTATCCAGCGCCACCGAGTTCAGTTGTCATAGCCATTGCCACAAACCCTAGTCTTTTCAGTCTCATCGATAGGGATCTCGATCTCACTGAGATGGGATTGTAATCTCTCTGTTTCCCTTCGTAACATTTCGGTCAAACCGAGATGAGCGATCAGTCCCACCAAGATGCAATGCAAACACCCTATTTCCCTTTTGTAACGTTTCGGTCCAACCGAGATGAGTGAATCGGTCCCACCGAGTTTGCCTGACCAACTCTCTATGTGTCTATTACCAAAATCGGTCTCACCGAGTTTGTGTAATCGGTCTCACCGAGTTTGTGTAATCGGTCTCACCGAGTTTGTGTAATCGGTCTCACCGAGATTACGTTATGCCCTAACCCTAACCATATCGGTCCCACCGAGTTGACATGTCGGTCCCACCAAAATTCCTAACGGTCACATTATTTACTAAATTGGTCTGACCGAGTTTCACGATTCGGTCCCATCGAGTTTGGTAAGTTGTGTGTAACGGTTAGATTTTGTGTGGAGGCTATATATACCCCTCCACCCACTCCTCATTCGTGGAGAGAGCCATCAGAACATGCCTACACTTCCAACATACATTTTCTGAGAGAGAACCACCTACACTTGTGTTGAGGTCAAGATATTCCATTCCTACCACATCAATCTTCATCTCTAGCCTTCCCCAAGTTGCTTTCCACTCAAACCTTCTTTCCACCAAATCCAAATCCTGTGAGAGAGAGTTGAGTGTTGGGGAGACTATCATTCGAAGCACAAGAGCAAGGAGTTCATCATCAACACACCATTTGTTACTTCTTGGAGAGTGGTGTCTCCTAGATTGGCTAGGTGTCACTTGGGAGCCTCCGACAAGATTGTGGCGTTGAACCAAGGAGTTTGTAAGGGCAAGGAAATCGCCTACTTTGTGAAGATATACCCTAGTGAGGCAAGTGCTTCGTGGGCGACGGCCATGGTGGAATAGACAAGGTTGCTTCTTCGTGGACCCTTCGTGGGTGGAGCCCTCCGTGGACTCGCGCAACCGTTACCCTTCCTGGGTTGAAGTCTCCATCAACGTGGATGTACGATAGCACCACCTATCGGAACCACAGATAAAAAATCTCCGTGTCAACATTGTGGTTGCCTCCTCAAACTCCTCCCTTTACCTTCATATGGAATTGTTTTACATTCCGCTGCTATACTCTTAGAATTGCATGTGTAGGTTGATTGCTTGACTTGTGCTAAGGTGCTAGAATCTGCCAAGAACTAAAATTGGGAAAAGGCTAGGTTTTTATTTGGTCAAGTAGTCTAATCACCCCCCCCCCCCTCTAGACATACTTTCAATCCTACATGTGGTATCAGAGCTTTGGTCTCCATTTGCTTTGATTTCCATAGCTTTTGGTGGTCATAGCCTTGGTTTCACAACCTAGGAGAGTATGGCGTCTAGCGAGGGAAATTACCACCGTAGAGATTGTTACTTTGATGGTACAAACTTTGCTAGTTGGAAGCATAAGATGAAAATGCATATTCTTGGACATAACCCCGCAGTTTGGGATATTGTGTGTATTGGCTTGCAAGGTGAATTCTTTGATGGGAGAGAACCAAACTGTGAAGCTACCGCGGAAGAGTTGAATATGCTGCAATACAATGCTCAAGCTTGTGATATTCTCTTCAACGGATTGTGCCCCGAAGAATTCAACAAAATCTGCCGTCTTGAGAATGCAAAGGAAATTTGGGATACTTTGGTTGACATGCACGTAGGTACCAACTCCGTCAAGGAATCCAAATTGGATGTGCTTCAAAGTCAACTTGACAAGTTCAAAATGAAGGATGGTGAAGGCGTAACTGAAATGTACTCTAGGCTTGCTCTCATCACAAATGAGATTGCCGGCTTAGGAAGTGATGAGATGACCGACAAATTCATCATAAAGAAGATCCTAAGAGCCAGGGTGCAAGAAAGTAAATACGGCCACGTACGTACATATGGGCGGGGTCTCGAACGCCTACTCGCGCATATGCACGGCCAGGGCTCGTGTACATGGCTGGGTCGGAACGAAGAAATTGCGTCGTCGTCGTGTTCATGGGGAGCCAACCGGCAAGGTCGGAACGGAATGCGTCATCGTGTTCGTCGGGAGGGCTCGGACGGAACAGCCAATGGAAACGAGGCCTCGTGTAACACAGAATAGAGGAAATAGCCTTGTGTTCGACCAGCCACGTTCGAAATGGGATGCTGTTCATCGGGAGGGGTCTGGCGTACCGAAAAACGGAGGAAACAGACTTCTGTTGGACCTCCTACGGTCGAAATGGGGTCCTGTTGATCAAGAGGGGTGTGGCGTACCGCAAAACGGAGGAAACGGACTTGTGTTGGAGCGCTACAGTCGAAACAGGGATCTTGTTCATCGGGAGGGGTGTGGCGTACCGCAAAATGGGACTCCACGGGATACTGTTCATCTCCACCGTCGACCTCCTCCAGCCTCCACGGGCTACTGTTCATCCACCGTCGACCTCCTCCAGCCTCCACCTGCGACTGTTCATCCACGGGCTCCTGTTCATCCAGCCTCCACCGCGCGCTACTCCACCTGCTACTGTTCAACCAGCCCTCTCCACGGGGTCCTGTTCAACCACCCCTCCACGGGCTACTGTTCATCCAGCCCTCCACCGGCTACTGTTCAACCAGCCCTCCACGGGGTCGTCCTGTTCATCTAGCCCTCCACGGGGTCCTGTTCATCCAGCCCCAACCGGCTCGATCGGGGTCATGTTCATCCAGAGGCAACACCATGGGGTCCTGTTCATCCACCCCCACCGGAAACTGTTCATCCAACCCCCCCCCAACAATGCTCACTGTTCATCAAGGGAAGGAGGCAGCAGGGTTCGATCGGCTTCAGTTAGCAGCAGTAGCGAAGGAATCACTCGGGTTCAGTAACATAGCTAGTGCAATCGCTCGGGTTCAGTTAGAGCCCAACGCCTCGCTTGGGTTCAGTTAGAGCCAAACGCCTCGCACACACGCACGTACGTGTACGAGAGAAACGCGCATCGCTTGGCCCCGACCACCAACTATAACTGGGAACTCCCTGAAATTTTCCTCGCCTTCACTTCTACCACGGTTTTTTCCGTCATGGACGGCCCAAAGAATGTCATGCAGCTACATCTCTGGCCCTCCCAGGACGAAAAGCCCATTTTTGTCATGATTTTTTGTCATAGAAGTAGGAGCCCACCACATATATGATGATACCGGGTTTTGTCACAATTATCGTCATAGAAGTGTCATAACTATGACAGAAAAAAAATTGTTCGGCCCAAAATCACGGATGTGTCTTTTTTTGTAGTGACCTGAGGTGGGCACAACCCACCTGGGCGCGCCCTGGTGGGTTGTCCCCTCCTCGGGACTCTCCCCCGGTGCAACCAAGGCCCGTTATGTTCCTTCTGGCCCATAAAAATCATCGTAAATTGGCGTGGCATTTGGACCTCATGTGATATTGATTTCCTACGATGTAAAAAACATGTAGAAAAAAGCAACTGGCACTTGGCACTATGTCAATTGGTCAGTACCAAAAATGATATAAAATGACTATATAATGATTATTAAAACATCCAAGATTTATAATAAATAGCATGGAATAATCAAAAATTGTAGATACGTTGGAGACGTATCAAGGAAACATCAAGACAGATATGCTCTCGTTGACAGAAGTCCTTCATAACACCTTTAGATAAATTAGTGTCATTATCGGTGATGATACTATGAGGATAACCAAAGTGGAAGATCAGCTTTTTCACAAACTGAACTGCAGTCGTTGCATCACATTTACTGACCGGCTCAGCCTTGACCCACTTGGTAAACTTGTCAACCGCCACCAAAAGGTGGGTCTTCTTATCCTTAGACCTCTTAAAAGGTCCAACCATATCAAGCCCCCAGACTGCAAATGGCCAAGTTATCGGAATCATCCGCAACTCTTGAGCCGGCACATGGGCTCGTCGAGAAAATTTCTGACATCCATCACACTTACTGACAATATCTTCGGCATCAGCATGAGCCGTCAACCAACAAAACCCATGACGAAAAGCTTTAGACACCAAAGATTTAGAGTCAGCATGGTGACCACAATCACCTTCATGAATCTCCCGTAAGACCTCATGACCCTCTTCAGGAGAAACACAACATTGGAACACACCTGGCACACTGAAATGGTGTAACTCGCCATTGACAATAGTCATAGATTTTGACCACCGAGTTATCTGCCTCGCCAAATTTTCATCCTCTAGCAACTCGCCTCGGGTCATGTAAGCCAAATAGGTAAGCGTCCAATCAGGAATAGCATGAGAGCCGCGACCAACTGCGCCTCCGGGTCAGGGATAGCAAGATCCTCCTCGGACGGCAGCTTGACCGAAGGATTGTGTAAAACATCAAGAAACGCATTAGGAGGCATCGGCTTACATTGAGATCCGAGCCGGCTTAAAGCATCAGTCGCCTTTTTCTTCCTTCGATCAAGGTGATCCACCTGATAACCCTTGAAGTGACCCGCAATATTATCAACCGCCCGGTGGTAAGCCGCCATGAGCGGGTCCTTAGAGTCCCACTTGCCTGAGACTTGCTGAGCCACAAGATCTGAGTTGCCCAGGCACCTGACCCGACTTAAATTCATCTCCTTAGCCATATGAAGGCCATGAATTAATGCTTCATACTCAACTGCATTGTTAGTACAAGGAAACATTAAGCTTGAAACATAACAAAATTTGTCACCTCGTGGAGAAGTCAAAATAACTCCAGCCCCCGAGCCTTCCAACTGCCTGGATCCATCAAAGTGAATCATCCAATACGTGTTGTTAGGCTTCTCCTCAGGTGTTTGCAACTCAATCCAGTCATTGATGAAATCCACCAAAGCCTAAGATTTGATGGCTGTCGTTGGCACATATTTCAGACCGTGAGGTCCAAGCTCAATTGCCCACTTAGCAACCCAGCCTGTGGCTTCTCTGTTTTGAACAATATCTCCTAAAGGAGCAGAGCTAACCACGGTGATAGGATGACCAAGAAAATAATGCTTCATCTTTTGACTTGCCATGAACACCATATACCAGCTTCTGCCAATGTGGATATCATTGCTTGGATTCTATCAACACCTCACTGATATAATAAACCGTTCGTTGAACCGGGTATTCCTTACCAGCCTCCTTGCGCTCCACCACAACTGCCACACTGACAACCTTACTATTAGCCGCCACATACAAGAGCAAAGCCTCTTTTTCAGTGGGAGCAGCAAGAACGGGCGGCTCAGCTAACTGCTTTTTGAGATCCTAAAACGCTTGATTAGTTGCATCACTCCAAACAAAGTTTTCCATCTTCTTCATCATCTGATACAAAGGGATGGCCTTCTCTCCCAAATGGCTTATGAACCGACTCAAAGTCGTGATACGACCCGCTAGTCGCTGGACGTCATTGACACACGACGTCTTAGAAATCAAAATGATAGCCTTTATCTTCTCCGGGTTAGCTTCGATACCCTGTTTTGAGACCAGGAACTCTAACAGTTTACCTGCACGCACACCAAAGACACACTTGGCCGGGTTAAGCATCATTTTATAGACCCGGAGATTGTCAAAAATTTCCCTCAAGTCGTATAGGAGAGTCTCCTTCTTCCTAGACTTAACCACAATATCATCTACATAAGCATGCGCATTACGCCCCTTACGTCGCCTGTGCACTTTTGAGCCCAAAAGGAATAGAAACATAGCAGAAAGCTCTGAAAGGTGTAATGAAAGATGTCTTCTATTGGTCCTTGACTGCCATCTTGATCTGATGATATCCAAAGTAAGCATCCAGGAAACACAAACTCTCACAACCCGTCGTGCCATCAATAATTTGGTCAATGCGAGGGAGAGCAAATGGATCAGCTAAACAAGCTTTGTTTAGATCTGGGTAATCAACACACATACGCCAAGTGCCATTCTTCTTAAGTACCAGCACTGGGTTAGCCAACCACTCAGGGTGAAAAACTTCAATGATGAATCCAGCTGCTAAGAGTCGGGCCACCTCTTCTCCAATAGCCTTGCATCTCTCTTCATTGAATCGACGAAGGAACTGCTTGACCGGCTTAAACTTAGGATCCACATTAAGAGTGTGCTCAGTGAATTCTCTTGGTACACTCGGCACGTCAGAAGGCTTCCATGGGAAGATGTCCCGATTCTCAAGGATGAATTTGATGAGCGCGCTTTCCTATTTAGGATACATATTAGCCCCTATTGTGAACTACTGAGATGAATTGCCAGGGACAAAATCAACATGTTTGGTTTCATCAGCCTGAACAAAAGAGGGTCTTGCTTAGTAGTGAGCTTCTTCAAAGGAGTCATATCGGTCGGATCAACATTATACTTATAAAACTTGAGCTCTTCTGTGGCACAAGCCGACTCAGCGTAAGCAGCATCACCTTCCTCACACTCCAAAGTGATTTTTCGGTCACCATGGATCGTAATTGTGCCCTTACATCCTGGCATCTTAAGCTACAAATAAACATAACAAGGCTGGGCCATAAACTTAGCATAAGCCGGCCACCCAAACAAAGCATGATATGGGATTTTGATTTTGAGCACCTCAAACCATAATGTCTCTGTCCTATAGTCATGATCATCACCAAAGGCCACTTCCAAGGAAATCTTTCCCACGGGATATGCTGATTTACCCGACACCACACCATGGAAGACTGTGGAAGATGGCTTAAGATCCTTGTCAGTTAAATTCATACGTCGAAAGGTGTCATAATATAAGATGTTGATATTGCTGCCTCCATCCATAAGTACTTTAGTGAACTTATAACCAACCACTTGAGGGGCTACCACTAATGCCAGATGACCCAGATTCTCGACCCGGGGTGGGTGATCCGCTCTACTCCATGTGATCGGATGTTCTGACCATCGCAAGTACTGTGGAATTGTCGGCTCAATATTATTGACCGCACACTTATGAACCTTCTGATCACGCTTGCGAAGACTTGTGGTGAACACGTGATATTGACCCCCATTAAGCTGCTTTGGATTGCTCCAATTGCCTGACTGGGCATTTTGTTGCTGGGGTCCCTGACCAGATTGTTGGTTGTATCCACCATGGTTACCTTGACCCTGATAACCGGAATTTGAACCGCCGCCACCAAAACTGGGTCCATGTGACTCGGATCCTGATCCGTCAGACGGCCCATTATTATTACCATGTTTCTGATTAAAATGAGAATTCATGTATTCTCTTATGATAACAATCCTTCCAGGCATGACCCGCCGGCTTATTAGGCAGACTGTGCTTTGGGCAGGGTTCATTAAACATTGCCTCAAGGTTAAAATTCTTTCCTCCAAAGGTCGATTTACCATTACCATTACGGAGCTGGACTTTATACCCAATGTTGGTATTGGCTACTAGATCTGACCCACCATCAAGGTGCATGTGCTTAACATTGTTGCCCTGATTGTTGCCATTATGTCCTGTCACATTCTGCTGCTGACCCTTACCATTGCCATTCTTCTTGCCCTTGTTGGATTTTTCATCATCAGATCCAGGGTCCTTGTTGTTGTAGAGTTGGCATACTTAATGAGAGCCGCCATTAGCTCACCCATGTCATTACAATGATATTTAAGGCGCCCGAGCTTCTGCTTGAGAGGGGTGAAATGACAATTTTTCTCCAAGACTGAACCCGCCGCAATGTTGTCTGACAAGTGGATAATAGCTGAAACCTACCGAACCCAATGGTGGGTCGACTCGTCCTCACGTTGCATGCAATTATCAAGATCAATATTCGTCAGAGGTTGTTTGCATGTACCTTTCAAGATCCGAATAAACCGTGCCTTCAACTCTGCCCATGAGCTGATGGAATTGGCAGGCAAGCTTTTTAACCATGTTCGAGCCAGACCATCGAGCATCATAGTAAAGTACTTGGGACATACAGTGTCATTAACATCCAGCATCTCCATGGCCATAGCTCTCAATCCAAGCCTCGGGGGGAAGATCAGCTGTATAATTAGGCACCTTACGAGGGCCTTTAAAATCCTTGGGCAACCGGTCATTATGCAAAGCCAATACCAAACATGGCACACCAACTGTCCTAGAAGTCATCCCAGCTTCAAGTGAGGCCGAAGGGTTCCCCCGGGGCTGCTGATAAGTACCCAATTGAGCCGCTACTTGGGCCTCACGGTGGCTCGAGCTTGATCCACAATCTCCTGAGCATTAGCTAGTAAATTATCATCACGGGCCAGGTTATTCCCACAGGGTGGGTCATCACTGCGGGGCGAGTTACGATGTTGTTCGCTGCTGGAAACCGCTGGCGACTCAATGCGCCAACTGTAACTTCGCCTTGGGCGAGGAGTTGAATGAATTCGCTCACGACTGTATGAATAAGCAGCCTGATGTGCTACAGCCGTCCGAAGAAGCTCCACGGTGTTCCAGGTCTCCACTGCAGCCGGAGACTCACCCTCAATCAGAATAGCTGCCAGCCATGTCGCCGCTTCTATCATATTATCCAGCGGGTTAGAATAATGGCCAGAGGGTGTTGTAACCCGCCGAGGAGGGGTCTGATCCCTATAGGGTGGGTCCGGCAAACGAGGCTGAGCTGCCATCCCGCTCTGTGGCACCTCTACAGCCCGGGTTACACCAGGCGGGTTACTTGTCCCAGCCCTAGGTGTGTTAAAAAGGTTCCGCCCCTCATACTATAAAGGCACACGGCTCTGATGTCTCCTTCGAAGAACAACATTGGATGCATTCTAATCCAGATTTAGACAAAAGGCTTCCTCCCTTATACGTTGTGATTCTGCATCCATCAGAGCTCGCTCCGTCGCCATCCTGGTATTCTCCGCATTAAGATCCTCCTGGACCTTAGCCACCTCATCTCGCACCTTTGCAACTTCTGCATTTTGTTGTACTTGATTTGCCGGAGTAACCTCTGTGGCTAACAGAGTCGTCAAAGTGCCCTAGAGCTCAAGTAAGACTTGAGCCAGCGGCCGCACTAAGCCACTGTGTCACGCCCAATATGCGACCCTATCCAAAAGGAACTCGAAGGTCCCACCAAGGATAGACCCGCATATTGAAACGCTTTTGCAAGGTGGATATCATTACATCAACATTACATAATAGATGGGGATACATACAAAAGGCATACAATGCCACACGAATACAACATCACAATACAAGAGAGCAACATCCGACTACGGATGAAACACAAACAGAAGCTCAAACGACATCCACCCTGCTAGCCCAGGCTGCCGACCTGGAACCTATCCCCTGACCGAAGCAGAAGAAGAACTCAACGCAAGCAAGCATCGCTCTCGCGTCATGATCATCGCACAACCTGTACCTGCAATTGTTGTTGTAGTAATCTGTGAGCCACGAGGACTCAGCAATCCCATTACCATGGGTATCAAGACTAGCAAAGCTTAATAGGAAAGGAAGGGGTAAAGTGGTGAGGCTGCAGCAGCGGCTAAGCATATATATGGTGGCTAACATATGCAAATAAGAGCGAGAAGAGAGCAAGCAGAACGATCGTCAACTAGTAATGATCAAGAAGTGATCCTGAACTCCTACTTACGTCAAACATAACACAGAAACCGTGTTCACTTCCCGGACTCCGCCGAAAAGAGACCATCACGACTACACACACGGTTGATGCGTTTTAATTCGGATCTGGTGTCGAGTTATCTACAACCGGACATTAACAAATTCCCATCTGCCTATAACCGCAGGCACGGCTTTCGAAAGATTATACCCTGCAGGGGTGTCCCAACTTAGCCCATGATAAGCTCTCGCGATCAACAAAGGATATACCTTCTCCCAGGAAGACTCGATCAGACTCGGAATCCCGGTTTACAAGACATTTCGACAATGGTAAAACAAGACCAGCAAAGCCGCCCGATGCGCCGACAAATCCCGATAGGAGCTGCACATATCTCGTTCTCAGGGCAACACCGGATGAGACTAGCTACGAGTAAAACCAACCCTCAAGTTGCCCCGAGGTGGCCCCGCAGGCAGCTCAGTTCGGACCAACACTTAGACAAGCACTGGCCCGGGGGGGCTAAAATAAAGATGACCCTTGGGTTGGCCGACCCAAGGGAAGGGTATAGGTGGTGGTGAGGCAAATGGTAAAACCAAGGTTGGGCCTTGCTGGAGGAGTTTTATTCAAAGCGAACTGTCAAGGGGGTCCCATAAATCACCCGACCGCGTAAGGAACGCAAACTCCGGGAACATAACACTGGTATGACGAAAACTAGGGTGGCAAGAGTGGAACAAAACACCAGGCAAAAGGCCGAGTCTTCCACCCTTTACCAAGTATATAGATGCATTATTAATATAAGAGATATTGTGATATCCCAACCAAAATCCTGTCCACCATGGAGAAATCTTCAACTTCACCTGCAACTAGCAACACTATAAGAGGGGCTGAGCAAAAGCGGTAACATAGCCAAACAACGGTTTGCATAGGAAAGGTATCAAAGGTTAGAGGTTCATGGCAATTTGGGATGGCTTGATGAGCAAAAGATAGGTAACGCAGCAAAGCGATAGAACGAAGCAACTAGCATAGCAATGATAGTAGTGAGATCCAGGGTAGCGGTCATCTTGCCTGAAATCCTACAAGGAAGAAGAACGAGTCCATGAAGAAGACGAACGGATGAAGCCGAACCAAGCGTAGACGAACGAATCCTCACGATCGCAACGATACAGGAACTAACAAGAAGAAGCACACAACATGGTAAACACACCACACATGATCAAGGCATGATGCACAACAAGCATGATGCATGACAAGGCTACATGAAGCTACTCATGGCAAGAGATGATGCAAACAGAGCAACACATCAAGGCAAGTTTAAATGAGGCCGGGAACAACATATAACAATTCTGGTAAGTCCTCATATGCAAATTTCGATGTTGGTCCAGATCTGAATAAACCTTATGTTCAAGTTGTTAAACAGCAAGTTAAGATGCACAAAGATGATCTACACGAGATTCTAGTCAAGTTACATATAAAGTTCATTTAGTTCGGAGCTACGGCCTAGAAGATATGAGCAAAACAAGTGAAACATGGCATTGATGCAAAATGTATACAAACATCAAGAAAACACCTCAAAACAAGGATGCAACATGATAATATGAAGCTACATGCAATTCTAAGCAAGTTTCATATAGAGCACACTCAAAATGGAGCAACGGTGCAACACTCACACATGAAACAAGTTTAAAGGACAAGCTGTCCAAAACAGCAACTAGGCATATTGCAAGCATCAAAACAATATGCTACAGGACCTCAACAAAAAAACAAAAGGCATGGGCATGATGCACAGGTAAAGCATAACAAAACATGAGCACTGAGCTATCTCAATCAATAGAACATGCTCAAACACACATGGCAAGATTGCAAATAATAACAGTTCAGACTTTGTAGAAAATAACATCAGGTTGCAACGTTTAGAGCTATCAAACAACATGTTACAGGAACTTATCATGGCAAACAAAGGCATGGAATGATACTACTAAATGCATAGATCAAATGTCCTTTACTGACCATGAGCCAAAAAGGATCAGAAGATATGATGGCACCCATGTAAACATAGCAAGTTATATTACAGATTCAAACATGGCAGAAACAGAATTATGAAGGCATGTTGGTGAGCTTGTACCACTCACCACAGAGCAATATATGGCATGGCAAGGCAACCAACAGTAAGAAGACATGTTTATGAAGCTAAGCATGGCAAGAGCAAATTCATAGGGTGCATGGACCACTACCAACAAGCATGGCAACAACTGAACTTAATGTTAACAGGCTGACAGCAACATTATCAAGCAACTTTGGAGCAAGATACGAGCAATCTACAGTAAGCTATAATTACAAACAGGGGCATGAATGGATAGGGCATAACATGTAGAACAAAACATATTTAGTGATCATCTCCAGATTATGCATAGAATGACTTGTAGCAGCAGGTTTATATAGCATCACGAAATAACAGAATCAGCCTAACAAAACACCAACAGCGAGTACACTACTTAACAAGCTTGATTCACTCACCACAAAGCATTGCATGACAAGATAAGCATAGCATCAGCAAGAAGATATGTTTATGAAACAAACCAAGTCAAGAACAAGTTCATAGCATGCAAGGATCAACTACAACAACCTTGGCAAAATTGAATAACATGTAAACAATCTGCCAGGAAACATTTTGAAGCAAAAGTAGAGCACGAAAATGACATGCTAGGCTACTCAATAATTTCAACCAGGGGCATGAATGGATAGAGAACAACCACATGTTCAAAACATCCTTACTGAAGTAACTCAAAATATGCATGGATCTCTCTGTAGCATCATGTTTACATGGCATCAAAATAACAGCAGAACATGGACTAAAATTGGCAATATCACGAAGCCTAGTTTGCATGCTTGTGCTAGTCACCACATTGATCACAAAAATATATGGTAAGCACCTCTATAAAGAAGACATGGCATAGATCAAAATACATGTAGACATCAACCTCATAGGATGCACACATCAATCATGGCAAAAATGACAAAAGAGCTCGTTCTGTTAACAGACAGCAGATTAACATCATGAAGCATTCTTGCAACGATGATTCAGGCATCAAGATGAGCTCAAATGAATATTATGCAATGTATTGAAATGAAGTACTCGTTGAGACGAACAATTTCACATATTACACGCACAAAACGGAGCTATGGATGCAGAGTTATGACGCGATGAACATGGCATGATAATGCAAAATATCAGGGACTTAGGAATTTTAGACCTCGCGGAAAAAGTCAACGGACGAGGTGGCCGGTGGATCTCGCCGGAGAATGGCGGCCGGAGCTGGAGAGGGCGATGGAGATGAGGCCAGGGGCGGCGGATCCGGGGCTCCTCCGGCCGGATCTCGCCGGATCCGGTCCGGGTCGAGGCGGAGCTCCGGCGGGAGCTTGGGGCGAGCGGGCGGCGCGCTCGGGCGGCGGCCGGCGAGGCACCGGCGGGCGGAGCCGCGGGCGGCGCGCGGGCAGAGCCGCGAGGCGGCGCGTGGGAGACGGCGAGGCGCCGCGGGGCTGGCGGCGGGGCAGGACGCCGGCGGAGGCGGCGGAGGGCCGCGGCGCTCGGCGCGGGGGCCGGGAGGC
>NC_041381.1:188748242-188768558 GCF_002162155.2 Triticum dicoccoides
GAGGCGCGGGGCGCGGGCCCGCGACGGGCTCGGGCGGGCCGCTACGGTGGCGGTGCGGCAGGCGAGTGGCGGCGCGCCACGTGGCGGCGGCGGGGCGACCCGGACGTGTCCGGCTGCGGCCGGACGTGTCCCGTGGCTGCGGGGACGAATCTGTTAGGGTTAGGGGGGAAATGATCCGGAATTTTCGGTGGGAGGCTACATTTATATGTAGAAGGAGTTAGGAGAGTCCAAATGAGGTGCGGTTTTCGCCCACATGATCGTGATCGAACGACCGAGAGCATGGAGGGGAGTTAGATGGTTTTTGGGCCACTTTGGAAGGGTGTTGGGCTGCAAAGAGAAAGGGGGGTTTTGGGCTACGTGGTTAACCGTTGGAGTATCAAACGAACTCCAAATGACACGAAACTTGACAGGCGGTCTACCGGTGCTATACCAAGGCCGCTTGGCAAACCTCGGTCCATTCCGAGAAAGTTTAACACCCGCTCACAACAAGAGACAACAAGGGGAACGCCGGAGGACATAGGAGAGCCGGATTGCAAAACAGACAACGGGGAAAATGCTCGGACGCATGAGACGAACACGTATGCAAAATGAAATGCACATGATGACATGATAAAATGCAACACGCAAGCAAATGACATGGCAACAACGACGAATAACTGGCAGACACCTGGCGCATCGAATCCGGGGCGTTACAACACTCCTCCACTAACAAGAGATCTTGTCCCGAGATCTTAGGACCGAGACGGAAGGGAAAAGGGAAGAGGTGAAGTCAGAACACAAGAGAGAAGAAGCAAAGAATCGAGATCACTCGAGAAGAAGAGAGGAACGACGAGAATGACGAGAATCAAAAGCTCATGGAAACACGATAGACTCTGAAAGCACTCCGGTTAGAACGAGATGAGAAACGAATAAGACTAAAAGAATTTAGGCAGCACTCCGGCTAAAATGGAAGGAATAGAACACGAGCTTCACAAGATGGAATGACACTTGATGAGGACATGACACAAAACCTCCGGAAAGAATTAAAAGAGTTGAATGAAAAGAACGGAGAAGAAAATGACAACTTGTGCCATGAATGAAATAGAAAGCAACCTTAGAAGATAAGGTTGAATGGAGTTGTTGAGAAAATCAACAACGAAAGAATAAGCTTGTTGTGGACTTATGGATAACATCTCAGAAATTATGAGGTGATAACCAGCCGCAAACGGAAATGATTGGATTACTGAGAAGAACGAAGGAATGCAAAACTCCGCTTCAGAAGAAAAATGAAGAATTACTTGCGCTTAGAGACGTGAGAAGAAAAGATACTTGAACTCCACCAACAAAATCTTGATGAACTCTTGAAGAATGAATTAAATCATAAAGAACCACCATGAAGAACTCCGGTTACAAAAAGGATGATGAGATAGAATGAAGGATGAAAGAATAAGATGAGCCTTGCGATGATTTAGATGGAGGTTCCGACGAAATGGCCGAGGAAGTTTGAACTCCAGAAAAGAAATGATGAAGACACTTGGAACTAGAATTTATTCATCAAGAACAAACTCTGAAGGAAAAGATTACTCACTTGGAGGAAATAAGAATAAGATTTATTGTATGCTTATCCTTCATCAAATTAAATTGATGACAAGCAATGGATTCTTCATACTACTTATTCTTCTTGAAAAGGATTGAGAAATGACATATCGCAAACTTGAGAAGGTCTTCATGAACCACCGGTAGGATTGGAAAGAACGAATGAATTAAAATGATAATCAAGGAAAAGAATCTTGAACGACCACCGTTAGAATTCGAAAATGACTGATGAAAGAGAATGAATCACCGGAAGAATTAGAAGAATAAATATCCTTGAGGGGATTTAGGTGCAAAAGGACGAAGAGATAATGAGCTGATTAAAGAACACTTGAACGAAGCACCGAGATAAATAGAGAACGATAGCTGGAATGATGGCCTCCGGTGAAAGAAACATAAATCAACTCCTGACAAACTCCGGATGGTAAGAAAAGGAATCTTTGACAAACGGAATAATTCGAGAGGGTAACAAGAAGCTAGACCCACGAATCTTCGGAAGAACGGGAAAGATTTAGAGGAAAAAACTCTTCTTCGGTCTTCAAATGATGACGAGAAAACACCACCAAAATTATTGAGGTACTCCGGGAGAATGAAAAACGAAGGGATTGAGCCAACTATGAAAATGATTTTGAACGAGATCTTGGAGAAGGCATCTGACTGATGGGATCCATTCTTACGTCACACTTTGAAAAGAATTTGGGAATAGCTCCGGAATAATTAGAAGAGTCAGGTAAGATCCTGGGAAAAAGACATGTGGGTTAGGGCCCACTGAAGAGATAACACCGTTGAAAAGGATTGTAGAACAGATAGGTGATGCACCGGAACAATTGAAATATTTGAATGAGGTGACAACCTCGAATTGATTGGAACACAGACGAATCTTCTAAGATGTCTTGAACACTCCGGAAGGATAAACTAGCGAGAGGCGAACAAGCAAGGAGAACACTTGATCCAAGGAAAAGAATATAATTGCTACCGAAAATGGAATTGAATCCACCGGAGAAGAAAGGAGATGATGAATGTCCACCGAGACGAGAATTCACCGGTTGAGATGATTGGGGGAAGACTGAAGAGACTCCACACGAATGGAATTGATGCTCGAAACAGACTCAGGCTCCGGGAAGAAGAGGGTGGGAGGGCGGGAAAACAAAGGCAACTTGGAAGGGGAAACGACGAATATCTTTAAGAGAAAACACCGGTTGAAATCATTGAGGAAAAAAAGCAAAGACTTCGCACGAGTAGGATGGATACTCGATATATGTCAGGACCCCGACTCAATGCCACATCGATCCAGCATGTAACACCTCATATCACTTTGCGGCCTCACGCACGGTATTCCCACGGGTGTCGCCTTACTTTTGCCCGGGACCGTTTGCGCCTTTTGGCACACGTATATGATGGTGTCACTAGCATCCATATGATAAAGAGCCCGGGCTGACATGGCTAGTCGTAAACCCAAAGTGGCACTAACTTACAGGGACAGGCATCCATGACCCAGCATCGAACGTGTCGGTCATCAGCGAGTGAATCCAGGCTGTAGCACTGGGCTAACAGGACTCCGGTGAACCGGGCTGTAGCGGGCTAGTAGGACTCCGGTATTCATCGCGTGACATTTCCCCGAAGGGACAGACACAGGATCGAAGAAGGACACATGCCGGCCAGCCTAAGTGTTCCGGAGCAGTAGCAAGCTACCAGGGCTCAGTGGAAGCACTAGGAGACATTTCCCGGTAAGAGAGGCTACTAAGGATAAACAACTAGATAGTCAGATCCCACACATAGCAATACACATTACACGTACGCATAACATGCAAGTATGTGCTGTACAACATGGCATCACAGCATAACTCAACAACTTATATAGATAAAGGCTCAGAAGAGCCATCATAGCATTTATTGCAAACAGGGGTCACAAAACCCATCATACAGAGCATACCAGCAACAAGCGGAAGCATTACATGTCTGGGTACAGACATCTACAAATGAAAAAGGCTGAAGAGCCTGACTATCTACAACATCCGATCAAGATCGTAGCTGAGGTACTAGCTTACTAATCGAAGTCCATGAGAACACTAGTAAGACCGAAGTCTCCGCTGCAAAAACATAAATAAAGCAACATGAGTACAAAGGTACTCAGCAAGACTTACATCAGATCCTATCATACATGCATTTGTATCAAGAGGGTAATGTGGGGTTTAGTTGTAGCAAGCCAGCTTTGACTCTGTGGCTATCCTGTTCTACGACTACCAGAAACTCTGGAGGTGAAACAACATACACGAGTCCACTAATCACCACACAATACACTACTATGGACTCATCCCCGTCTCCCTACGAGAAGGCCATCCATAGCACTCACACTTGTCTTGAGCATTTTAGGGTATCCACTTCAAGTTGTCTATGTACCATGTAAGCATCCAAGAAGTCCATAACCGCGGACCCGGCTATTCGAATAGATCATGTTAACCCTGCAGGGGTGTACTTCTTCACACACGCTCTCGCCACTTACCGCCATGTACACGTCATGTATCTCGGCAACCTTCAAGCGGAAGCCTGGCGAGGGTGTCGGCCACGACCTGACTAACCACACAAGACTCTAATCCAGGTTTATCGCCTATTCGGGTTCCATCCGCAAGGAGATCCGGCCGGGGTTTCACTCACGGCCCCAAACGATGTGTGCAGGGTTCCCAAGCCCACCTCGCCGGATGGATCTACGCTTGGTACACCGTGCCACTGGTGCCTAGTCTGTCCCAAGCCCACCTGGCCGGGTGCCACTTGGTAGACTACTAACACTACCTACAAACACCAGAAACTAGTTGCGACTCCTGGACAGAGGTCAAGTTGGTTAATAAGTCGAGAGGGGTCGAGTTACCGGAACCCAATGTGTGGTAGTATCGAGTCATTGGACATCATACGTAGAACTCAGTGCTTAAGGACGGTTTCAGTGAGACAACCCACCATGTACTCCTACATGGCCTCTCACCGCTACCTTTACCAAATCGTGTTCACACACTTAATTCTCAGCACCAGAACATATCGTAACACTCCAATTCATTCCCAATGAATCAGACCTGACACAACTCTAAGCAATAGCAGGCATAGCATGGTAGGAACACATCAGTGGCTTCAATCAACTCCTACACATGCTAGTGGGTTTCAATTATTTACTGTGGCAATGACAGGTCATGCAGAGGAATGGGTTCAACTACCGCAGCACAAAGTAGCAGATGAATCGTTGTTGTCCTAATGCAATAACTGAGAGCAGGAGCGAGAGAGTAGGGTTTTATCGAAATGAACAAGGGGGTTTGCTTGCCTGGTAAATCAACAAGGGAGGCACTGCTTCACCGACAGGTACTCTGGAACGTCTCCGGAGCAGGACCTATCGAGAAGGAACGGTGCCGGCAATCAAAACACAATCATATGCAACAATATGATGCATGAGCATGGCATGTAGATGTGATGCTGTTTGAACTAATGCAACTAGTATTCAATTGAATGAAGTCCATTTGAACAAAAGGTTCAAATGCAACTCCAAAAATAAGTCTCTTAATATGCCATAATGTGTTTTCTCATATTCAGCATGTATAAGTTGGTTTTTCATGCATGAAACTAGTACAGATGGAAAGATTGCATTTTTCTGATAATTTTTCATATATAAATTATTTCAATCTGAGCTACGGTTGAATTTCTATGAATTTTTGAAGTTTAAATCAATTTCTGGAATTTCCTGATTTAATTTAAATCCAGAAATTATATATTGCGTCAGCATGACGTCATCACTACATCAGCGGGTCAACGCGGCTGTCCAGGGTCAAACCTGACGTGTGGGGTCCACACGTCAGTGACACTGGGGTTAACCCCGAGTCAAACCTGGGCTGATTAGCTTTGACTAAGCCCTGGGGCCCACTCGTCAGCGTCAGTGGGTGGGGATTAGTGCATAATTAACGGAGCCACGTCAGCCCGCCGGAGTTCTGGCCGGCGGCGACCAATAACGCGGCGGCGACTCGCCGGACTTGCGCTACAAGCGGCGTTTGGTCGCGCGAAGACCACCGGGGCGTAGCCCGTCGTCGTCCGCATCTAGGGGAGCTGGTGGGGGGCTGCGGGGGCGCCGGAGCTCACCGGAGCAAAGCTCACGGCGGCGGCCGGAGTTCGGGATAGCGCGGGCGTGGGGCTGCAGCTCGCGTTCGAGCGAACGGAGGGCACAGGCGGTAGCTACGAGGCAGCAGGAGCACATCGAGCTATCTACGCGAGGCGGAGGTGCTCGGGGGCACGGAGCTCACCGGCCATGGCGGACGGCGGCTTCGGGCGCTCGCGGGGCAGCGGCTACAGGGCACGGGCGAGAGAGAGAGGTGAGGGGAAAGGAAGAGGGGCTCACGGCGGACTCGCAGAGCAGGCCGGTGTGCTCGGGGACGTCCTGCGTCCGGCGAATCGACGGCGATGGCGGCGAGGTCGATCTCCGGCGTCGGTGGTGAAGAAGACAACGGCGTCGGCGATGGAGCGCGTCCGGAGGTGCGTGGCTTGACGAGGAGGTAGAGGGGGGTCGTGGCGGAGCTGGGAAGCATGTCAGGGAGGCGAGGGGAGGCCGGTGGCCATGGCAACGGCGAGCGATGGCGGCGGCTGCGCTCGGGTGCGCTCGGGGAAGAGAGAACCAGGGAGGAGGGAGAGCGAGAGGGAGGGGAAAAGGACCCGGGGCGGCTGCGTGGCGACATTCCGGACGTCCAGGCGTCGAGGGGGAGGACAGGCAGGCAGGTGCCGTGGCGACACGACGGTGCGCACGCGCCGGCCACACGCCCCTGGCCTCCTGGCGCGAGGAGGGGGACGACTGGCGTCGGCCAGTCAGCTGGGCCGAGCTGCTGGGCCGATCGGGTAAGTGGCCCAGGTAAGTCTCTCTCCCCTTTTCTGTTTTCTTTTCTAATTTTCTGACATTTGTTTGATTTAATAAAATACTAAATCAATTTATTTGCTTATGCCAATTTTTGTAGGGGCTAATGGTATTATTCCAGAGCTCCTTTATAATTGGCATAATTTTTGGACCATATTTTATATATATAGAAATATATTTCCAATGCAAATATTTATCGAATTAATCCAAATGGCCAAAATAAATATCCATGAGCTCCTAAAAATATTGTTTTGAATTTTATCTCTGTCCAATAATTTCAGAGAGCAACATGAGCATTTTCTTGGACCCTTTTGGAGAAATTTTTATTTGGGTCATTTTCAAAAATGATTCTGAGGGTTCCACCAATCCTCATTTCAAATTTAAATGAAATTTAAATATGATGCACAACTGACTGGCTAGTCTAGGTCATACCAGACTAGGGATGTGACAACTCGCCCCCACTTGAAAAAATCTCATCCCGAGATTCAGGGGTCGACGAAAAGAAAGCGGGGTACTCCAGTCGAAGACGATCTTCTCGTTCCCAAGTAGCTTCTCTCTCGGAATGATGGGACCACTGAACTTTGAGAAACTTGATGTTCTGACGTCGAGTGACACGCTCTGCTTGATCAAGAATGCGAACCGGGTACTCTCGGTAGGTGAGGTTATCTTGGAGATCAAGCATTTCGTGGTCCACTCCACGGATGGGATCCGAGAAGCAATGCCTGAGTTGAGAGACGTGGAAGACATCATGAACTCGAGAAAGATGTGGGGGTAGTTCCAACTGGTAGGCGACCTCTCCTCGTTTAGCGAGAATACGAAAAGGACCAATGTAACGAGGAGCCAACTTGCCCTTGATACCGAAACGATGGGTACCCTTCAAAGGAGTAACCCGAAGGTAAGCTTGGTCGCCAATTTCATAAGTCATATCCTTATGATGACGATCGTACTGGCTTTTCTGACGAGACTGGGCTGTTTTCAAATTCTCACGAATGATGCGAACTTGCTCTTCTGCCTCCTGGATCATGTCCGGTCCAAAGAATTGTCTTTCACCGGTTTCTGACCAGTTCAAAGGTGTTCGACATCTTCGTCCATAGAGAACCTCAAAAGGAGCTTTCTTGAGGCTGGATTGGTAGCTATTGTTATAAGCAAACTCGGCGAAAGGAAGACATTTCTCCCAATCCATACCGAATGAGATAACGCAAGCTCTGAGCATGTCTTCGAGAATTTGATTGACCCGTCCCACCTGACCACTTGATTGAGGGTGGAAAGCGGTACTGAAAGAAAGATGGGTTCCCATGGCAGTTTGGAAACTCTCCCAAAAATGAGAAGTGAAAAGACTGCCACGGTCTGAATTGATCTCTAGTGGAACACCATGAAGTGACACTATTCGAGAAATATATAAGTCAGCAAGCTGACCAGCAGTGATACTTTCCCGAACAGGAAGGAAGTGAGCCACTTTGGAAAGACGATCAACGACTACGAAGATAGCGTTATTCCCTTTCTTGGTCCTGGGAAAGCCGGTAATGAAGTCCATACCAACTTTATCCCATTTCCACTCAGGAATAGCTAAAGGCTGAAGGGTGCCAGCAGGCCTTTGATGCTCTGCCTTAACGTGACGACAAACGTCACAGTTAGCAATGAACTCAGCGATTTCTCTCTTCATCCTAGTCCACCAGAACCTCTGGCGTAGATCCTGATACATCTTAGTACTACCGGGATGAATTGTGAGAGGAGATTCATGCGCCTCCTTAAGAATCAATTGTCGAAGATGTTGCTTCTTGGGGACCACCAGACGGTTCCCAAAGAAAACAACACCTCGCTCATCTATAGAGAAACTACCAGCAATACCCTTGGCAATGTTTCTCTTGATCCGGGTAATCCCCGTATCATGCTTCTGGGCTTCTATGATAAGATCCACAAGGGTAGGTTTCGCCACCAAGGTAGAAAGGAATCCGTGAGGAGCAATGTGAAGGTTAAGCTTACAGAATTCCTCATGGAGAAGTGGTTGGCCTTGCTGCAACATGAGATTGTTGCAATAGGATTTACGACTTAGAGCATCAGCCATGACATTGGCTTTGCCTGGGGTGTAGGTAATCCCTAGATCATAATCTGTGATCAACTCCAACCAACGTCTTTGCCTAAGGTTCAAATCTGGTTGGGTGAAGATATACTTGAGACTCTGGTGATCGGTGTAGATCTCGCAACGTTTACCAAGGAGGTAATGTCGCCAGGTCTTGAGTGCATAGACTACGGCTGCAAGCTCTAGATCATGTGTAGGGTAATTCTCCTCATGTGGATGCAACTATCGAGATGCATAGGCAATCACATGACGATCCTGCATAAGAATGCAACCTAGTCCCTGTCATGAGGCGTCGCAGTAGATAATAAAATCTTTAGTGAAATCCGGTGGCACAAGTATGGGAGCAGAAGTCAGGCGCCTTTTCAGTTCCTGAAAACTGTGTTCACACTGTGGGGACCACTCAAACTTTTTATCTTTCTTGAGAAGTTCCGTGAGGGGTTT
Organism: Triticum dicoccoides; assembly: GCF_002162155.2. Lineage (NCBI taxonomy): Eukaryota > Viridiplantae > Streptophyta > Magnoliopsida > Poales > Poaceae > Triticum > Triticum dicoccoides. The sequence continues at coordinate 188,757,212 of NC_041381.1, forward strand.
GGCTACTTTGGAGAAGTTTTCAACAAAGCGGCGACAATAACTGGCTAGCCCAAGGAAACTCCTAACTTGTTTAACGGTCTCAGGTGGAGTCCAATCGAGAACAGCCTGAACTCTCTCGGGATTGACAGCAATGCCCTTACCAGAGATTACGTGGCCTAGGTAGGTCACTTCTGGCAACCAAAATTCACACTTGGAGAACTTGGCATAAAGGCGGTGCTCTCTGAGCTTTTCTAACACAAGTCTAAGATGTTCGGCATGCTCTTCCTCGTTCTTCGAGTAGATAAGAATATCATCGAGGTAAACCACGACGAACTTATCTAAGTACTCCATGAAGATCGAGTTCATCAAGCGGGAGAATGTGGCTGGGGCGTTGGTTAGGCCAAAGGACATGACGGTGTACTCGTACTGACCATAACGAGTGACAAAAGCTGTCTTGGGAATGTCCCCGTTTCTGATTTTGATTTGGTGGTATCCTAACCTTAAATCCATCTTGGAAAAGACTGAGGATCCAGCGAGCTGATCATACAGGTCGTTGATCCTGGGGAGCGGATACTTGTTCTTTATCGTAACCAAATTAACGGGGCGATAATCTACAACCATCCGATCCGTACCATCCTTCTTCTTGACGAAGAGGACGGGGCAAGCCCAAGGAGAAGAGCTAGGACGGATGAAACCCTTTTGCAAGGACTCATCAAGTTGTTTCTTAAGCTTGGCTAGTTCTAAGGGTGCCATCTTGTAAGGTCTCCGGGAGATTGGAGCTGTTCCTGGGATAAGATCTATGACGAACTCTACATCTCTGTCAGGTGGAACACCTGGCAGTTCCTCTGGAAAGACATCCGGAAAGTCACGGACTACCGGGATATCTTCAAGATCTGGAAGAGGGCTGGCATTAAGGGAATAGAGCTGGCGCTTTGCAACTCTAGTGGAGACAATGGCTATCTTGCCAGATGGGTGTGTGAGCTGAACAGACCTGGTGAAACAATCAATCTTGGCATGATGAGCTGTCATCCAGTCCATACCCAAGATGATGTTAATATCCGAAGACTTGAGAGTTATCAAGGAAGCAAGGAATACAAGTCTGTCAACAAGGATTTCATTGCCATAACTTATCCTAGAAGTTTGCCATTTGGATCTAGGAGTTTGAAAAGTAGTGGAGAGGGCATATCACAAAATGACATGTCGTGCAAGCGGGCATAGCTTTCAGAAATGAAGGAATGAGACGCTCCAGTATCGAACAAAACCGATGCCGGATGACAGTTGACAAGGAGTGTACCAAGAACGACATCTGGATCATCATGAGCGGCTTTAGCTGAGACGTGATGCACACGTCCATGTTCAGTGGGAGCTGACTTGGCACTGATCATCTTGCGTGATGGCTTACCATGGCCAATAGACTTCTCGGGCTGGGGTGGAGCAACTCTGGTCTGAGTGCAAATACGGGCAATGTGGCCTGGCTCTCCGCACTTGTAACAAATCTTGGAGGTAGGATGTGGACCTGCATTGGAAGGCGGTCCACCAATAGGCCTGGGTGGAGCATACTGCTGAACTGGATGAGGTGCCACATAAGATGGCCTCGATACATATTTGGGTGGAAGAGCGGAGTTTGGAACCCAAATCCGGCGCTTCTGAGAGCTAGAACCGGAGGAAGATCCCAAAGCACGAGTGTGCTTACGAGACTCCTCGTAAGTGAGTTGAGCTGTCTCTGCATTAATGGCCTTGTTCACAAGGACTTGGAATGTACCACAATGATGCAGGTGGAGATCACGACGCAACTTGGGGTTGAGACCCTTCCGGAACCTAGCCTGCTTCTTGGCGTCCGTAGACACTTCTTCTGTGGCATAACGGGCGAGGTTCTCGAACTCTCTGCTATAAGCATCAACAGCCATCTTACTCTGGGTGAAACTACAGAACTCTTCTCTCTTGCGATCAATGAGGGCTTCAGGAATGTGATGCTCGCGAAAAGCCTCAACGAAATCCCTCCAGGTGGAAGTCTGGCCAGCTGGAAGCATAGCCTCATAGTTCTGCCACCAAAGACTAGCAGGACCTTCCAGGTGGTATGCAGCATAGGTGACCTTGTCACTTTCGGCTACGCTCGCGGAATGCAGCTTATGAATGATGCTACGGAGCCAATCATCTGCATCGAGTGGCTCGATGGAATGATGAAAGGTAGGTGGGTGCAAGCGAATGAAGTCATGAATGGTCACAGACTTGTTGGACTGATGTGCGGTGTTCTCCTCGATACGTGCCAACAAGTGGTTGGACTCACGCTTGTTCCTCTCCATCTCTAGCATGAACTCTATCAACGAAGGCTGATCGGGAGGATCCTCATCCCTACCATCTCCGTGGTTCTGGCTACGAGCAACGGAACTTCGCTTAGCCGATGACATCCTGAGAAACGAACCAAGGACGGAATCAGCATCAACTATGGACTGTAGAATGTAGGACAAGGAATTAGTATCTCTCGAACTCCTAGGGAAATTTCGGCAGCATAACGGCAGTAAAATGCTCAGAATGAGACATCCTACTAAAAATGGGGTGGTAACATACTCATCATCATTACTCAAGGTTCTGAGATCATACTAAACAGATTACACCGGAAGTACTCGAAAACTGGGGTATGACTCTAGTCAACCAATCCTATGGAACTACGGAGTAGTAACACGTGACCCTGATAGACAGAAGAGAAGCCTAGTTCCTTAATCCCGTCGGAAAGATAGGACGACTCAGATCAGAAGGTCATGAGGTATAAGGAGTAAAAAGAGCCTTACGTTCCTTCCCACAATCAATTCCCTTACATAACTAAAGAATTTCTAGACTCAACTTCGACCAGTTTGGCTTGGTAATCCTACAGGCAGCCTGGCTCTGATACCAACGCTGTCAGGACCCCGACTCAATGCCACATCGATCCAGCATGTAACACCTCATATCACTTTGCGGCCTCACGCACGGTATTCCCACGGGTGTCGCCTTACTTTTGCCCGGGACCGTTTGCGCCTTTTGGCACACGTATATGATGGTGTCGCTAGCATCCATATGATAAAGAGCCCGGGCTGACATGGCTAGTCGTAAACCCAAAGTGGCACTAACTTACAGGGACAGGCATCCATGACCCAGCATCGAACGTGTCGGTCATCAGCGAGTGAATCCAGGCTGTAGCACTGGGCTAACAGGACTCCGGTGAACCAGGCTGTAGCGGGCTAGCAGGACTCCGGTATTCATCGCGTGACATTTCCCCGAAGGGACAGACACAGGATCGAAGAAGGACACATGCCGGCCAGCCTAAGTGTTCCGGAGCAGTAGCAAGCTACCAGGGCTCAGTGGAAGCACTAGGAGACATTTCCCGGTAAGAGAGGCTACTAAGGATAAACAACTAGATAGTCAGATCCCACACATAGCAATACACATTACACGTACGCATAACATGCAGGTATGTGCTGTACAACATGGCATCACAGCATAACTCAACAACTTATATAGATAAAGGCTCAGAAGAGCCATCATAGCATTTATTGCAAATAGGGGTCACAAAACCCATCATACAGAGCATACCAGCAACAAGCAGAAGCATTACATGTCTGGGTACAGACATCTACAAATGAAAAAGGCTGAAGAGCCTAACTATCTACAACATCCGATCAAGATCGTAGCTGAGGTACTAGCTTACTAATCGAAGTCCATGAGAACACTAGTAAGACTGAAGTCTCCGCTGCAAAAACATAAATAAAGCAACATGAGTACAAAGGTACTCAGCAAGACTTACATCAGATCCTATCATACATGCATTTGTATCAAGAGGGTAATGTGGGGTTTAGTTGCAGCAAGCCAGCTTTGACTCTGTGGCTATCCTGTTCTACGACTACCAGAAACTCTGGAGGTGAAACAACGTACACGAGTCCACTAATCACCACACAATACACTACTATGGACTCATCCCCGTCTCCCTACGAGAAGGCCATCCATAGCACTCACACTTGTCTTGAGCATTTTAGGGTATCCACTTCAAGTTGTCTATGTACCATGTAAGCATCCAAGAAGTCCATAACCGCGGACCCGGCTATTCGAATAGATCATGTTAACCCTGCAGGGGTGTACTTCTTCACACACGCTCTCGCCACTTACCGCCATGTACACGTCATGTATCTCGGCAACCTTCAAGCAGAAGCCTGGCGAGGGTGTCGGCCACGACCTGACTAACCACACAAGACTCTAATCCAGGTTTATCGCCTATTCAGGTTCCATCCGCAAGGAGATCCGGCCAGGGTTTCACTCACGGCCCCAAACGATGTGTGCAGGGTTCCCAAGCCCACCTCGCCGGATGGATCTACGCTTGGTACACCGTGCCACTGGTGCCTAGTCTGTCCCAAGCCCACCTGGCCGGGTGCCACTTGGTAGACTACTAACACTACCTACAAACACCAGAAACTAGTTGCGACTCCTGGACAGAGGTCAAGTTGGTTAATAAGTCGAGAGGGGTCGAGTTACCGGAACCCAATGTGTGGTAGTATCGAGTCATTGGACATCATACGTAGAACTCAGTGCTTAAGGACGGTTTCAGTGAGACAACCCACCATGTACTCCTACATGGCCTCTCACCGCTACCTTTACCAAATCGTGTTCACACACTTAACTCTCAGCACCAGAACATATCGTAACACTCCAATTCATTCCCAATGAATCAGACCTGACACAACTCTAAGCAATAGCAGGCATAGCATGGTAGGAACACATCAGTGGCTTCAATCAACTCCTACACATGCTAGTGGGTTTCAATTATTTACTGTGGCAATGACAGGTCATGCAGAGGAATGGGTTCAACTACCGCAGCACAAAGTAGCAGATGAATCGTTGTTGTCCTAATGCAATAACTGAGAGTAGGAGCGAGAGAGTAGGGTTTTATCGAAATGAACAAGGGGGTTTGCTTGCCTGGTAAATCAACAAGGGAGGCACTGCTTCACCGACAGGTACTCTGGAACGTCTCCGGAGCAGGACCTATCGAGAAGGAACGGTGCCGGCAATCAAAACACAATCATATGCAACAATATGATGCATGAGCATGGCATGTAGATGTGATGCTGTTTGAACTAATGCAACTAGTATTCAATTGAATGAAGTCCATTTGAACAAAAGGTTCAAATGCAACTCCAAAAATAAGTCTCTTAATATGCCATAATGTGTTTTCTCATATTCAGCATGTATAAGTTGGTTTGTCATGCATGAAACTAGTACAGATGGAAAGATTGCATTTTTCTGATAATTTTTCATATATAAATTATTTCAATCTGAGCTACGGTTGAATTTCTATGAATTTTTGAAGTTTAAATCAATTTCTGGAATTTCCTGATTTAATTTAAATCCAGAAATTATATATTGCGTCAGCATGACGTCATCACTACATCAGCGGGTCAACGCGGCTGTCCAGGGTCAAACCTGACGTGTGGGGTCCACACGTCAGTGACACTGGGGTTAACCCCGAGTCAAACCAGGGCTGATTAGCTTTGACTAAGCCCTGGGGCCCACTCGTCAGCGTCAGTAGGTGGGGATTAGTGCATAATTAACGGAGCCACGTCAGCCCGCCGGAGTTCTGGCCGGCGGCGACCAATAACGCGGCGGCGACTCGCCGGACTTGCGCTACAAGCGGCGTTTGGTCGCGCGAAGACCACCGGGGCGTAGCCCGTCGTCGTCCGCATCCAGGGGAGCTGGTGGGGGGCTGCGGGGGCGCCGGAGCTCACCGGAGCAAAGCTCACGGCGGCGGCCGGAGTTCGGGATAGCGCGGGCGTGGGGCTGCAGCTCGCGTTCGAGCGAACGGAGGGCACAGGCGGTAGCTACGAGGCAGCAGGAGCACATCGAGCTATCTACGCGAGGCGGAGGTGCTCGGGGGCACGGAGCTCACCGGCCATGGCGGACGGCGGCTTCGGGCGCTCGCGGGGCAGCGGCTACAGGGCACGCGCGAGAGAGAGAGGTGAGGGGAAAGGAAGAGGGGCTCACGGCGGACTCGCAGACCAGGCCGGTGTGCTCGGGGACGTCCTGCGTCCGGCGAATCGACGGCGATGGCGGCGAGGCGATCTCCGGCGTCGGTGGTGAAGAAGACAACGGCGTCGGCGATGGAGCGCGTCCGGAGGTGCGTGGCTTGACGAGGAGGTAGAGGGGGGTCGTGGCGGAGCTGGGAAGCATGTCAGGGAGGCGAGGGGATGCCAGTGGCCATGGCAACGGCGAGCGATGGCGGCGGCTGCGCTCGGGTGCGCTCGGGGAAGAGAGAACCAGGGAGGAGGGAGAGCGAGAGGGAGGGGAAAAGGACCCGGGGCGGTTGCGTGGCGACGTTCCGGACGTCCAGGCGTCGAGGGGGAGGACAGGCAGGCAGGTGCCGTGGCGGCACGACGGTGCGCACGCGCCGGCCACACGCCCCTGGCCTCCTGGCGCGAGGAGGGGGACGACTGGCGTCGGCCAGTCAGCTGGGCCGAGCTGCTGGGCCGATCGGGTAAGTGGCCCAGGTAAGTCTCTCTCCCCTTTTCTGTTTTCTTTTCTAATTTTCTGACATTTGTTTGATTTAATAAAATACTAAATCAATTTATTTGCTTATGCCAATTTTTGTAGGGGCTAATGGTATTATTCCAGAGCTCCTTTATAATTGGCATAATTTTTGGACCATATTTTATATATATAGAAATATATTTCCAATGCAAATATTTATCGAATTAATCCAAATGGCCAAAATAAATATCCATGAGCTCCTAAAAATATTGTTTTAAATTTTATCTCTGTCCAATAATTTCAGAGAGCAACATGAGCATTTTCTTGGACCCTTTTGGAGAAATTTTTATTTGGGTTATTTTCAAAAATGATTCTGAGGGTTCCACCAATCCTCATTTCAAATTTAAATGAAATTTAAATATGATGCACAACCGACTGGCTAGTCTAGGTCATACCAGACTAGGGATGTGACAATATACGGACTCCGGCTTCGAGAAGAAGAAGGGGAGGGCGGGTGGGAAAATAAGACAACTGAGGATTGAACTCAAAGATGAAGAGGCTCGAGTCAACTTGACGAGATATGCACCGGATGAAAAGAGAAGAGAACCAATGATCGGAAAACCAACTGCGTGATCCTAAAGAAAATTTTTGAAGGGGAAGAGGAGTAATTCAAAACACCTACGTCAAGATTCCTCACCAGAGCGACGAAGGGGGCTGAGGAGTAAAAAGAATTCCTACTCTCCGATATAACTAGACTCCGAAAACAGTTTTCTTCTAGACTCAACAACGGCCAAACTACACGATCAATCAAGGGGGCTCCTAGGGTCGGTCGAGGCTCTGATACCAACTTGTCACGCCCAATATGCGACCCTATCCAAAAGGAACTCGAAGGTCCCACCAAGGATAGACCTGCATATTGAAACGCTTTTGCAAGGTGGATATCATTACATCAACATTACATAATAGATGGGGATACATACAAAAGGCATACAATGCCACACGAATACAACATCACAATACAAGACAGCAATATCCGACTACGGATGAAACACAAACAGAAGCTCAAACGACATCCACCCTGCTAGCCCAGGCTACCGACCTGGAACCTATCCCTTGACCGAAGCAGAAGAAGAACTCAACGCAAGCAAGCATCGCTCTCGCGTCATGATCATCGCACAACCTGTACCTGCAACTGTTGTTGTAGTAATCTGTGAGCCACGAGGACTCAGCAATCCCATTACCATGGGTATCAAGACTAGCAAAGCTTAATAGGAAAGGAAGGGGTAAAGTGGTGAGGCTGCAGCAGCGGCTAAGCATATATATGGTGGCTAACATACGCAAATAAGAGCGAGAAGAGAGCAAGCAGAACGGTCGTCAACTAGTAATGATCAAGAAGTGATCCTGAACTCCTACTTACGTCAAACATAACACAGAAACCGTGTTCGCTTCCCGGACTCCGCCGAAAAGAGACCATCACGACTACACACACGGTTGATGCATTTTAATTCGGATCTGGTGTCAAGTTATCTACAACCGGACATTAACAAATTCCCATCTGCCTATAACCGCAGGCACGGCTTTCGAAAGATTATACCCTGCAGGGGTGTCCCAACTTAGCCCATGATAAGCTCTCGCGATCAACGAAGGATATACCTTCTCCCAGGAAGACCCCATCAGACTCGGAATCCCGGTTTACAAGACATTTCGACAATGGTAAAACAAGACCAGCAAAGCCGCCCGATGCACCGACAAATCTCGATAGGAGCTGCACGTATCTCGTTCTCAGGGCAACACCGGATGAGACTAGCTACGAGTAAAACCAACCCTCAAGTTGCCCCGAGGTGGCCCCGCAGGCAGCTCAGTTCGGACCAACACTTAGACAAGCACTGGCCCAGGGAGGCTAAAATAAAGATGACCCTTGGGTTGGCCGACCCAAGGGAAGGGTATAGGTGGTGGTGAGGCAAATGGTAAAACCAAGGTTGGGCCTTGCTGGAGGAGTTTTATTCAAAGCGAACTGTCAAGGGGGTCCCATAAATCACCCGACCGCGTAAGGAACGCAAACTCCGGGAACATAACACCGGTATGACGGAAACTAGGGCGGCAAGAGTGGAACAAAACACCAGGCAAAAGGCCGAGTCTTCCACCCTTTACCAAGTATATAGATGCATTAATAATATAAGAGATATTGTGATATCCCAACCAAAATCCTGTCCACCATGGAGAAATCTTCAACTTCACCTGCAACTAGCAACACTATAAGAGGGGCTGAGCAAAAGCGGTAACATAGCCAAACAACAGTTTGCATAGGAAAGGTATCAAAGGTTAGAGGTTCATGGCAATTTGGGATGGCTTGATGAGCAAAAGATAGGTAACGCAGCAAAGCGATAGAACGAAGCAACTAGCATAGCAATGATAGTAGTGAGATCCAGGGTAGCGGTCATCTTGCCTGAAATCCCGCAAGGAAGAAGAACGAGTCCATGAAGAAGACGAACAGATGAAGCCGAACCAAGCGTAGACGAACGAATCCTCACGATCGCAACGATACAGGAACTAACAAGAAGAAGCACACAACATGGTAAACACACCACACATGATCAAGGCATGATGCACAACAAGCATGATGCATGACAAGGCTACATGAAGCTACTCATGGCAAGAGATGATGCAAACAGAGCAACACATCAAGGCAAGTTTAAATGAGGCCGGGAACAACATATAACAATTCTGGTAAGTCCTCATATGCAAATTTCGATGTTGGTCCAGATCTGAATAAACCTTATGTTCAAGTTGTTAAACAGCAAGTTAAGATGCACAAAGATGATCTACACGAGATTCTAGTCAAGTTACATATAAAGTTCATTTAGTTCGGAGCTACGGCCTAGAAGATATGAGCAAAACAAGTGAAACATGGCATTGATGCAAAATGCATACAAACATCAAGCAAACACCTCAAAACAAGGATGCAACATGATAATATGAAGCTACATGCAATTCTAAGCAAGTTTCATATAGAGCACACTCAAAACGGAGCAACGGTGCAACACTCACACATGAAACAAGTTTAAAGGACAAGTTGTCCAAAACAGCAACTAGGCATATTGCAAGCATCAAAACAACATGCTACAGGACCTCAACAAGAAAACAAAAGGCATGGACATGATGTATAGGTAAAGCATAACAAAACATGAGCACTGAGCTATCTCCAGAAATCACTAGAACATGCTCAAACACACATGGCAAGATTGCAAATAATAACAGTTCAGACTTTGCAGAAAATAATATCAGGTTGCAACGTTTAGAGCTATCAAACAACATGTTAGAGGAACTTATCATGGCAAACAAAGGCATGGCATGATACTACTAAATGCATAGATCAAATGTCCTTTACTGACCATGAGCCAAAAAGGATCAGAAGATATGATGGCACCCATGTAAACATAGCAAGTTATATTACAGATTCAAACATGTCAGAAACAGAATTATGAAGGCATGTTGGTGAGCTTGTACCACTCACCACAGAGCAATATATGGCATGGCTAGGCAACCAACAGTAAGAAGACATGTTTATGAAGCTAAGCATGGCAAGAGCAAATTCATAGGGTGCATGGATCACTACCAACAAGCATGGCAACAACTGAACTTAATGTTAACAGGCTGACAGCAACATTATCAAGCAACTTTGGAGCAAGATATGAGCAAGCTACAGCAAGCTATAATTACAAACAGGGGCATGAATGGATAGGGCATAACATGTAGAACAAAACATATTTAGTGATCATCTCCAGATTATGCATAGAATGACTTGTAGCAGCAGGTTTATATAGCATCACGAAATAACAGAATCAGCCTAACAAAACAGCAACAGCGAGTACACTACTTAACAAGCTTGATTCACTCACCACAAAGCATTGCATGACAAGATAAGCATAGCATCAGCAAGAAGACATGTTTATGAAACAAACCAAGTCAAGAACAAGTTCATAGCATGCAAGGATCAACTACAACAACCTTGGCAAAATTGAATAACATGTAAATAATCTGCCAGGAAACATTTTGAAGCAAAAGTAGAGCACGAAAATGACATGCTAAGCTACTCCATAATTTCAACCAGGGGCATGAATAGATAGAGAACAACCACATGTTCAAAACATCCTTACTGAAGTAACTCAAAATATGCATGGATCTCTCTGTAGCATCATGTTTACATGGCATCAAAATAACAGCAGAACAGGGACTAAAATCAGCAATATCACGAAGCCTAGTTTGCATGCTTGTCCTAGTCACCACATTGATCACAAAAATACATGGTAAGCACCTCTGTAAAAAAGACATGGCATAGATCAAAACACATGTAGGCATCAACCTCATAGGATGCACATATCAATCATGGCAAAAATGACAAAAGAGCCCGTTCTGTTAACAGATAGCAGATTAACATCATGAAGCACTCTTGCAACGATGATTCAGGCATCAAGATTAGCTCAAATGCATATGATGCAATGGATTGAAATGAAGTACTCGTTGAGACGAACAATTTGACATATTACACGCACAAAACGGAGCTACGGATGGAGAGTTATGACGCGATGAATATGGCATGATAATGCAAAATATCAGGGACAGGAATTTTAGACCTCGCGGAAAAAGTCAATGGACGAGGTGGCCGGTGGATCTCGCCGGAGAACGGCGGCCGGAGCTGGAGAGGGCGATGGAGATGAGGCCAGGGGCGGCGGATCCGGGGCTCCTCCGGCCGAATCTCGTCGGATCCGGTCCCGGTCGAGGCGGAGCTCCGGCGGGAGCTCGGGGCGAGCGGGCGGCGCGCTTGGGCGGCGGCCGGCGAGGCGCCAGCAGGCGGAGCCGCGGGCGGCGCGCGGGCAGA
>NC_041381.1:188769006-188776425 GCF_002162155.2 Triticum dicoccoides
AGGCGCCGCGGGGCCGGCGGCGGGGCAGGACGCCGGCGGAGGCGGCGAAGGGCGGCGGCGCTCGGCGCGGGGGCCGAGAGGCGCGGGGCGCGGGCCGGCGGCGGCGGCGCGCCGGCCCGCGACGGGCTCGGGCGGGCCGCGGCGGGGGCGGCGCGGCAGGCGAGTGGCGGCGCGCCATGTGGCGATGGCGGGGCGACCCGGACGTGTCCGGCTGCGGCCGGACGTGTCCGGTGGCGGCGGGGACGAATCTGTTAGGGTTAGCGGGGAAATGATCCGGAATTTTCGGGGGGAGGCTACATTTATAGGTAGAAGGAGTTAGGAGAGGCCAAATGAGGTGCGGTTTTCGCCCACACGATCATGATCGAACGACCGAGAGCATGGAGGGAAGTTAGATGGGTTTTGGGCCACTTTGGAAGGGTGTTGGGCTGCAAAGAGAAAGGGGGGTTTCGGGCTACGTGGTTAACCGTTGGAGTATCAAACAAACTCCAAATGACACGAAACTTGACAGGCGGTCTACCGGTGCTATACCAAGGCCGCTTGGCAAACCTCGGTCCATTCCGAGAAAGTTTAACACCCGCTCACAACAAGAGACAACAAGGGGAACGCCGGAGGACATAGGAGAGCCGGATTGCAAAACGGGCAACGGGGAAAATGCTCGGACGCATGAGACGAACACGTATGCAAAATGAAATGCACATGATGACATGATAAAATGCAACACGCAAGCAAATGACATGGCAACAACGACGAATAACTGGAAGACACCTGGCGCATCGAATCCGGGGCGTTACACGCTGGCTCCAGCTGTCGCAGCGGCAGTCGATCCAAACATCATTGATGTTGTTGTTGACGAATTAAGAGTCGGTCCAGTGCCAGCCATGAAGATCGCAGCCCTGGAGGGTGGCTCATAGGGGTCCGGAATATTGTTGCCATTGGAGTAGCCCCCAAGCCCGCCGTCTTGAAGCTGATAGATTGATTATGTCTCTCTAGTTGAGGACTCATCACCTGAGTAGATGGTCGTCTCTCCACCAGATGTAGAATCTTCCTCAAGATCCGCCCCATGAACAAAGCCAATGAAAATGTGCTTCTAGTCGGGTTGAACCCTGGCGGGTCATGTGCGTTGAGCCGTCTAGATGATGTCGGTGTAGATGTCCGGCTCAGGCTCTGACTCGTTGATCTTGCCGATGAAGACATGAATTCCACCAAAGGTGACCCGATACCCTTACTCGATTGAGTCGGCCTCGGGGCCCCAGCCAGCATCGTCGATGTAGAGCTTGTCGCGGCAGCTCTTAGTCATCCAGCCCACCGCATATCCTTCAATCCCTGGGAAATTGCCCTTCAAGAACTTGAAACCACCGTGCTCTGGCCCCATGGTGGGCGCCAACTGTCATAGATTTGCCACGACAAATGTCCATGTGAAAGGACTTAAGCATGGACTCATCGCAGCGTAGGTTAGCTTGAAGCGGTTGAACGGGACAAAGGACAGAAGGTTTACCCGGGTTTGGCCCCTCTCAACAAGGTAAAATCCTACTCCTGCTTTTGTTGACTATTGCTTGGGAATCGATTACATGGGAGCGGAATCGCTTGACCTAGCTATCAATCAATTGTTTCTTGAGTTAACCCGTTGCAGGGTCTCACCTTTATATACACAGGTCGAGGCCCTGGGCTTACAAGAGTCCCGGTCAAATCACACAACGTGACCGACCCGGGTTCTAAACTATCTTGCCTTTCTAAACAAGTCATCTTCCGTGGGCTTACAAGCGTCGGTTCCCACACACCATCTGGGCTTGGGCCTTCGGTGGGTCACCACCTAAGACGCCCTCTACACTCTTCATCTCTCCTCTTGGGCCTTCTTCAGATATCGTAAGTTGAGTCCCCAACGGTGTAACCCGGCCCCTCCTGGGCGGGTCACGCCGCAGGGTTATATCCCCAACACTATGTGTTCGAGAGAGAAGCCTCTAGTGAAAACTATGGGCCCCGGGTCTACCTTAATCATATTATAAAAACAAAAATACCTTTGCTGCAATTTTATTTCTTTTATTTTGTTTTGCAATTTATCCATCTACCTATACAAGATTTGATCCTTGCATGTAACGAGTTCAAGGGGATCGACAACCCTCTTGCCCACGTTGGATGCAAGTATTTGCTTTGTCTGTGCAGGTGCTATTCACGAGGCTTTGTGTGATTCTCCTATTGGTTCGATGAACCTTGGTTCTCAGTGACGAAAGTACTTATATCTACTGTATTGTATCTCCCCCCCTCTTTGGGGGAAATCCCAACGCAGCTCACAAGTAGCAGGCGCGCCCTGATGTTTTTAGTTTATCGAATTGTAAGTAAATAAAAGTATGATGATCATCGTTATTAGAACATTGCCCCAATGAGGAAAAGAATGGTGGACACTAATGAGTCCTCCAAAAGGTGGGGATGAGGTCCATGAGACTATTCTAAAAAATAAAAAATAAAAAAGAGGCAAAAATAGCCCATAAAAAGAAAAGGGAAAAAAGAAAACAAAAAATGAGAGAAAAAGAGAGAGGGGGCATTCTATTATCCTTTTGCCACACTTGTGCTTCAAAGTAGCACCATGTTCTTCGTATAAAGAGTCTCCATGAGTTGTTACTTTCATTTACTAGTGGGAATTTGACATTATAGAATTTGGCTTGTATATTCCGATGACGAGCTTCCTCAAAAGCTCGAGGTCTTCATGAGCAAGCAAGTTGGATGCACATCCACTTAGTTTCACATGGAGTTTTCATACACTTATAGCTCTGATGCATCTGTTGCATGGCAATCCCTACTCCTCGCATCGATATCGATTGTAAGGCCTCTCCATTGTCTCACGATCCGCCGAGTTGATGCGAGACTTTCTCCACCTTTTGTCTTCTCATAAACCCCCATCATCATTCTCTTTTCCACCCGAAGTGCTAAGTCCATGGTTCATGGTCATGTACTGGGTGAAGTTGAAAATGATGAAGTGCCTGAAAAAGTATGCTACAATTGCTTGGTTTGACACTGGGGTGTCATGATTTACACTTTATGCTAGAAATACTAAGAAACATTCTTTATTTTGAAAGGCATGATTGTTTGTTAGTATGCCCGAATATTGATGTCTTTATATCAAATGATAGACTATTGTCTTGAATCACTGGTATCCTAATATTCATGTCATGATTAGATTATTTGATCAAAATTATGCTAGGTAGCATTCCACATCAAAGATTATTTTTGTTTTATCATTTACCTACTCGAGGACAAGTAGGAATTAAGTTTGGGAATGTTGATACGTCTCCGTTGTATCTATAATTTTTGATTGTTTCATGCCATTATTTTACAACTTTCACATACTTTTGGCAACAATTTATATTATTTTTGGGACTAACATATTACATATTGATCCAGTGCCAGTGTCAGTTCCTATTTTTTGCATGTTTTTTGTTTCGCAAAAAAATCGTACCACACGAAGTCCAAACACGATAAAATTTTACGAAGATTTTTTTGGAATATACGTCTTTTCTAGACATTTGAGAATTTTTTGTGAACAGTTGTCTGAAACTCCTTTCTGTCACTGTCTCTATCATGTTGTAAGGCCTTGATATCCAAGTGAAGATAATCCATTTCTAAATCAGCCACGATGTATGAGACTTGCACCATCCAATCGGTAAGGGTTTACACAGGCAGGGAGCTTTTTCACCCACCGATTAGTAGAACAAGAATAAACACACTGAAGCGACAAATTTTACCACAGCCAAAGCTGCAACCTGAGCTTGTGGGTTGTTCCTACCTCCGCCAACACAGCCGCCTGCACCGCACCGCCCTGGTGCTTGCTAGAGGAGGGTGGGTGTGATTTTAGACTGGAGAAATGTTCTCCAACAACCATTACCCGACCACTTCTAACACCCGAACTGTCTAATGCCACCAGCACCTCCCGAACTGCACCGCCGCCGGAGAACTAGACGGAGGAGGATTTTTACCAGGGAGAACCCCAACTTTGCTCGCCTCCAGATCTTGCGCGCCTCCAAGAACCAATCGCTCTAGATACCACTTTGTTAAGCCCGAACTACTGCCTAAGGTTTAAGCACTTCTCCAATAACACAAGAGCGAATTCAGGGGGAAAACTTGGGGAATTTGTATTAGATTTTGCACCGCGAAGGCGGGCAATACAGAGCCAGCCGGAACACGACGGCCTAGGGTTCAACCCTATTACAGATTAGTTGTCTTCTCTTGGTCGATCTCTTTCTTATAAGCCATTACAACTTACTGGAGGTAAAAAAAGGAAAGAAGAAAATGAATAGTTCCCTTACCGGAAAGTAAACGGCGACATGACGAAGACTATCAGTCGTTCGATCTGAGATCGACGTCGGACACGAGCTCCTCCTGGCGTGAAGCGGTAATGAGTGTCCCGGCCGTCAGATGGAGATCTTGCAACTGCATTTGAATTCTCTTGAATCGGTATGGGTGCTTAACTGGCGAAGTGTTTGAAGTGTCGAATTCTTCAGTTAGGGGCCTAACATTCCCCTCCCCGCCACCAGCCGCCGAAGCAGCAGGCAGAGGGGAGGTGAATCACGGACTCGCCGATGAAGTTTGGGAGGGAAGGTTTGCCCTAGTCTCCTAAGGTTAGGGACGAAAAAGGAGATGAAACTACTGCATAATGTTTGAGTTTGAAGAGAGAGAAAAATTGGTCTTGCTTAGTGATGAGACGATCTCTTTATATGAAAAATGGCATTTTTAACCATTGTGCGAGATTTCTTTTCCATTTTTTTGCGAAAAGAGATTTATTTTCCTTAGTCACATGTTTCTTAATTTCATTTTAATCATTCGCAAAAAAAGTCCAATTTTAATCATTGAATGATTATCGGGGTGATGCAGATAATGCAACAGATAATCTATCGTATAACATGTTTTTTTATGTTCTCTGTGTGCTATGAAATAGAGTGAAGTCTGATTTAAACCGTATGAATAAGAAAACATATCGTATCAAACACCGTACATAGCCTAAGCGAGTGAATAAGACTAATCCAAACTAACTCTTTTTTCACATGAACATGTTTCTCTTTCTACACATCAATTAGTTTTCTGCACAAAATTAACCAACTCCAAGAAACTAAAACTGTCCGTCCATCCATGTGACCGAACGTGCTCCGAATTCTCTGTCGATGAAGAAAGAAACCATGCCGTTCGCAGAGTCCTAGGCACACAGGTTCGCTTCCAGATTCCTTAGCACCACCAAGATCTGCTCAATATAGGCACGAGAAAGGATAAGTTAGAGGAGATGGGACACGTTGGGCCAGCGAGGTGATGATAGACTATGGCAATGTGCATGTGAAGTGCTCACCGTGTCCACCACGACGGGGTCGACGCCCTGCAGCTGAAGCCTCTGGAGTTGCGCATCGACCGGGACAGCCGCGTGGGAGGCGAAGACGTCGCCGACGAACCGGTAGACCAGAGCGAAGCGCAGGTCGTGGGGAGACAGTGGGAGCTCAACGGTTTCGTCCTGCAGGTGCAGGGCACCGGCGGACGGCCACTCTCGTGCGCCAGGCGCGTCGAGGTCCGGCCAGCGGGATTCAGGCGGGGCGCATGCCCAGTCCACGCTCGGCACCAGCATGTCGGCGTCGGGGTGGCTGTGGGCCGGCGGCTGCTGGCGGAGGGCCGCGGCCCGGCGAGGGTGAAGCGGCGGCGGCAGGCACGCCCCGAGGCCGAGCTTCTGGGCCTTGAGGAAGTGCTTCTGCGCGTGGCTGCGGATCTGCACGCTCGTCTTGGTCGCCACCAAGGCCTCGATGCTCTTCCAGTCACGGCCGAATCTGCAGTCCCGCCAAGAGGAAAACAAAATGGAAAGCTTCTCGTCAGTTCAGAGCTCCAAGTTGAAGCAGAGGAAAGAGCAGGTGACCGAGGGAGAGGCGGCGAGCGGGAGACTCACATGTGCAGCGCGTGGAGGAACCGTTCGTGCTCCTCGTCGGTCCACTTCTCCCGCGGCCTCGTGATCGTGTACGGCTTCCGGAGCTTCTTGTTCCTCCCCACCGCCGACGACCGTGCAGCAGCAGGCATCCTGGCGCCTCTGACCATTGTTGCCATCGTATTTCTTATCTCTTTCAGGAGCAGCGCTGAAGAATCTCTCTTTTCACTAGCAGAAGCAGCAATGAGGAGTCTGCCGAGAGCCGAGGCCTTGTACTGCAGTGAAGTGTGATGAACTGAGGTGGCCAGGAGCGCTCGCGTATATGTACTGGTCCGTCGAGCACCGGACAGGCGAGAACCCAAGCCGTGTGAGGCGTGGGGCACGTGCATGCGTCATGTCTTTCGACCAGGCCACAGCAAGAACACACGTGCTCAATGTGGCACGTCGGGATTAGCCTCGTGATACGCACGTGTCCGAAAAAGAAGGACACGGCTTAGATGGTTCCAGCTCGCCTTCCCTTCCGGTATGCCTGTCTCGCAGCTCGGCAGCCGTGGTTACGCCGACCGAGGGCGCCTAACTAGGCCGAACTTGAGCACACAGCAGCTCGTTGCCTCCAAACAACCCAGCAAGCGGAACCCAACACCTCAGATGCATCACACAAATAGCCGCACGACCGCGGGTACCACAACACGTCAACACGACAAGACTGTTGCTTCGTTGTTCGAAAAAACAAAAGGACTGCTGCTTCGCTAACCAGCATCGACAAAGGAGCTGCCCCACATTTGCAATTGCAACATCCATGTTCAGCTCGCGTTGCAAACACCTCCCGGCCGTCCCAGCGTTTTCTGACTGTTGCAATGTGCTGTTAGCCGTGTGCTCGGCTCTCTTGCATTGCCTGCCAATGTTGCGGTCAAGCACTGACTCATGTTACGCTCAAGGTCTACACAGCATGCGTTGTGCTCGGCTGTCTTGCGTTGTTTTTTTTCGAAACGGAGGCAAAAGATTTGCTCATCTATTAAATGAGAAGGATAGAGTGTTTTGGAGTGTTACAAGACCTGACCCAACACACATCACGGCCTGGCAATTACTCGCTTATTACAATGTTCCCTAAATTCTTAGCGCCGGCGGATACCCAAAGCTTTGCCTCATCGGTTACAAGTTGGAGAAGGCTTGTAGGCGGCGCACTTTTGTGGCGAAATACTCTAGCGTTTCTCTCATTCCAAATTATCCACGAGACAAGCATAGTGAGGGAGGCCATAGCTCGCCTGTTGGGGTTCGTCATGTCGGTCCTCTTGTCCCACCATTCGAAGAGGGATGCGTGGAGATGCCAAGTGGTGGTGTCCATGTGCGCAAGCCCAAATTTTTGGATGACCATGTTCCAAAGCCGTGTAGAGTAGCGGCACCGAACAAAGAGGTGAATGGACGTCTCTTGTTCTCTCTTGCATAGGGGGCAAAGGCCACAGTTTGCCCAGCCACGACGCTCCAAGCGGTCTGCAGTCCAAATGCGCCCTTGCAAGGCAAGCCATGCGAAA
>NC_041381.1:188776795-188783299 GCF_002162155.2 Triticum dicoccoides
CACACCATGAAGTCCATATGGGATAGCGTCAGACCTAGGAACTGCGCCTTGTAAGCAGTGGACACTGAGTAGATCCCGTCCATGGAGTGCTTCCACACTATGTCGTCCTCGACGTCGTCATCTATGTGAAATTCATGCGTGAGCATCCAAAGGATGAAGAACTCCCGTACGTGGTCGCCGGTGATAACGGTGTCCCTCTTGATCTGAAGCATCCAAGCATTTGCCCTGAGGGCGTCGCGCACCTTCCAAGTTTTCCTCCTTGAGGCTTTAAAGATCAGAGGAGCAATGTCCTTGGGCTTGCGGCCAAGAAGCCAAGGGGAGTCCCAAAAAGGTATTTTTGCACCATTGCCCATGACTATCGTGGTGGATGCATAGAAGAAATCATGGTCTTCAACAGTACATGGGTTACCCAAACCCACCCAAAGTTTGCTCGGCTCCTTCCATTCGTACCACAGCCATCTCAATCTTAATGCACGAGCAAACTTGTCAGTGTTTAGCACCCCTAGGCCTCCATATGCTGAAGGGCGGCAAACAATTTCCCAATTGACTTTGCACTGCGCGCTGGTTGTCTTGTCATATCCAGACCAAAGGAAGGCTCTCTCAATCTTGTTCAGGTTGTGGAGAGTTCCTTGCGGGACAATCAATGGCGTGATGGAGTATATCGCTTGAGAAGCGACCACAGATTTGACAAGCGTCGTTCGACCAATGGTGGTGATGTTTTGGCCCTCCCAAGTGACCAACTTGCCAGCCGCTTTGTCCTCCAGATATTGGAAATCAATTTTCCGAAGCTGCCAAACCAATAGCGGAAGGCCCAAATATTTTATGGGAAAAGAGGCCTGTGTCGCCGGCATATTGCTGAGGATGTGTTCCAGGTCCAGGTTGGCACATCTTATGGGCACCACGGAACTTTTTTGGAGATTGGTGCACAGGCCCGTGACATCGCCGAAGCCTCTGAGGATGACCGACAGGTTGTCGATGTCTGACTTGATCGGAGCCATGAAAACCGCCACGTCGTCAGCGTACAAGGAGGTTCTCACCATGGCCCCTCGCCCACGAAGCTTGTGAATAAGGCCATTATGAGTTGCCAGCTCAAGGATGTGGTGAAGCGGGTCTATTGCTAGCACGAATAGCAGAGGCGAAAGAGGGTCCCCTCGCCTGAAACCGCTGCCATGCTTAATGGGTGGTCCAGGGATGCCATTGAGGAGGAACCGCGATGATGACGAGGAAAGCAAAGTTGCGACCCAATCCCTAAACTTATCTGGCAGACCTTTTCGCTGAAGCAAGTCCAGAATGTATTCCCATTTGACCGAGTCAAAGGCTTTTTTGATGTCTAGCTTGAAAAGGAGGGCGGGAGTCTTGCACTTATGGAGCCGGCGGGCGAAGTTGCGAACGTACATGAAGTTGTCATGAATGCTCCTTTTCTTAATGAATGCACTCTGCGCGTGGGAGACAAGGGCACCATGTGGGGTGCGAGCCTTAGGGATAGCACCTTGGCAATGATTTTTGCGACGGCATGAATAAGGCTAATGGGCCTATAATCGGAAATGCCCTCCGCCCCATCTTTTTTGGGCAACAACACCACATTGGCAGAGTTGAGCCACTGGAGGTTGTTAGTGCGAAGGGCGCCGAAACAGCTAATGACTCTCATGATGTCATGTTTGATGTAGCTCCAACATCTCTTGAAGAAAAGCCCGGTGAACCCGTCAGGGCCGGGTGCCTTGTCGCCAGGCATCTCCTTAATGGCCTCCCACACCTCGTCCTCAGTTATTTCATTGCCAAGCTCGTGGAGATCAAGGGGTTGGATGTTGAGCTCATCCCAGTTAAAATCAGCGGTAGGCATGGAACCAATCCCCATGACCCCAGAGAAGTGGTCGTGGATAATCTTTTCCTTGCGTGAGTGCTCCGTGACCCATCCACTGGCCAGCCTAATTCGATGTATGTGATTTTTCCTTCTTCTCGCATTGACGCGGCGGTGGAAAATTTTTGTATTGGCATCCCCTTCCCTTAGGTTAGCAATCCTCGCGCACTGCCTTTTCCTAGCCCTTTGCAACACCGCAAGGCTAATCACCCTTCACTTGAGGCGTGAGCGAAGGTCTAGCTCCTCCACAGAGAGAGTCCGCTCCTCTTGAGCAATGTCCAGGCGAAGGATGACCATGTGGGCTGCATGTAGGTGGATCTTGGCCTTAGAGAACATATTCTTTCTCCACTCAAAAAGCCGCAAAGTAGTCTTTTTGAGTTTATGGTGAAGCCTTAGGTAAGGTTTAGAGTGCTGCATTGGCTCATTCCAAGCTTTTTGGGCCACCTCATGAAATCCAGGCAAAGAAACCCAGAAGTTTTCAAACTTGAAGGATCGAGGCCGTCTCGGCCCCTTGTCATCAGCTAGCAGTAAGGGGCAGTGGTCGGAGAGGGAGGACGACAGGGCATGGAGGACATGAGTGTTGAAAGTGGTGTCCCACTCGGCATTGCAGAAGAATGAGTCGAGCTTGCATAGCGTTGGGTTATTACGCTCATTGCTCCACGTAAAACGTCGATTCTGGAGGTGGATTTCCTTGAGTCGCAGGTTTGCAACGCAGACCGGAAGCGGTTGATCCTACTACGATTCACGTTCCTTTTATTTTTGTCTCTAGCTCGGTAGATCTGGTTGAAGTCCCCTAGGACGAGCCATGCCATATCCTACAACGGCTTGTGGGCGATGATCTCCGCAAAGAAAGCATCTTTGCTAGCCTGGTCCATGGGGTCATAGACAGTTGTTGCCTTGAAGCAGATTCCGGATGAACGAATTCGCACAGAGGCTGACAAACAGTAGTTGGTTGCGACAATGTCATTGACATCAAGAAGGTTCTCATCCCAAAGCAATAGGATGCCTCCCCTAGTTCCGATAGCCGGACGTTGCGCGAAGCCGCGAAATCTAAATCCACCAATGGACGGGGCAGTGAACATGTTGACTGAGCTCAACTTCGTCTCCTGAAGGCAAATGAGATGGCAAGAGGACCCCTCAATTGTAGCTTTAACTGTTGCCCTTCGATCTGGGCAATTTAATCCCCTCACGTTCCAGCAAAGCATGTTAATTGGTTGTTCTGTCATGGAGAACTATTGAGCACTCTAGGCACACAGAGGTGGAAAAGCAAACTGAATAACTAAGCTTGGTACAAGGGGCACACCCAGCCATACTACAACAATAGGCTCCAACGCTAACCCCTAGCACACAGACTCCAAAAGGTTGCATTAACATGGGCAACCAACTACACCCTACGTTATGGAATCTTGAAAGACATTGCTCACGCCATGACGTCTTGCACTCCTCCATCTTGCAGTCCAGCCGCTCCAGCAGCTGGGTCAAGCACCCCCTCACCCCCATGGCCAATCAGCGCGTCCTCAACTGCGTTGACTGCAGGGTTGTCGAGCTCAAAAAACTCTCTCATGGCTATAATCACTTCATCAGGAAGGTGTTGCTTGAACTTGTCCGTGAATGCCTTCAGTGTGTCTTCAGTGACATCCTTCCCATCTCGAGTAATGCCCAGGCTGCGGCAAATGAGGCTCTCAGCCTTCTTGGCCGCTGGCACATCAGGCGCACGCACTGGAGCCCGGCGCACACGCTGCAGAGAGAGGCCTCCGGCAGTTGAGATCCTTACGCCCGCCAAGGTCTTCCTCCGCGCTGCATGTCTCTTTGGAGGGGACGACAGCGGCGGCTGGGGCACCGGGGTAGGCAGCACCGCAGGCTGGCGCACACAGAAGAGCTGGTCGGGGAGGTCCATCACCGGTCGGGGCACAACCAGCGCCGCAAGTCCTGCTGGCAAAGCGTCATCAGCCGCATGCAGACGAGCCCGAGGGGAGGTGGGCGTGCGCTGCAGAGCGCCACTGTTGAGGAGTGGCGGCGTTGGGGAGGCCTCGAAGCCAGGTGGGCGCACCGGCTAGATGGAGAGGAGGGGGCGCAACATGGTCATCGGGAGCAAAGCTCAATGAGCGCTGGGCTCCTCTCCTGGCCGAGCGTAGTGGCGACGCGCGCCGCATCACGCTTGGAGCTCCTGGGGGTTCGAAGCACTGTCGTTGGCGACTGGGGTGGTGAGGCCGGAGGGGTCAGAGCTTCCCTGGACTGGCGCCTAGCAGACTCCGGGCGCGCCCTCCTGACCGGGCTGCGGCCACGGAGCCCAGCATCCGCAGCAGGGACAACCCCCGATGGCAACTGAGCATGTGGGATGGGCAGGAGCTCAACCGCTTGCACCGCAGGCACACTCGTGGAGCCGGAGCCCAGCAGCGGCGGCGACGAGGAGGGGACGGTGATCGGCAGAGGAGAGGAGGTGCACCACCGACCATCACGACTGCCACGACGGCCGTCGCGGCCGGACCTGTCATCATCGCGGTGGCCGTCGCGAGGCGCGCGGGAGAGGCTCCGGCGAATGCGGTGCGTTGTGTTGTGTGTGCAGAACAGAACACCAGGAACAAGAGATGCCCCCTCTTCGGTTCGCTGTTGGGGCATTAAAATGCTCGAGGTCTACTCTATGACATGGTGATTTTACCAAAGTTTGGGCCACTCGAAAGCGTAAAACCTTACATGCTGCTATATGCGGATGTGAATTCTCTAGAAATCGAACACCTTACCACGTAGCCCAGGCCTCCTTTTATAGTTACACAAGGGGTCGCCATAATGGATGGAATATATGTACCGCTGTTAGGAGCTAGGGTTCTGCCCGGTCTTGGCCGTAGGCAGTAGGGGAAGGAGGGGGCTGGGCATGGCGATGAGCGGCCGCGCCAGCGGCTGGGTGCCGTCGCGGGAGAGGAAGATGGCGGCGGCAGCGCAAGAGGCAGGAGGTGGCTAGGGTTCCGGCTCCTCTGGAAGCTGGGCAATAGAGATAATCTTCTTATTGCTTAATTCCAAAAAGAGTCTTACAGCCTATATTTATAACCTAGATAACTTGCATAAGAATTAACCTAAGATAACTTGCATAAGAATTAACCTAAGATAACTTGTGGGCTAAGATTGCCCGGTGGGCCTCTACAGCCGTAACACTTCTCCCCGCCCGCACAAACAGCTCGTCCTCAAGCTGTAAGGTGGGGAAGTGCTTGCAGAACTCCTCGAGGCGATCAACCAGCGTCAAACACATTCTCGACAACTGGGGCGGCAAGGTCGGCGGCGACGGCGTCCTCCGGAATGTAGTCTGCAACCTCCGGGTAGAAGAGTCGCGGGCAGACATGGTCGGGCATGTAGGGCTCGTCGCAATTGAAGCACAACCCTTGGCGGCGACGCTCGAGTAGCTCAGCTAAGGTGAGCGGCGGAACGGGCGTCCCGCGGTCGCGGCGAGGGGTGCCGCAGAAGCCTGCGCGGGCCGACCCTGCGCGGAATCCAGCCCGGGTAGCGACCCAGCGGTCCGGGGCGGTGATTCCTGTTGGATGGCCACCCCGCGGCGCTCGAACGCGCGGGCGTAGTACATGGCCGACTGGAGATTCTGGGGTCCGTGAAGCTCCACGTCGACGCGAATGTGATCCGGAAGGCCGCCGATGAAGAGCTCAGCCCGCTGCAGGGCCATCACACCTGGCGCGTGACACGCGAGGGCCTGGAAGCGGTCGGCGAAATCCTGCACCGTGGAGGTGAAAGGCAGGCGGCCCAACTCGGCCAAGCGGCTCCCGCGCACTGGTAGCCCGAACCGAAGAAGACACAGCTCGCGGAAACGATCCCACGGTGGTATGCCGCCCTCGTCCTGCTCGAGGGCGTAGTACCATGTCTGGGAAGCCCCGCGGAGATGGTAGGAAGCCAGCCAAGTGCGCTCCGACGCAGGCGTGCGCTGTTCACGGAAGAATTGGTCACACTGGTTGAGCCAGTTAAGCGGGTCGTCCGAACCGTCGTACGTGGCGAAGTCGATCTTGGCGAACCGGGGCGGCTGCTGATGTAGCGCGCCCTAGCCCACTGCCTCGGCAGTGCGGAGGGCTGATGACAGCGCTCGGTCCATGGTGGGAAGGCCGGCGTAGTTCCCTATGGCGCCCGACGCCTCAGGCTGCAACTGGGAACCCGACGGCGGCCGGGCCTTCGTGTAAGTCGACGGTGGCCCGTGGAGCCAGACGGGAAGTGGCGACGGTGACGATGGGAAGCGGACCTCCTGGATCGGGAGTCTGCTCGGCGAGGAGCGGCCCAGGCTAGGGTTGGGCGGGGGCGATGGTGGGACCTGCATGGTTGCCGCCGGGAGGGGTGGCGCGGCGGGGGACGGCGCGGCCCAGGTCGGCCACTGCGGTCCCTGGGTGGCGGCGGGCAGCGCGGGTGGCGCCGCGAGCGGTGTCGGCCACTGTGGCCAAGGCGGCGTCGAGGCCGCTGGTGGGGGGATCGCGGGTAGCCTCTGGTGATGGCCGCAGGTACGGAGTACCATGGCAGCGCCTGCTGGCCCGCGGCCACGGCCGGATGGAGCGGCGGGGGCAGCCCGTATGGGCTCGCCAAGTAGAGGCGGATGCCCTGGACCACGACGACCAGGTCGATGAGGACGCCGGCCATGGCCTCCGGCGTAAACTACTGCGGCA
>NC_041381.1:188783727-188795019 GCF_002162155.2 Triticum dicoccoides
GCCGGGTGCGGGGGAGATCAGCGCCCACAGCGAGGCCGTGGCGCCCGGCGATGAAGCGGCGGCGGTGGTGGAGTCGGTGGCAGCGGCGGTGGGGGAGGCGGCGGGCAGCGGCGGTGGGGGAGGCGGCGGGCAGCGGCGGCGGTGGTGGTGGCGGGTTTGGAGGCGGTGAAGACATGGTCGAACCCCGGGTACCTGATACCAAGGTGTTAGGAGCTAGGGTTTTGCCCGGTCTTGGCCGTAGGCAGTAGGGGAAGGAGGGGGCTGGGCGTGGCGATGAGCGGCCTCGCCGGCGGCTGGGCATCGCGGGAGAGGAAGATGGCGGCGGCAGCGCAAAAGGCAGTGGGGCGGCTAGGGTTCCGGCTCCTTTGGGAGCCGGACAATAAAGATAATCTTTCTATTGCTTTATTTCAAAGAGTCTTACAGCCTATATTTATAACCTAGATAACTTACATAAGAATTAACCTAAGATAACTTGCATAAGAATTAACCTAAGATAACTTGTGGGCTAAGATTGCCCGGTGGGCCTCTACGGCCGTAACAACCGCACTAAATGCAAGGGTATGTGGCGCTGCATCCCCTTACTGAGGCATACTCCCTCCTTTCCGGTTTATAAGGCTCAATTCAAAAATCTCACCAACCAAGGTAGATGGTGAGTGGTGGAATACCTTTTGTAGTTTGCAAAAGCACCCAATTAATGTTTTTGTTTTCCTCAAAAAAGTATGTTTACCAATGCATCAATTGCAATGCATGCATGCAGTACATGCATTGATCAATTTTCTCTTAATACTTGCATGCGATGATTTAATGCACTTTGGAATCTGAACATGTGATAAGAAACAACTAAATTGAGCCTTATAAAATGGAAAAACTAAAATTTTGAAATAAGCCCTATAAACCGAAAAAGAGGGAGTAAACGTCTGTCTTGTCATTGCAGCTTTAAAGTAAGATTAATAGTAAAGCCGGTTGGTGGCTCTATAGTAGAGCCATGTCATCGATAGCCCGTATTTGAAAAAGCATGCATTCAATGCATGGATGCTGCCGAAGGCAAAGGGAAGTCACATGATTGGGTGGGAGGAGCTGAACGCCCGCCATAGAGCTCGCATGCAGGTTGCTTTTCCTCGTTGCCTGTGTTATCGCCTGGCGACACATGAACCCGGATTGGTCCTCTCTTCTCACTTCTCTCTCCTCCACATGTGATTCTGCTAACATGAAAGCTCTTATTTATTTATTTTTGAATGTTGGTAGTTGATCTACCAAATTCATTGATCACGGAGAAAGAGTAACAGGAGCGCCGAAGAAGGCAAAGACATCAACGAACATGAAAGCTCTTATAGCCTACTGAGTAGTCTCTATTATACCTACTGACTCACTCCTTTTACCATCACGTTAGGGGAAGGTGTCACTCTCCCGGTAAAAGAGGGGTGGCGAGTCATCTACATCCCCCACACGACAACTAACCCTCCACCCCCGTAGGCCGTGGCAAGGGTGTACTCCCTCCGTAGTTCTTACGCGTCGCTGCAGGAAGGCCCAGCAAGTCTTGTCGGGATGATGACATGGAGGGGGGCCTTGTCGGAGCAACACCCACAGAAAAAAAATTGCAGCTTAGGGGCCTGCGAGCCTCGGTAATCTTGGCCTTCACAAGACTCTTCTCCTAGGGTGATGGTTTTGCCAGTGAGCGTCAACAACGCCGTCGTGGCCCATGCTTGTGAGACCCTGGTTCTCACCTTGTTGCGCTCAACTCAATCAAAGCCTGGTTGGACGCAGTTGAGAGCCAGGCACGATAGTAGATGACACAAAAAGGACAGGCCAAAAAACAAACATGTTTCGACTATCCTTTGCTACATAGTACGTTTCAACCAGAATACCAGACGCTTCAGTTCACAAATGGGGCAATCTGACTCGAGCGTATGTTAGTGGTGCCAACTAGGTTACAAGGACGAAAACTGTAACCATGGAGACGGGCTTGGGTGGAAACAAATGTATATGATGTAGAAGATCAAACACTGGCCAATCACAGCTTGTAAACCGGTGTGATCCCAAGCAGCTGGAAGCATTGTCGCATGACGACCGCCGTCGCTTCGCAAAGCAACAGCCGGCTTGGCTCCTCCGGTGACCCAACAACCTGTGAGTTGACAAAGATAGCGGTTACATCTCACGTGCTAAAAGGTGCTAGGCGTTGTCGCTGTGAAATGGGAGGCTGGCGCTTTTAGCCCTAGTAGGTGGAAGCTGCTGCCATTTTTTCACTTCGAATAAATTAAACCATGGAAATAGATAGAAGTATACCTGGCAGTTTGTGTAGAACCTTGTGAACATTTCGGATAAGTTGTATAGGTATTCACACAGAACACTGGGAAGGAGATTGGTGCATGCCTCTTCAACAATCTGACAGATAGAAGCACGTAACAAATCAATACAAAAGGAGGACAAGATCACACTTAATTAAGCCATACTCCTCATTAATGGTATTAGTTGTTGATGCATAGTAACATACAGGAATAACTTGAAAATAGAAGTGCCCCAATGCTTTACTAGGTGACTGGTCGGAACAAGCCACACACCAGCAAGCAACATACTTGGTGCGGCACTCTCCGCACTTGATGTGGAGGCACATCGTGCAGACAGTACCATCCTTATCATAGATGCCTTCACCAGCACACGTGGCTCAGTCGCCATTTAACCACCAATCTACTCCCTCCGTTTCTAAATATAAGTCCTTTTAGATATTTCAACACGGACTACATACGGATGTATATAGACATATTTTAGAGTGCAGATTTACTCATTTTGCTCCGTATGTAGTCCGTATTGAAATCTTTAGAAGGACTTATATTTAGAAACGGAGGGAGTAATTTTTTAGCACGGACAGGAATGGGGAGGTAAGCAAACGTGGATCTCAAGGGGATTTACAGCTTTACATGGCAGACACCGTGCCAGTGCGAGGAGCCTAGTATTTCTCCTTGATTCTAACTCATGACCTCCTACCAAAACCACCCCACAAGAGCACAATGGCCCATAAACCAGGTTGTTCTGATTTCATATCGAATTTGGCAAGTAATCCCTCTGTCCCATAATACAAGAGAGTTTTTGCCACTACACTAGTGTCAAAAACACTCTTATATTATGGGATGGAGGGAGTATTATCTATAAAACCAGTTTCCTAACGCATATCAAGTCAGATTTCCTTCAAACATACTTCCTCTGTATCAAAATATAAGACGTTTCTTGACACTGTTTTTTGATACGGAGGGAGTACTTAAGAATCTACAGAATATAACCACATCGAACTGGTTAGGCCAGCGGTTAGACGGGCAAACCGGCTTTGACCAGTTCACTACCCAGTCCTGTTTTTAAAACTATGGCAGAGACCTAGCCTGGGAGGGGTCCATCAGGAACGGGAGAAAGGACAAAAAATTAGGGGAGGAAAGAAGATGTACAACTTTTTGTTGACTCACAGCCAAGTCATCCAAACAGCTGCCCATGCGTCTACACATAATTGGCACTTCAGTCATATGATACAGCAAACTACCTTTTCATAGCCTAGGGCAAAAGGGGTTGAAGTAAAATGTATTGATCACATTGTGTGTAACACGCTTTATTTGCACCCAAAACAACTAGCACAAAATTCCTCAAAGAAAAAAACTAGCACAATCAAATGTTTACTAATCACTGTGCCTGCTCACAGTTCAACAATATTACCAGACTACAGTTGTGGCGCTGGATCAAATGAATAGATTTAGTTGCGGCGACAATCATACCTCTGCATAACGGATAAGATACAGTCCCAAGACACGCTCATCTGGATGAGCAAGAGAAATGTTCCCACTCTGAGAACAAAAAGTTAACAATTTAATCCATTTCCAATGGCCGAAAGAATTTCATGGTGATTTTATATAATTCACAGCATAAACATGAAAAGCTAACGAGTGTTTACCACTTTTAGCTCTTCTACATCCATGTTGGATTTTCGAATAATGGAGCAGATACGAGCATGAGCATACTGAAGATAGACAGCGGTATTTCCCTGTTCACAAAGGGAATAAGGATGTAAATAAAAATTAGGGAGAGTGAGCAAAAAGATGATGAGGTCAGAATAAAAGTTCCCTTCATGCAAAAGAAAGACGATACAGTAATGCCAGCAACAGAACAACAACAACAACAACAACAACAACAAAGCCTTTAGTCCCAAGCAAGTTGGGGTAGGCTAGAGGTGAAACCCATAAGATCTCGCAACCAACTCATGGCTCTGGCACATGGATAGCAAGCTTCCATGCACCCCATGCCAGCAACAGAAACACACAAAATAAATACAGTAAAAGACTTGGTGCAGAGCATTGAGCCATAGAGTAAAGACGTTGATCCATCCACAAAATGGTGGAGTTTGAAAATACCTTGTCACTTAGCATCTGATCAAAGCTGAACGTATAATTAGTCAGTCGGTTGTTCTTCAGATCCGCATACCTGCATTGAAGATAGAAAACATGACTATACAAATCGATTTAAGATTGAAAAGGTTTAATTATTCAACTTCAGTCCAACAAGTTTGTCCTCGTAAAAGAAGAAAAACTGGTACATACTTGACAGCGCCATATCCTACTGCCTTTGAAGTTTGCTCTAGTTCCTCATCAGTCCAGTCAACAATTTTACCTGAACAAAACCATGATCATATAAGACTACTAAAAAACAAAACAAAGTTGTATAAGCGTACTGCTTACCATTTTCAGTGAGACGCTGGAGAAGTTCTGATTTACTTCGAGATTTAGCCTCATCAAGTAGGTCTCCCAACCGAACAACCTCAGTACTACGAGTTCGGAAGCGCTT
The DNA here is from genome assembly GCF_002162155.2 of Triticum dicoccoides. NCBI lineage: Eukaryota > Viridiplantae > Streptophyta > Magnoliopsida > Poales > Poaceae > Triticum > Triticum dicoccoides. The sequence goes on from NC_041381.1 coordinate 188,788,546, forward strand.
GCCATCTGCTCCAAGAACAAGGCCAAACCCAACATGACTCGTTTTTGGGAACTTCTTTTCCTTTGGATCTGGAAGCCAACCAGCCATCCTGGCAGCCTGAAACAAAAACAATATGTAAAACAAAATCCCATGCAGAATATGGAATGAAGATAAAAACGGTTCTCTTGATCTGAAGAATTACTAGCATCAATACTGCAATAATATGTTTCTGGTAAAGATAAATGGCACTTTGTACATGCCTTGAAAAACATATCAAAGTGCTGCTGCTGACCAACATCTGTTACATATATTATCCATTCCGCCTTTTCAACATTAAGCCGGTACCTTCATAAAAGCAAGGACCAAGAAAAGGTGTAAGTTCATAAAATCCATCACTGCACAAACAAGACTGCATCAACTATGAAAATATATCCACTTTGCTTCTACAGAAAACAGCTAAATAGGCACTCAGAAAGATATGAAGGAAAAAACATGTATTATTTAGCTACTAACCAAAGAGCAGCCAAGTCTGTCGAGGCATAGTTGAAGCCACCATCTCTTTTAACGACTATCAAAGGAATTTGATGACCTTGAATGAATATTACACGAGCACCCTCACTTTCCTCGATCAAACCTTGGCTACTCAATTTCTCCAAGACTTGCGGAATATAGGGATTATAAAAGCTCTCCCCCTGAAAAGTGAGTAGATTAGCTTCGTCTCATCGATTTAACATAAATCGATAACCTTTTGGTTGCTTCCAGGGAAGAGACAGACAACATGTATATAAACATTCAAGCGATTGAACACAAAGGAACACAGATGCTTTGATCAGAGTGATTTTGGATGATAAAGCAAAGTATAAAGTGTTGCAGAAAAATGGCATCAACAAATACACAACAAAAAGGGATTTCTTAAGTCTTGAAAATATCTCAAGAAATATTGGCTGGTAATATGATAAGCGGAAGAAATTGGCCAAAAAAGACAGGGCTTTATTTAAATTTCTAAATTAAAAGGATCCATAACAACAAATAAGTGAAGCCAGATTGTAATAATTGGCAGCAATTGTAAATTTTGGATCTGCGAGGATTCTATGACAATGAGAAAATATGCCAGGGTGAGTAAACTAAGATTTAATATTTGACTACCAGCATGTTCTTCATTATGATTCAAGTGGGAGAAAGAAAATAAACACCTTTGAGCAAAAATGCTAATCAACAAACATTGCACAAGTTCCAGTTCAAGAAAGTACGATATTTCATGTTGCAATTTGCATACAACAAGGATATTATGAGGGCAAACATTCAAGAAACAGATGCGTTGGTTTGAACATTAGAAAAATCAGGTTGCAGCTACATTCCACGATACTTTATTGAGCAAACTTTATAGATCAGTAAAAAAAGCAACATTACCTTTTCTTCAAGTTGTACATCTAAGAGCTTGTAAACCTGGTCAAATTCGTTCCTGCTGATTTCACATATCTTTTTCCAAGCAGCACGATACTTCTCCTCCCCTCCCTACAATGTGTTATTGCTGAGGTTAGAAGAAAAAACACAATCTTCCCAGACTCCACATGCAAGAAGGTGAACTTACCTGTAACCGAACAACAGCTTGTTGGGCCCTATCTTTAAATTCTGCATCTTCATCAAATCTTTGTTTGGATGCTTTATAGAAAACCTGCAGCAAATAACCAAATTAATATATGACTATTTGTTTAATGAATCAGAAATTCTAACACAATGTAAAATAAGCACTTCTTTTGACTCTGGCAAAACAAGCACAATGCATGGAACAACACCTTACCTGAAGGTCACCAATAGCCTGGCTGCCAAGTTCCTCCCAATTCGGAAACTTTTCAAATAGAAATTCTATGAGCATTCCAAACTGCATGAACAAAGACCAAGATAGTTTAGTACACGAAGCAGAAATTCATTTAACTTAGAAGGCCTCCATATAAGCAAGCAAATTTTTCAGTTACTAGTGCCTACAGAACAAGCAGAAGTAGATATCTCTGCCAATGCAATATACCAAGACTCCAATTTCTCCAGCACGACACAAAATGGTTCGATCAAGTACAATTTCAACTGTGAGTATATTACAAAATACTCCCTCCGTCCAGAATTAGTTGACGCTCAAACGGATGTATCTAGACGTATTTCAGTGCTAGATACATCCGCTTGAGCGTCAACTAATTCTGGACGGAGGTAGTAGATAAGAAAGCTTAGATATTAATAGTACATCTAATAATTACAAGGTTATAAAATGTGATCAAAGAGCAATCGAAGAGCTAAAGGAAAACATGGTAACATTTGGATAGACAAATTAAATCAAATTAGATTGTGAAGTGGAAACAAGCTCTAGTTTATCAAACTACCGAAGTACAGAAAGTAGTGCACATTGCAGCAATGAATAGAGTACATCATAGTGTCATAGGTAGTAAGTAGATCTCATGGAAAACACCACCAACAGAACCTGGCAAATATTTGGTGGCACAGAAGAACCGCACCAAATGAACATTTTAATGCATCAATGTGTCAAAGGTACATGAAACTGGAAATGGATGCAGGCCCAAATATCATAACCTCACCCAGGAAAAAATAAGGATGAATTTATGTGCATAACAACAATATCTATGAACCAAAAGGGTTCAACAGATTAAGGGGTCATATGTTTGTACCCGTATTTTTCACCAGAAAAAAGAAACTACTAATAAAGAAACTAAAGGTCATAGCACCAAATCTATTACCTGTGTACCCCAGTCTCCCACATGATTGCGTCGGAGAACTTCAACATTTGAGAATTCAAACATGCGTGCTAAGGTGTCTCCGATGATTGTTGACCTTAGATGCCCAACATGCATTTCCTTTGCAATATTAGGGGATGAGAAATCAAGTACTACCCTCTTAACTGGCAGAATTGGTGCCCAAGTTGTGATGCCATTCACAAGCATATCTTGTATTCTCTGCAACAATGTAGTTCATTGGTGCTTAGCAGAAAGGAATTGTAGTATCAATGAATGCATGCAAAGCTTGCAGGTAAAACAATCTCAGGCAGACCTTAGCAACCCAGCTCTTGGATAAGACAATATTCACGAAACCAGGACCAGCAACAGAGGCTGATTCAATTACATCACAGGCAGGCAGGTTCTTAGCAATCGCCTGTGAAAAAATCAGCACGTATGAAAAGGTTGAAATGAATAAACAAGGAAATAATGGTAGTGGCACCTACGAAAGAACACTCCTACACGATGAGATCTTGAAGTAAACCACCAGCATCAAGAGAGTTAGGGTCATTCTAACCTGTCCGATTGCATTGGGGTTTTTGAAGCTTGTCCCGGATCCCTTTACTTTTGACCACAATCCCATTGCATTGTTGCTGCATACGGTTTAGGTAAAGTTTGAGCACATTGAAGGGATGCTAACATGAACAGGAGTCGCACATGTCCAGATCATCAAATAAAATAGACACATAGGGGACATACCACTGGTAGTCACCAAACTTTCCCGTGCAAACTTCAACTATCGGTTCTACATCCACTTCAGGCACTGTCGCACGGAGTGACAGAGCCACCAAGTTGGAGATCTGCTGCTTGACACTCCCAGCTCCCTGCAGGGCCTGGCAGTTTGAGACGCCACCATCATAATCAAGTAGACAGGGGCACACAACACAATCATCTCCAGAACCAGCAACCCAATACTCACCGGTGCTGCAGGTTCCTGGGCCGAGCCTGAGGCAGAAGTGGAGGTCTCGTCTCCCATGGTGGTGGAAGCGTAGCAGGCGCTCCTAGGTGACCTTGCGAACGGAGATGCTCTACAATGACCTAGCTAGATAGGCAGCACAAAGATAAGCAAGAAGGCCGAAATTAGGCCCCCCAAAAAAAGGAATTATTTAGTGAAGCTTGTCGAACTCCCGGATGGAATTTCCAAGATGCTATTTAACCGGATGCTACTTCAAGTGCAAGATGCTATTCAGTTCGACAGCCACGAATCCCCAAGCTACAATTTAAACCTAGCATGTCATAGGTTAACTTGAGCAGAGTACAGAATGAACCACAGCCTTTTTCATCCCCAATTCCAAAAGCTGTGGGTAAATTCGCATGCCCCCATACGCTGACTAGCAGATTCGTGCACAACAAATTTACTTTAGAGTGCTATAAACCGGAACCATGGGAAACTAAATTCAAACCAAACATCTCAAGCACCGTACACTCTAAACCCCGTAAAAGGTCCAGTAGACAATCCGCCATTCCCTGTAAAATCTTCGGAGCTCGCAGGCGCTGACCCAAAACCAAAAACCGCACCAAACTCAAACCCATGACCCCTCGGATTTCTGCTGCCAAATCAGACCTCGCAACTCCGGGCGACGCGGGGACCGCGCGGCGCCATGAACAACCGGAGCGGGGTGGAACCGGATGGGATTGGGGGAGGAGGAGAATTCGCGGGAGAAGCGAGGGCTCACCGAATCGCGGAGCAGCGCGGCGGGCGGAGACGAGGAGGAGTCGCGCGGGGGTAGGCGCCGCCACTACTGCAGTTGCTGCTGCGGCCGCGAGTGCCCGCATCTCGACCTCGTTCGCGAATAAATACGCTCCCACGCCGCGTGCAGGGAAAGGCTAGGCGAGGGTTTTCGCTCCGCCTTATCGGGCCCGTCAAGTCTCGACCTCTTTGGGGCGTGGATATGGAGCCAAACACAGCTTCCGCTCGAAATTTGCTTTGTTTTGACTTTTAAATTTCAGTCTTTGGGGCTTATTACGTGTGGATATGCCGAACAGGTTAAGATTTTTGAACAGATTTCGCTAAAAATCTGACGACATATGCCATATAAAAACATTTGATTTGACATGGTTAAAAATGTGACATCAGACTTTTAACATTCTTTTTCGAAAACAATAGACAAAGACATTGTGACATATATGTGTTTGTCTTGCAGTGTGTTTTTTAAGTGTGGATATACCAGCCGGTTAAGATTTGAACATGCATTTTTTTGCCTCCAAATACTATGCAACCGATGTTAGATTTCTAGCAATCTCGAGCGAATATGCTTGTCGCTGTTGGTCGAGGCACAATAATCTTGTCGTGGGCTAGTTGTCCTCATCAGCATTTTGTAACGCGTTGTATTGTATCATGCGCGAACGCCCGTGGCTGCGTGGTGGTGGACTAGATATCTGCTTCCAGAAGCACCTCTCACTTCCCGCTTGTTCCCTCCCCAATCTCGTCCCTTCTCATCTATCGACGGAGGTGGAGCGACGCGCGCGACGGTGGTGGAGGCACCGCCGCGGTAGCAGGCTCGAGAACGCAGAGGAGCAGATGGCGTCGTCTAGGTGCAGCTGGTGCTGGGAGAGGCGACGTCGAGCCCGTTGCAAGTATCAAATCTTGTAGTGGTAAATATAATAAATAAAAGTAAAAGAAAACAACAACGAATTACAAGCTTTGTTTTAATATAAAGGTGAATGGACCCGGGGGCCAATTCACTAGAGGCGTCTCTCTCATAAATAACATCGATGTTAAACAAATTATTGTTGGCCAATTCATAGAAAAGCGCATAAGCATAATTAATATATAGGCCTCACGTCCAATGACAAGTAGACCATAATCCAACTACATTTATTATTACTCCACCCCAAGACCGCAATCCTGCATGCATCTCAAAGTATTAAGTTTGTGACAAACAAAGTAACGCATTAAGCAAGGTACCATGATGTAGACAGAATAAGATCAAGCAATATGCTCTGTAAGGGTATATTTCTTCCTAAGTGGTTTTGGCGATTGATGGCAATGCATTTGCGGACTAATCGTGTGCATTGAGCATTTCAGATATCTCATGTCTAGGCACAAGACGATTCGGTGTCCCTCGGAGCCTATCGAAGACGGCTGCTCTCTACGTTTCTTTTTGGTGGATTTGAATCGTACGAAAGTTGTACTATTAAGAGGGGGTACGCTTCAGAAAGGTTAGGGTGGAATCAACACGTACACATCTGTTTCTTTGTGTTGGGGAACGCGGTAATTTCAAAAAAATTCCTACGATCTCGCAAGATCTATCTATGTGATGCATAGCAACAAAAGGGGAGAGTGTGTCCACGTACCCTCGTAGACCGAAAGCGGAAGCGTTATGACAACGCGGTTGATGTAATCGTATGTCTTCACGATCCGACCGATCTTAGCACCGAACGTACGGCACCTCCGCGATCAGCACGCGTTTAGCTCGGGGACGTCCCTCGTACTCTTGATCCAGTTGAGGCCAAGGGAGAGTTTCGTCAGCACGACGGCGTGGTGACAGTGATGATGAAGTTATCGGCGTAGGGCTTCGCATAAGCACTACGACGATATGACTGAGGTGTGTAACTGTGGAGGGGGCACCGCACACGGCTAAACAATATCAACTTGTGTGTCTATGGGGTGCCCCCCTCCCCCGTAAATAAAGGAGTGGAGGAGGGGGAGGGTCGGCCCTCTATGGCGCGCCCTGGAGGAGTCCTACACCCACCGGGAGTAGGACCCCCCCCC
>NC_041381.1:188795085-188799017 GCF_002162155.2 Triticum dicoccoides
GGACTAGGAGAGAAGGAAGGGGGGAGAGGGAGGAAGGAAAGGGGGGGGGGGTTGGCCCCCCACCCAATTCGGATTCGGCCTGGGGGGCGCCCTCCACCTGGCCGCCTCCTCCTCTCTCCCACTGTAACGCCCAAGATGCGGCTATATCTCCCACGTGTCGAGGCACGATTTAGAGGCATAACCGCATTTTGGTATGGGCGTTACAAGTTGGTATTAGAGCCAGGTTCTAGGCATGTAGCAAGATTTATAGGTAAAAGATGAACATTAAAGGAGAAGGTAAAAGGTGCACTTGCAAAATGAAAGAAAGGAAAGGAAGGAGAAGTGGTGATGATGCAAGATTTATGCATTGAACATGCAACAACATGATATGTATGAAATCACACCATGCACATGATGGGGATGGAATGCAAAATGACAAGAGGCACAAATGCAATATGGCAAGCTAAACATGGCAATGAAAAGAATAAACCACAAAACAAAACAAGATGAGGCCAAACATGATTGAACCCAAAAGGAATTGGATGAAGGTCAAGTTGATATATTGCCAAATTGGGACATGTTACATCTGGGGTGTTACAACTCTCCTCCACTACAACAGGATCTCGTCCCGAGATCTAGGACTGAAAGAACTCTGGATATTCGGAACGAAGGTGATCCTCGCGCTCCCAGGTGGCTTCTCGGTTGGAGTGCTGCGACCACTTAACTTTCAGGAATTTGATTGACTTGTTGCGAGTTTTGCGCTCGGTTTCTTCAAGAATGGCAACGGGATGCTCATGACAAGACAAATCTTCTTGGAGGTCAATTTCTTCGAAGTTGATAGTACGCTCGTGCGTCTTGAAGCACTTGCGAAGCTGTGACACGTGAAACACATCGTGCACATTTGTGAAGTTGGACGGAAGCTCAAGTTGATAGGCGAGGTCGCCTCTTTTGCCAATGATCTTGAAAGGACCCACGTATCTCGGGGCAAGCTTCCCTTTGATACCGAAGCGTCGAGTGCCTTTCATTGGAAAGACACAGAGGTAGACATGGTCTCCGATCTCGAAAGCCAAGTCATGGTGCTTGCTATCATAGTAACTCTTCTGGCGCGATTGCGCGGCTTTGAGGTTTTCACGGATGACTTTACACATTTCTTCAGCATCTGTGATCAAGTCATTGCCAAGAAGTTGGCGTTCACCAGTCTCGGACCAATTGAGAGGAGTACGACACTTTCTGCCATAAAGAATTTCGAATGGAGCCTTGCCCGAACTTGCTTGGCAGCTGTTGTTGTAGGAGAACTCAGCATATGGAAGACAATCTTCCCACTTCATACCGAAAGAGATGACACAAGCTCTGAGCATGTCTTCGAGTATTTGATTGACTCTCTCGACTTGGCCACTTGTTTGAGGATGGAAAGCTGTGCTGAAGCGAATGTTGGTGCCCATGGCCTTCTGGAAGGAGTCCCAGAACTTAGAAGTGAAAATGCTTTCGCGGTCTGAAGAGATCAATTGCGGAATACCGTGCAAGGAGACAATTCTGGAGGTGCATAGCTCTGCCAACTGAGCTGTTGTGATAGATTCTTTGATTGGAAGGAAATGAGCCACTTTTGTAAGCTTGTCGATGACAACGAAGATAGCATCATTCCCATGCTTGGACTTGGGAAAGCCAGTGACAAAGTCCATTTCGATATGATCAAACTTCCATTCTGAAATAGCAAGAGGTTGGAGGAGACCAGCTGGTCGTTGGTGTTCTTCTTTCACCCTTCGACAGACATCACATTCATTCACGAATTGAGCGATCTATTGCTTCATTCGAGTCCACCAATACGACTGCTTGAGGTCATGGTACATCTTTGAACTGCCCGGATGGATGGGAAGAAGAGAATTGTGCACTTCGTTCATTATAACCTTCCTTAGATCACCTTTAGGAACCACAATCCGGCCCTCGAAGAATAAGGTGTCCTTGTCATCAATGCGATAGCACTTGTATTTGGTTAAGCATTTGGCAACACCATGTTTCACCTTCTTCACCATGGTATCAAGGAGTTGTGCCTCACGAATTTGGTCTTCCAAAGTTGGAGTGACTTGAAGGTTGGCAAGAAAACCTTGAGGAACAACTTGGAGGTTGAGCTTGCGGAAAGCTTCACAAAGATCCGGTTGGAATGGCTTGAGAATTAAGCTGTTGCAATAAAGCCTTTCTACTCAAGGCATCTGCAATCACATTTGCCTTGCCTGGAGTGTATTCGATGCATGGATTGTACTCTTGGATCATTTCGACCCAACGAGTTTGTCGGAGGTTGAGGTTGGGTTGAGTGAAGATATACTTGAGGCTCTTGTGATCGGTGAAAATGTCCACTTGCCTTCCCAACAAGAGATGTCTCCATGTTATTAATGCATGGACAACTGCCGCCAACTCAAGATCGTGAGTGGGGTAGTTCCTTTCATTTGGCTTCAACCGACGAGAAGTATAGGCCACAACTTTCTTCTCTTGCATTAACATAGCACCGAGACCTTGCAACATGGCATCACGGAAAACTTCATATGGCTTGGATTCATCAGGAGGAGTTAGGACAGGAGCTGTGACGAGTTTCTCTTTGAGAGTGTTGAAAGCAACATCACACTCAGGAGTCCAGGAATACTTGACATGCTTCTGGAGGAGGTTGGAAAGAGGCTTAGCAATCTTTGAGAAGTTCTCAACATATCTTCGGCAATAGCTTGCAAGCCCAAGGAAACTGTGGAGCTGCTTGACATTCTGAGGAGGCTCCCAGTTGACAACTGCAGCAACCTTTTCCGGATTGACAGAAATGCCCTTGGCAGAGATGATGTGACCAAGGTAAAGAACTTCATCAAGCCAAAACTCACATTTAGAGAACTTTGCATAGAATTGATGCTCTCTCAGCTTGTCGAGCACCAATCACAAATGCTTGGCATGATCCTTTTTATTCCTGGAGAACACTAAGATATCATCGAGATACACTAGGACGAATTCATTTGTGTAAGGGTTGAAGATGAAGTTCATCATGCGAGAGAATGTTGGAGGAGCATTGACAAGGCCGAAAGACATGACAGTATATTCATAAGAACCAAAGCTTGTTCTGAATGTTGTCTTGGGGATATCTTGTTCACGAATGCGAATCTGATGATAACCCATACGGAGGTCAAGCTTGGAGAACACCTTTGCACCTTTAAGTTGCTCGGATAACGCATTTTGGTATGGGCGTTACAAGTTGGTATCAGATGCAGGTTCTAGGCATGTAGCAAGATTTATAGGTAGAAGATGAACATTAAAGGAGAAGGTAAAAGGTGCACTTGCAAAATGAAAGAAAGGAAAGGAAGGAGAAGTGGTGATGATGCAAGATTTATGCATTGAACATGCAACAACATAATATGTATGAAATCACACCATGCACATGATGGGGATGGAATGCAAAATGACAAGAGGCACAAATGCAATATGGCAAGCTAAACATGGCAATGAAAAGAATAAACCACAAAACAAAACAAGATGAGGCCAAACATGATTGAACCCAAAAGGAATTGGATGAAGGTCAAGTTGATATATTGCCAAATTGGGACATGTTACATCTGGGTTGTTACACCCACTATGCCCAATAAGATGAGACCGAAAGCGGAAGCGTTATGACAACGCGGTTGATGTAGTCGTATGTCTTCACGATCCGACCGATCTTAGCACCGAACGTACGGCACCTCCGCGATCAGCACGCGTTTAGCTCGGGGACGTCCCTCGTACTCTTGATCCAGTTGAGGCCAAGGGAGAGTTTCGTCAGCACGACGGCGTGGTGACAATGATGATGAAGTTATCGGTGCAGGGCTTCGCATAAGCACTACGATGATATGACCGAGGTGTGTAACTGTGGAGGGGGCACCGCACACGGCTAAACAATATCAACTTGTGTGTCTATGGGGTGCCCCCCTCCCCCGTATATAAAGGAGTGG
>NC_041381.1:188799500-188816855 GCF_002162155.2 Triticum dicoccoides
CCCTCTATGGCGCGCCCTGGAGGAGTCCTACACCCACCGGGAGTAGGACCCCCCCTTCCCTAGTTGGACTAGGAGAGAAGGAAGGGGGGAGAGGGAGGAAGGAAAGGGGGGTGGGGTTGGCCCCCCACCCAATTCGGATTGGGCTTGGGGGGGCGCCCTCCACCTGGCCGCCTCCTCCTCTCTCCCACTGTAATGCCCAAGATGCGGCTATATCTCCCACGTGTCGAGGCACGATTTAGAGGCATAACCGCATTTTGGTATGGGCGTTACAAGTTGGTATTAGAGCCAGGTTCTAGGCATGTAGCAAGATTTATAGGTAAAAGATGAACATTAAAGGAGAAGGTAAAAGGTGCACTTGCAAAATGAAAGAAAGGAAAGGAAGGAGAAGTGGTGATGATGCAAGATTTATGCATTGAACATGCAACAACATGATATGTATGAAATCACACCATGCACATGATGGGGATGGAATGCAAAATGACAAGAGGCACAAATGCAATATGGCAAGCTAAACATGGCAATGAAAAGAATAAACCACAAAACAAAACAAGATGAGGCCAAACATGATTGAACCCAAAAGGAATTGGATGAAGGTCAAGTTGATATATTGTCAAATTGGGACATGTTACATCTGGGTTGTTACACCCACTATGCCCAATAAGGCCCACATGCTTCCCGGGGGGTTCCGGTAACCTCCCGGTACTCCGGTATATGCCTGAACTCACTCGGAACCATTCCAATGTCCAAATATAGGCTTCCAATATATCAATCTTCATGTCTCGACCATTTTGAGACTCCTCGTCATGTCGGTGATCACATCCGGGACTCTAAACTACCTTCGGTAGATCAAAACACATAAACTCATAATACCAATCGTCTTCCAACGTTAAGCATGCGGACCCTACGAGTTCGACAATTATGTAGACATGACCGAGACACGTCTCCGGTCAATAACCAATAGCAGAAGCTAGATGCTCATTTTGGTTCCTACATATTCTACGAAGATCCTTATCGGTCAAACCGCATAACAACATATGTTGTTCCCTTTGTCATCGGTATGTTACTTGCTCGAGATTCGATCGTCGGTATCTCAATACCTAGTTCAATCTTGTTACCGGCAAGTCTCTTTACTCGTTCCGTAATGCATCATCCCGCAACTAACTCATTAGTCACATTGCTTGCAAGGCTTATACTGATGTGCATTATCGAGAGGGCCTAGAGATACATCTCCGATACATGGAGTGACAAATCCTAATCTCTATCTATGCCAACCCAACAAACACCTTCGGAGACACCTGTAGAGCATCTTTATAATCACTCAGTTACGTTGTGACATTTGATAGCACACAAGGTGTTCCTCTGGTATTCGGGAGTTGCATAATCTCATAGTCTAAGGAACATGTATAAGTCATGAAGAAAGCAGTAGCAATGAAACTGTAACGATCATAATGCTAAGCTAACGAATGGGTATTGTCCATCACATCATTCTTCTAATGATGTGATCCCGTTCATCAAATGACAACATATGTCTATGGTTAGGAAACATAACCATCTTTGATAAACGAGCTAGTCAAGTAGAGGCATACCAGGGACACTTTGTTTTGTCTATGTATTACACATGTACTAAGTTTCCGGTTAATACAATTATAGCATGAATAATAAACATTTATCATGAAATAAGGAAATAAATAATAACTTTATTATTGCCTCTAGGGCATATTTCCTTCAGTCTCCCACTTGCACTAGAGTCAATAATCTAGTTCACATCGCTATGTGATTTAACATCAATAGTTCACATCTGTATGTAATTAACACCCATAGTTCACATCGCCATGTGACCAACAACCAAAGGGTTTACTAGAGTCAATAATCTAGTTCACATCGCTATGTGATTAACACCCAACGAGTACTAAGGTGTGATCATGTTTTGCTCGTGAGAGAAGTTTAGTCAACGGGTCTGTCACATTCAGAGCCGTATGCATTTTGCAAATATTCTATGTCTAGAATGCTCTGCACGGAGCTACTCTAGCTAATTGCTCCCACTTTCAATATGTATCCAGATTTGAGACTTAGAGTCATCTAGATCGGTGTAAAAGCTTGCATCAATGTAACTCTTTACGACGAGCTCTTTTATCACCTCCATAATCGAGAAATATTTCCTTAGTCCTCACTAAGGATAATTTTGACCGCTGTCCAGTGATCTACTCCTAGATCAAAATTGTACCCCCTTGCCAAAACTCATGGCAAGGTACACAATAGGTCTAGTAAACATCACATCATACTTTATAGAACCTATGACTGTGGCATAGGGAATGACTTTCATTCTCTTTCTATTTTCTATCGTGGTCGGGCTTTTGAGTCTTACTCAACTTTATACCTTGTAATACAGGCAAGAACCCTTTCTTTGACTGATCAATTTTTGAACCTTTTCAAAATTTTATCAAGGTATGTGTTTTGTGAAAGTCCAATTAAGCGTCTTGATCTATCTCTATAGATCTTGATGCCCAATATGTAAGCAGCTTCATCGAGGTCTTTCATTGAGAAACTCTTATTCAAGTATCCCTTTATGCTATCCAGAAATTCTATATTATTTCCAATCAACAATATGTCATCCACATATAGTATTAGAAATGCTACAGAGCTCCCACTCACTTTCTTGTAAATACAGGTTTCACGGCAAGTCTGTATAAAACTATATGCTTTGATCAACTCATCAAGGCGTATATTCCAACTCCGAGATGCTTGCACCAGTCCATAGATGGATCGCTGGAGCTTGCACACCTTGTTAGTACCTTTAGGATTGACAGAACCTTCTGGTTGCATCATATACAACTCTTCTTTAAGGAATATCCATTTAAGGAATGTAGTTTTGACATCCATTTTCCAGATTTCATAAAATATGGCAATTGCTAACATGATTCAGACGGATTTAAGCATCGCTACAGTTGAGAAAATCTCATTATAGTCAACAACTTGAACTTGTCGAAAACCTTTTGCGACAAGTCGAGCTTTGTAGATAGTAACACTACTATCATTGTCCGTCTTCCTCTTGAAGATCCATTTATTTAATATGGCTTGCCGACCATCGGGCAAGTCCACCAAAGTCCACACTTTGTTCTCATACATGGTCCCATCTCAGATTTCATGGCCTCAAGCCATTTCGCGGAATCTGGGCTCATCATCGCTTCCTCATAGTTCATAGGTTCATCCTGGTCTAGTAACATGACTTCCAGAACTGGATTACCGTACCACTCTTGTGCGGATCTTACTCTGGAAGACCTACGAGGTTCGGTAGTAACTTGATCTGAAGTTTCATGATCATCATCATTAGCTTCCTCACTAATTGGTGTAGGAATCACTAGAACTGATTTCTGTGATGAACTACTTTCCAATTCTGGAGAAGGTACAATTACCTCATCAAGCTCTACTTTCCTCTCACTCACTTCTTTTCAAGAGAAACTCCTTCTCTAGAAAGGATCCATTGTTAGCAATGAATATCTTGCCTTCAGATCTGTGATAGAAGGTGTACCCAACAACTTGTTGGAAATATGCCCTAGAGGCAATAATAAAAGCATTATTATTATATTTCCTTGTTCATGATAATTGTCTTTTATTCATGCTATAATTGTATTATCCGGAAATCGTAATACATGTGTGAATACATAGACCACAATACGTCCCTGGTGAGCCTCTAGTTGACTAGCTCGTTGGTCAACAGATAGTCATGGTTTCCTGACTATGGACATTGGATGTCATTGACAACGGGATCACATCATTAGGAGAATGATGTGATGGACAAGACCCAATCCTAAGCATAGCACAAGATCGTGTAGTTCGTTTTGCTAGAGTTTTTTCAATGTCAAGTATCTCTTCCTTAGACCATGAGATCGTGTAACTCCCGGATACCGTAGGAGTGCTTTGGGTGTACCAAACGTCACAACGTAACTGTGTGACTATAAAGGTACACTACAAGTATCTCCGAAAGTGTCTGTTGGGTTGACACGGATCGAGACTGGGATTTGTCACTCCGTATGACGGAGAGGTATCTCTGGGCCCACTCGGTAATGCATCATCATTATGAGCTCAAAGTGACCAAGTGCTTGGTCACGGGATCATGCATTACGGTACGAGTAAAGTGACTTGCCGGTAACGAGACTGAACGAGGTATTGGGATACCGACGATCGAGTCTCGGGCATGTAACGTACCGATTGACAAAGGGAATAGTATACGGGGTTGCTTGAATCCTCGACATCGTGGTTCATCCGATGACATCATCGAGGAGCATGTGGGAGCCAACATGAGTATCCAGATCCCGCTGTTGGTTATTGACCTGAGAGCCGTCTCGGTCATGTCTGCGTGTCTCCCGAACCCGTAGGGTCTACACACTTAAGGTTCGGTGACGTTAGGGTTATTAGGAAGACTTGTATGTGATTACTGAATGTTGTTCGGAGTCCCGTATGAGATCCCGGACGTCACGAGGAGTTCCGGAAGGTTCCGGAGGTAAAGATTTATATATGGGAAGTTGTCAAACGGACACCGGAAAGTTTCGGGGGCATATCGGTATTGTACCGGGGCCACCGGAAGGGTTCCGGGGGTCCACCGGGAGGGGTCACCCCTCCCGGGGGGCCACATGAGCTGCGTGGGGCAGGAGCCACCCTCTGGAGGGCTGGGCACGCCCCCCCTTGGGCCCATGCGCCTAGGGTTTGGGGGGGGGGGGAACCCTAGAGGGGGCGCCCCCCTTTGCTTGGGGGGCAAGTCCCCCCTCCCTGGCCGCCGCCCCCCTCTAGATCCCATCTAGAGGGGCCGGCCCCCCTTGCCCCTTCCCCTATAAATAGAGGGGTGAGGGGAGGGCTGCAACACACAAGCCAAGGCGCAACCCCTCCCCTCCCCAACACCTCTCCTCCTCCATCACGAGCTTGGCGAAGCCCTGCCGGAGTGCTGCTTCTCCACCAACACCACGCCGTCGTGCTGCCGGTGGAGCTGTCTTCCTCAACCTCTCCTTCCTCCTTGCTGGATCAAGACGGAGGAGACGTCGTCCGTACCGTACGTGTGTTGAATGTGGAGGTGCTGTCCGTTCAGCACTTGGTCATCGGTGATCTGAATCACGTCGAGTATGACTCCATCATCACCGCTCCCTCGAACGCTTCCGCACGCGATCTACAAGTGGTATGTAGATGCAAACTCACTCCCTTGACTCGTTGCTTAGATGAACTCATAGATGGATCTTGGTGAAACCGTAGGAAAAAAATTTATTTTTCTGCAACGTTCCCCAACAGTGGCATCATGAGCTAGGTCTATACGTAGTTCTCTATTACACTAGTAGAACACAATTTTGTTGTGGGCGTAGATCTTGTCAACTTTCTTGCCGCTACTGGTCTTATCTTGCTTCAGCGGTATTGTGGGATGAAGCGGCCCGGACCAACCTTACACGTACGCTTACGTGAGACCGGTTCCACCGACTGACATGCACTAGTTGCATAAGGTGGCTGGCGGGTGTCTGTCTCTCCCACTTTAGTTGAAGCAGATTCGATGAAAAGAGTCCTTATGAAGGGTAAATAGAAGTTGACAAAATCACGTTGTGGTTATTTGTATCTAAGAAAATGTTCTTGCTAGAACCCAATTGCAGCCACGTAAAAGATGCAACAACAATTAGAGGACGTCTAACTTGTTTTTGCAGCAATTGTCATGTGATGTGATGTGGCCAGAAGTTGTGATAAATGATGAATGATATATTGTGATGTATGAGATCATGTTCTTGTAATAGGAATCACGACTTGCATGTCGATGAGTATGACAACCGGCAGGAGCCATAGGAGGTGTCTTTATTTTTTGTATGACCTGCGTGTCATTGAAGAACGCCATGTAAATTACTTTACTTTATTGCTAAACACGTTAGCCATAGAAGTAGAAGTAGTCGTTAGCGTGACAGCTTCATGAAGACACGATGATGGAGATCATGATGATGGAGATCATGGTGTCATGCCGGTGACAAGATGATCATGGAGCCCCGAAGATGAAGATCAAAGGAGCTATATGATATTGGCCATATCATGTCACTACTTTATATAATTGCATGTGATGTTTATTATGTTTTATGCATCTTGTTTACTTAGAACGACGGTAGTAAATAAGATGATCCCTTATAATAATTTCAAGAAAGTGTTCCCCCTAACTGTGCACCGTTGCTAAAGTTCGTTGTTTCGAAGCACCACGTGATGATCGGGTGTGATAGATCCTTATGTTCACATACAACGGGTGTAAGACAGATTTACACATGCAGAACACTTAGGGTTAACTTGACGAGCCTAGCATGTACAGACATGGCCTCGGAACACAAGAGACTGAAAGGTCGAACATGAGTCGTATGGAAGATACGATCAACATGGAGATGTTCACCGACGATGACTAGTCCGTCTCACGTGATGATCGGACACGGCCTAGTCGACTCGGATCGTGTAACACTTAGATGACTAGAGGGATGTCTAATCTGAGTGGGAGTTCATTAAAATAATTTGATTAGATGAACTTAATTGTCATGAACTTAGTCTAAAACTTTTGCATAACATGTCTTGTAGATCAAATGGCCAACGCTCATGTCAACATGAACTTCAACGCGTTCCTAGAGAAAACCAAGCTGAAAGATGATGGCAGCAACTATACGGACTGGGTCCGGAACCTGAGGATCATCCTCATAGCTGCCAGGAGACAATATGTCCTAGAAGGACCGCTAGGTGACGCTCCCGTCCCAGAGAACCAAGACATTATGAATGCTTGGCAGTCTCGTGCTGATGATTACTCCCTCGTTCAGTGCGGCATGCTTTACAGCTTAGAACCGGGGCTCCAAAAGCGTTTTGAGCAACACGGAGCATATGAGATGTTCGAGGAGCTGAAACTATTTTTCCAAGCTCATGCCCGGGTCGAGAGATATGAAGTCTCCGACAAGTTCTATAGTTGTAAGATGGAGGAAAATAGTTCTGTCAGTGAGCATATACTCAAAATGTCTGGGTTGCACAACCGCCTGTCCCAGCTGGACATTAACCTCCCGGATGAGGCGGTCATTGACAGAATCCTTCAGTCGCTCCCATCGAGCTACAAGAGCTTTGTGATGAACTACAATATGCAAGGGATGGTGAAGACCATTCTTGAAGTATTTTCAATGCTAAAGTCAGCAGAGGTTGAAATCAAGAAAGAACATCAAATGTTGATGGTCAATAAGACCACTAAGTTCAAGAAGGGCAAGGGTAAGAAGAACTTCAAGAAGGACGGCAAAGATGTTGCCGCGCCCGATAAGCCAGTTGCCGGGAAGAAGTCAAAGCATGGACCCAAGCCTGAAACTGAGTGCTTTTATTGCAAGGGGAAGGGTCACTGGAAGCGGAACTGCCCCAAATACTTAGCAGACAAGAAGGCCGGCAACACTAAAGGTATATTTGATATACATGTAATTGATGTGTACCTTACCAGTACTCGTAGTAACTCCTGGGTATTTGATACCGGTGTCGTTGCTCACATTTGTAACTCACAGCAGGAGCTGCGGAATAAGAGGAGACTAGCGAAGGACGAGGTGACGATGCGCGTCGGGAATGGTTCCAAGGTCGATGTGATCGCCGTCGGCACGCTACCTCTACATTTACCTACGAGATTAGTTTTAAACCTCAATAATTGTTATTTAGTGCCAAGTTTGAGCATGAACATTGTATCTGGATCTCGTTTGATGCGAGATGGCTACTCATTTAAATCCGAGAATAATGGTTGTTCTATTTATATGAGAGATATGTTTTATGGTCATGCCCCAATGGTCAATGGTTTATTCTTAATGAATCTCGAACGTAATACTACACATATTCATAGTGTGAATACCAAAAGATGTAAAGTTGATAACGATAGTCCCACATATTTGTGGCACTGCCGCCTTGGTCACATTGGTGTCAAGCGCATGAAGAAGCTCCATGCTGATGGACTTTTAGAGTCTCTCGATTATGAATCATTTGACACATGCGAACCATGCCTCATGGGCAAGATGACCAAGACTCCGTTCTCCGGAACAATGGAGCGAGCAACCAACTTGTTGGAAATCATACATACCGATGTGTGCGGTCCAATGAGCGTTGAGGCTCGTGGAGGATATCGTTATGTTCTCACTCTCACAGACAACTTAAGTAGATATGGGTATGTCTACTTGATGAAACACAAGTCTGAGACCTTTGAAAAGTTCAAGGAATTTCAGAATGAGGTAGAGAATCAACGTGACCGAAAGATAAAATTCTTACGATCGGATCGTGGAGGAGAATATTTAAGTCATGAATTTGGTACACACTTAAGAAAATGTGGAATCGTTTCACAACTCATGCCGCCTGGAACACCTCAACGTAACGGTGTGTCTGAACGTCGTAATCGCACTCTATTGGATATGGTGCGGTCTATGATGTCTCTTACCGATTTACCGCTATCATTTTGGGGATACGCTCTAGAGACAGCTACATTCACTTTAAATAGGGCACCGTCTAAATCCGTTGAGACGACACCATATGAATTATGGTTTGGGAAGAAACCTAAGCTGTCGTTTCTAAAAGTTTGGGGATGCGATGCTTATGTCAAGAAACTTCAACCTGAAAAGCTCGAACCCAAGTCGGAAAAATGCGTCTTCATAGGATACCCTAAAGAAACCATTGGGTATACCTTCTACTTAAGATCTGAGGGCAAGATCTTTGTTGCCAAGAACGGATCCTTTCTGGAAAAAGAGTTTCTCTCGAAAGAAGTAAGTGGGAGGAAAGTAGAACTCGATGAAGTACTACCTCTTGAACGGGATAGTAGTGCAGCACAGGAAAATGTTCCGGTGATGCCTACACCAACTGAAGAGGAAAACAATGATGATGATCAAGGTACTTCGGATCAAGTTGCTACTGAACTTCGTAGGTCCACAAGGACACGTTCCGCACCAGAGTGGTACGGCAACCCTGTCCTGGAAATCATGTTGTTAGACAACGGTGAACCTTCGAACTATGAAGAAGCGATGGCGGGCCCAGATTCCAACAAATGGCTAGAAGCCATGAAATCCGAGATAGAATCCATGTATGAAAACAAAGTATGGACTTTGACTGACTTGCCCGATGATCGGCGAGCGATAGAAAACAAATGGATCTTTAAGAAGAAGACGGACGCGGATGGTAATGTCACCATCTATAAAGCTCGACTTGTCGCTAAGGGTTATCGGCAAGTTCAAGGGATTGACTACGATGAGACTTTCTCTCCCGTAGCGAAGCTTAAGTCCGTCCGAATCATGTTAGCAATTGCCGCATACTATGATTATGAGATATGGCAGATGGACGTCAAAACGGCATTCCTTAACGGGCATCTTAAGGAAGAACTGTATATGATGCAGCCGGAAGGTTTTGTCGATCCTAAGAACGCTAACAAAGTATGCAAGCTCCAGCGATCCATTTATGGGCTGGTGCAAGCATCTCGGAGTTGGAACATTCGCTTTGATGAGATGATCAAAGCGTTTGGGTTTATGCAGACTTACGGAGAAGCCTGCGTTTACAAGAAAGTGAGTGGGAGCTCTGTAGCATTTCTCATATTATATGTAGATGACATACTCTTGATGGGAAATGATATAGAATTCTTGGACAGCATTAAGGCCTACTTGAATAAGTGTTTTTCAATGAAGGACCTTGGAGAATCTGCTTATATATTAGGCATCAAGATCTATAGAAATAGATCGAGACGCCTCATAGGTCTTTCACAGAGCACATACCTTGATAAGATTTTGAAGAAGTTCAAAATGGATCAGTCCAAGAAGGGGTTCTTGCCTGTATTGCAAGGTGTGAGATTGAGCTCGGCTCAATGCCCGACCACGGCAAAAGATAAAGAAGAGATGAGCGTCATCCCCTATGCCTTAGCCATAGGATCTATTATGTATGCCATGCTGTGTACCAGACCTGATGTAAACCTTGCCGTAAGTTTGGTAGGAAGGTACCAAAGTAATCCCGGCAAGGAACACTGGACAGCGGTCAAGAATATCCTGAAGTACCTGAAAAGGACAAAGGACATGTTTCTCGTTTATGGAGGTGACGAAGAGCTCGCCGTAAAGGGTTACGTCGACGCTAGCTTTGACAGAGATCTGGATGACTCTAAGTCACAAACCGGATATGTGTATATGTTGAATGGTGGAGCAGTAAGCTGGTGCAGCTGCAAGCAGAGCGTCGTGGCGGGATCTACATGTGAAGCGGAGTACATGGCAGCCTCGGAGGTAGCGCATGAAGCTATTTGGGTGAAGGAGTTCATCACCGACCTAGGAGTCATACCTAATGCGTCGGGGCCGATCAAACTCTTCTGTGACAACACTGGAGCTATTGCCCTTGCCAAGGAGCCCAGGTTTCACAAGAAGACCAGGCACATCAAGTGTCGTTTCAACTCCATCCGTGAAAATGTTCAAGATGGAGACATAGATATTTGCAAAGTACATACGGATCTGAATGTCGAAGATCCGTTGACTAAACCTCTCTCGCGAGCAAAACATGAGCAACACCAGAACTCTATGGGTGTTCGATTCATCACAATGTAACTAGATTACTGACTCTAGTGCAAGTGGGAGACTGTTGGAAATATGCCCTAGAGGCAATAATAAAAGCATTATTATTATATTTCCTTGTTCATGATAATTGTCTTTTATTCATGCTATAATTGTATTATCCAGAAATCGTAATACATGTGTGAATACATAGACCACAATACGTCCCTGGTGAGCCTCTAGTTGACTAGCTCGTTGGTCAACATATAGTCATGGTTTCCTGACTATGGACATTGGATGTCATTGACAACGGGATCACATCATTAGGAGAATGATGTGATGGACAAGACCCAATCCTAAGCATAGCACAAGATCGTGTAGTTCGTTTTGCTAGAGTTTTTTCAATGTCAAGTATCTCTTCCTTAGACCATGAGATCGTGTAACTCCCGGATACCGTAGGAGTGCTTTGGGTGTACCAAACGTCACAACATAACTGGGTGACTATAAAGGTACACTACAGGTATCTCCGAAAGTGTCTGTTGGGTTGACACGGATCGAGACTGGGATTTGTCACTCCGTATGACGGAGAGGTATCTCTAGGCCCACTCGGTAATGCATCATCATAATGAGCTCAAAGTGGCCAAGTGCTTGGTCACGGGATCATGCATTACGGTACGAGTAAAGTGACTTGCCGGTAACGAGACTGAACGAGGTATTGGGATACCGACGATCGAGTCTCGGGCATGTAACGTACCGATTGACAAAGAGAATAGTATACGGGGTTGCTTGAATCCTCGACATCGTGGTTCATCTGATGACATCATCGAGGAGCATGTGGGAGCCAACATGGGTATCCAGATCCCGCTGTTGGTTATTGACCTGAGAGCCATCTCGGTCATGTCTGCGTGTCTCCCGAACCCGTAGGGTCTACACACTTAAGGTTCGGTGACGCTAGGGTTATTAGGAAGACTTGTATGTGATTACCGAATGTTGTTCGGAGTCCCGGATGAGATCCCGGACGTCACGAGGAGTTCCGGAAGGTTCCGGAGGTAAAGATTTATATATGGGAAGTTGTCAAACGGACACCGGAAAGTTTCGGGGGCATATCGGTATTGTACCGGGGCCACCGGAAGGGTTCCGGGGGTCCACCAGGAGGGGCCACCCCTCCCGGGGGGCCACATGGGCTGCGTGGGGCAGGAGCCAGCCTCTGGAGGGCTGGGCGCGCCCCCCCTTGGGCCCATGCGCCTAGGGTTTGGGGGGGAACCCTAGAGGGGGCGCCCCCCTTTGCTTGGGGGGCAAGTCCCCCCTCCCTGGCCGCCGCCCCCCTCTAGATCCCATCTAGAGGGGCCGGCCCCCCTTGCCCCTTCCCCTATAAATAGAGGGGTGAGGGGAGGGCTGCAACACACAAGCCAAGGCGCAGTCCCTCCCCTCCCCAACACCTCTCCTCCTCCGTCACGAGCTTGGCGAAGCCCTGCCGGAGTGCTGCTTCTCCACCAACACCATGTCGTCGTGCTGCCGGTGGAGCTGTCTTCCTCAACCTCTCCTTCCTCCTTGCTGGATCAAGATGGAGGAGACGTCATCCGTACCGTACGTGTGTTGAACACGGAGGTGCTGTCCGTTCAGCACTTGGTCATCGGTGATCCGAATCACGTCGAGTACGACTCCATCATCACCGCTCCCTCGAACGCTTCCGCACGCGATCTACAAGTGGTATGTAGATGCAAACTCACTCCCTTGACTCGTTGCTTAGATGAACTCATAGATGGATCTTGGTGAAACCGTAGGAATTTTTTTTAATTTTCTGCAATGTTCCCCAACACAACTTCCTTTGGGTATCCTATGAAGACGCAGTTCCCCGATTTGGGTTCGAGCTTATCAGGTTGAAGCTTTTTCATATAAGCATTGCAACCCCAAACTTTAAGAAACGGCAACTTTGGTTTCTTGCCAAACCATAGTTACATAAGGCGTCATCTCAACGGATTTCGATGGTGCCCTATTTAAAGTGAATGCAGCTGTCTCTAATGCATAACCCAAAAGTGATAGTGGTAACCCAGTAAGATACATCATAGATCACACCATATCCAATAAAGTGCGGTTACGATGTTCGGACACACCATTACGTTGTGGTGTTCCATGTGGCGTGAGCTATGAAACTATTCCACATTGTTTTAAACGAAGGCCAAACTCGTAACTCAAATATTCTCCTCCACGATCAGATCGTAGAAACTTTATTTTCTTGTTACGATGATTCTCCACTTCACTCTGAAATTCTTTGAACTTTTCAAATGTTTCAGACTTGTGTTTCATTAAGTAGATATACCCATATCTGCTCAAATCATCTGTGAAGGTCAGAAAATAACGATACCCACCACGAGCATCAACACTCATTGGACCGCATACATCGGTATGTATTATTTCCAATAAGTCACTAGCTCGTTCCATTGTTCCGTAGAACGGAGTTTTAGTCATCTTGCCCATAAGGCATGGTTCGCAAGCATCAAATGATTCACAATCAAGTGATTCCAAAAATCCATCTTTATGGAGTTTCTTCATGCGCTTTACACCAATATGACCCAAACGGCAGTGTCACAAATATGTTGCACTATCATTATCAACTTTGCATCTTTTGGCATCAATCACTACGATCAAGATTCAATAAACCATCAACATTGGGTGTATGACCATAGAAGGTTTTATTCATGTAAACAAAATAACAATTTATTCTCTGTCTTAGATGAATAATCGTATCGCAATAAACATGATCTAATCATATTTATGCTCAACTCAAACACCAAATAACATTTATTTAGGTTCAACACTAATCTCGAAAGTATAGGGAGTGTGTGATGATGATCATATCAATCTTGGAACCACTTCCAACACACATCGTCACTTCACTCTCAACTAGTCTTTGTTTATTCTGTAACTCCTGTTTCGAGTTACTAATCTAGCAACCGAACAAGTATCAAATACCCAGGGGCTACTATAAACACTAGTAAGGTACACATCAATAACTTGTATATCAAATATACCCTTGTTCACTTTGCCATCCTTCTTATCCACCAAATATTCAGGGCATTTCCGCTTCCACTGACCATTTCCTTTGCAATAGAAGCACTCAGTTTTAGGCTTTGGTCCAGCTTTGGGCTTCTTCACGGGAGTGATAACTTGCTTGACATTCTACACTACAAAAAAAAGACACATCCGTGACATTTTGGGCCGAAAGAATTTTGTTCTGTCATACTTATGACACTTCTATGACGATAATTGTGACAAAACCCAGTGTCATCATAGATGTGGTGGGCTCCTACTTCTATGACGAAAAATCATGACAGAAAATGGGCTTTTCGTCCTGGGCGGGCTGGAGACGCAGATGCATGACATTCTTTGGGCCGTCCATGATGGAAAAAACCGTGGTAGAAGCGAGGGTGAGGAAAATATCGGGGAGTTCTCAGTTTACGGTGGGTGGTCGGGGGTCGAGCGATTCGCGTTTCTCTCGTACCATACGCGCGTGGGTGCGAGTCGTTGGGCTCTAATTGAACCCGAGCGTGGCGTCGCCTAACTGAACCCGAGCGATTGCATTGCAGGCTACGCGTTACTGAACCTGAGCGATCGAGCAATTCCTTCTCTACTGCTGCTAGTTGAAGCCGATCGATGCCGCCTCTGGATGAACAGTGAGTGTTGCTGGGGGATTTGGATGAATAGTTCCCGGTGGGGGTGGATGAACAGGACCCCGTGGTGTTGCCTCTGGATGAACAGGACCCCGATCGATCGAGCTGGTTGGGGCTGGATGAACAGGACCCCGTGGAGGCCTGGATGAACAGGACCCCGTGGAGGCCTGGATGAACATGAAGACCCTATGGAGGACTGGATGAACAGTAGATGGTGGAGGGCTGGATGAACAGTAGCCCGTGGAGGGGTGGTTGAACAGGAGCCCGTGGAGAGGGCTGGTTGAACAGTAGCCAGTAGAGTAGCGCGCAGTGGAGGCTGGATGAACAGGAGCCCGTGGTTGAACAGTCGCAGGTGGAGGTTGGAAGAGGTCGACGGTGGATGAACAGTAGCTCGTGGAGGCTAGAGGAGGTCGACGGTGGAGATGAACAATATCCCGTGGAGTCCCGTTTTGCGGTACGCCACACCACTCCCGATGAACAGGACCCCCGTTTCGACCGTAGCGCTCCAACACAAGTCTGTTTCCTCCATTTTGCGGTACGCCACACCCCTCCCGATCAACAAGACCCTGTTTCAACTGTAGGAGGTCCAACACAAGTCCGTTTCCTTCGTTTTGCGGTACGCCAGACCCCTCCCGATGAACAGGATCCCGTTTCGAACATGGCCGGTCGAACACAAGGCCGTTTCCTCCGTTCTGCGGTACGCCAGGCCTCGTTTCCATCGGTTGTTTCATCCAAGCCCTCCCGATGAACACAACGACGCATTCCGTTCCGACCCAGCCGGTTGGCTACCCATGAACACGACGACGACGCTGTTTCTCCATTCCGACCCAGCCATGTACACGAGCCTTGGCCATACGTATGCGCGAGTAGGCATTCGAGACCCCGCCCGTATGTACGTACGTGGCCATATTTTCTTTCTTGCACACTGGCTACTATACGCACGTGTACATGCTACGTGCGCGCCTCTACTACGACACGTGTGCGCCTCTACATCGACCAGTATGTACGTACACATTCGTGACCAGAATGACAATGCTATGTACGCTTCGACCAGGTGGGTCCCGACTGTCAGGCACTTCCTTGCGTGCGAAGATGTAGCTGGTGGGTCCCAGTAGTCAGGGGGTGAATCATTTTTTTGCCCAAACACACTTCCTTGTGTGCGAAGATGTAGCTGGTGGGTCCCAGCAGTCTGGGGGAAACATTTTTTTCATGAAATACGGTGGCCCGTCTGGTGGGTCCCCACTGCCAGGTGGAGGAATCATTATTTTCCACGTAATAAGGAGGCACTTCCTTGCGGCTGCCGTGGACCCAGCTATCAGCCTCTCCACGTATAGTACTCTTCTGATGGAAGTCGGTTGTTGACCACGCCGCGCCGAGAGCACCAGGGCGGTGGACGATGGCGAGGCCTAGGAAGGGGACGACGTGGAGCAGGGGAAGACGCGACAGTGGAAGCTCGCGCGGAGAGGAGTACGAGGGTTCACTGGTTCGGCTGCGGTGTGAGGCTGTCATCGCCGCAGAATAACAGGGGGTGTGGATGAGTAGAGGGATGGCCTAGCCAGCGGTGGGAGTAGTACGGGGCGGTGAGGGCCTCCGCGGCATCATAGCCGGCCACGGGAGGCAGGAGCACGCGGCACGACCGACGCTGCTTTGGGCGGTGATACGTCTCCAATGTATCTATAATTTATGAAGCATTCATGCTATTATATTATCTATTTTGAATGTTTATGGGCTTTATTATACACTTTTATATTATTTTTGGGACTAACCTATTAACCGGAGGCCCAACCCATATTGCTGTTTTCTTGCCTATTTCAGTGTTTCGAAGAAAAGGAATATCAAACTGAGTCCAAACGGAATGAAACCTTCGGAAAAGTTATTTTTGGAACAGAAGCAATCCCGGGAACTTGGAGTGCAAGCCAGGGAAGCGTCGAGGAAGCCATGAGATAGGGGGGTGCACCCCCCCTCGGCGCACCCTCCACCGTCATGGGCCCCTTGAGGCTCCCCCGACCGACTTCTTTCGCCTATATATTCCCATATACCCTAAAACCATCGAAGGACAAGATAGATCAGGAGTTCCACCGCCGCAAGCCTCTGTAGCCACCAAAAACCTCTAGGGAGCCCGTTCCAGCACCCTGCCGGAGGGGGATCCCTCACCGGTGGCCATCTTCATCATCCCGGCGCTCTCCATGACGAGGAGGGAGTAGTTCACCCTCGGGGTTGAGGGTCTGTACCAGTAGCTATGTGTTTGATCTCTCTTTCTCTCTCTCTCTCGTGTTCTCTTTGTGGCACGATCTTGATGTATCGCAAGCTTTGCTATTGTAGTTGGATCTTATGATGTTTCTCCCCCCTCTACTCTCTTGTGATGAATTGAGTTTCCCCTTTCAAGTTATCTTGTCGGATTGAATCTTTAAAGATTTGAGAACACTTGATGTATGTCTTGCCTTGCTTATCTGTGGTGACAATGGGATATCACGTGATCCACTTGATGTATGTTTTGGTGATCAACTTGCGGGTTCCGCCCATGAACCTATGCATAGGGGTTGGCACACGTTTTCGTCTTGACTCTCTGATAGAAACTTTGGGGCACTCTTTGAAGTACTTTGTGTTGGTTGAATAGATGAATCTGAGATTGTGTGATGCATATCGTATAATCATGCCCATGGATACTTAGGTGACAATGGAGTATCTAGGTGACATTAGGGTTTTGGTTGATTTGTGTCTTAAGGTGTTATTCTAGAACGAACTATATGATAGATTGAATGGAAAGAATAGCTTCATGTTATTTTACTACGGACTCTTGAATAGATTCAGCAGAAAGGATAACTTTGAGGTGGTTTCGTACCCTACCATAATCTCTTCGTTTGTTCTCCGCTATTAGTGGCTTTGGAGTGACTCTTTGTTGCATGTTGAGGGATAGTTATATGATCTATCTATGTTATTATTGTTGAGAGAACTTGCACTAGTGAAAGTATGAACCTTAGGCCTTGTTTCCTACCATTGCAATACCGTTTACGCTCACTTTTATCATTAGTTACCTTGCTGTTTTTATATTTTCAGATTACAAAAACCTATATCTACCATCCATATTGCACTTGTATCACCATCTCTTCGCCGAACTAGTGCACCTATACAATTTACCATTGTATTGGGTGTGTTGGGGACACAAGAGACTCTTT
>NC_041381.1:188817038-188898472 GCF_002162155.2 Triticum dicoccoides
TAATAATTTTTAAGCTATTCTTTATGAATTTAAATCTTGCAATGAAATAGGTTGTCTAGATATGCAACTATGTGAACAACCTATATGATGCAATGACAACTAGCACACAAGCAAGTAATAGATACAACACAAGTAAGCTTGCAAAAGTAAAGGCATGAAATAACCAAGAGTGGAGCCGTTGGAGACGAGGATGTGTTACCGAAGTTCCTTCCGTTTAAAGGGAAGTACGTCTCCGTTAGAGCGGTGTGGAGGCACAATGCTCCCCAAGAAGCCACTAGGGCCACCGTAATCTCCTCACGCCCTCACACAATGCGAGATGCCGTGATTCCACTATTGGTGCCCTTGAAGGCGACAACCGAACCTTTATAAACAAGGTTGGGGCAATCTCCACAACACTTGGAGGCTCCCAACACCACCACGAAGATTCACCACAATGGAGTATGGCTTCGAGGTGACCTCAACCGTCTAGGGTGCTCAAACACCCAAGAGTAACAAGTTCCGCTAGGGATAAGTGGGGGGAATCGAATATCTCTTGGTGGAAGTGTAGATCGGGCCCTTGTCACCCAATCCCGAGCAAATCAACAAGTTTGATTGGCTAGGGAGAGAGATCGGGCGAAAATGGAGCTTGGAGCAACAATGGAGCTTAGAGGTGGAAGAGGTAGTCAACTAGAGGTAGGAGACGCCCCTTTTATAGTCATGGAAGAAATCCAACCGTTATCCACTTAGACCAGCCTGCGACATGCGGTACTACCGCTCCAGGGGCACGGTACTACAGCAAGGCCATGCGGTACTACCGTGGGGGACCATGGTACTACCGCGGCAGATGCAGAGACTATTCCATAGGTAGAACTACCGCGAGCGTGGTACTACCGCACCCACTCGCGGTACTACCGCGAGGTAGGTAAGGCAAAGTCTGGAATCAGCACGGATGAATAAAAATACATATGTGCCTACTTCCGCTGTCAAAGAGACGATGCAAACATCCGTCACGGTACTACCGTCCACAAGGCGCGGTACTACCGTGTGGGTGCGGATGTAAAAAATTACATCCGCCCCTACTACCGTGAAGCCACGGCACTAGGTCAGGGAACCACGGTACAACAGCTCAGAGGGAGCGGTACTACCATGGGCACCAGAAGTACTACCGCCCTAGGTGAGCGGTACTATCGTGTGGGCACGGATGTAAAAAGTTACATCCGTGCCTACTACCGTGATGCAGTGGTACTTGGCCTAGCAGCCATGGTACTATGACTCCGAGGGAGCGGTACTACCGTGTGCTCCCGCGGTACTACCGCGCGTGGGCACGGTACTACCGCGTGTGCTTGCGGTACTACCGCTCCATGGAGCAGTACTACCGCAAGCTCAGCAACAGTAGTCCAGACATTCACATAGAGGATAGACGGGGAATGCTCCAAGGTGCAAGGGAAAGGAGGAGACAATGAAGAAAACGTGTACGTGATGATTCCTCCCAAACCTTTCCGACGCGGACCCCCTCTTAATAGTACGGCTCTCCTACGACTCAAATCCACCAAAAAGAAACATAGAACAACGCCGTCTTCAATAGTCTCGAGGGGCACCGAATCGTCTCGTGCCTAGTGATGAAGCGTCTGAGAAACTCAAGGCACACGATTAGTCCGCAAATGCATTGTCATCAATCACCAAAACACCTAAGGGATAAATATGCCCTTACAATCTCCCCCTTTTTGGTGGATTGATGACAACACGGGATTTGCACAGAGATGAGATAATATTGAGCAAAGGCAAACCCCTCCTCTCTAGAATATAGACGGGCTCCCCCTAGATGTGTGCAATCTGGATGGATGCTTTGGACTGCATAGCACACAAACTAGGATCAACACTCCCCCTATATTTTAGAGACAAAGGCACGATAACTAACATCTAAGCAGAGCATAGCACAAAGGTAGCACAATATATCACAAGCTCGCTAAGATAGATAGAGTGCATATGTCTTACACCATATGAAGAAAAGCAACTGGAACGAGGTTCGAACGAGGTTCAAACGAGAACGAGAAGGCAGCAAACACACCAAACACGAACGACGACACCCGACTCGCAAATCCCTACACTCTCTCCCCCTTTGGCATCGAGACGCCAAAAAGGCACAGAGGACACCTACACACAAGGGGTGGCTCAAGCAGGGAACTCATCCCAAGGCTCCTCGTCAGACTCCTCGGCGGCAGGGATGGTCTCCTCAACGTCCTCCTCAGAATCAGTCCACCTGTAGCCTTGCTTCTCCATCCACTCGGCCTATGGAGTGATGCGATCCTCAGAACCACCAGACACGTCCTCGCCATACAGCTGCAAGATCTTCTTGTCCCGACGGCGACTCTCCTTAGATGCCACGTGAGTCCTGTACCGTCCCTTGGCTTGCATGCAGAAAAGAGTCTTCATCTTGTCCTTCAGCTTCTTGGCCCATGAAGGCATAGAGGAACTCTGGGAAGGCCTAGCAGCACAGCCCTCAGCAACATCCTCGGCGCCAGCATCCTCCTCATCAACAGCAGCCCTAGCAGCAGACGCCTCAGCATGAGTAGTAGTGTTGGCCCAGTTGGGCTTGACACGGAGACAGATGGGATCATGGCGAATCCAGTCTGGAGCAAGGAACTCCTCACCAGGGAACATCTTCTCCCAAGTCTTCGAGATCAGCAGAAACAGATAGGGCCCATAGATAGGCACCTTGCGGTTGAACACCACAAACCGAAGCTCACACCACATGATGTGTGAGACATCAAGTGGCTGAGTCTGAGACAAACGAGCCTCCTCGCAAATGAGCATCCTATCCACCATATAGGCATGAACCTTGTCCTTGTCACCAATGCGAGGGAACAGGGAGTTGCGGAAGATGCGATACATGATATCCAGAAAAGAGTTGAGCACCAACCCCGTCTTGCCATTGGCGAGCGCCTTCTCAACATAGTATGGCGCAAGCTTGTCCTTGTTGGCAGACTCAGAATTGCATGGGGGCGAACACCCACGGGAGTTTTGAGCCCGTCATCAGGAACCTGGAGCAAATCCATGAACTCCTTCTAGGTAGCAGTCAGCTTACGACCATTGGTCATCCAGGTCATCCTCCGCTCCTCATCAGAGTGAAAGTATACTGAGGCAAAGAACTGGCAGATAAGCTCAGGGTCATAGTCAAGGTGAAAGGATATCACATGCTCAATACCAAACTGCTCCACCAAGTCCAGAGCCTCTCCAAAGTACTCACGGAACTTGTCCTTCCTCATGTGATGCATTTCAATACATTTCACATCAACGTAGGTATTCTGCTTGTTTTTGATGACATCCAGATAGATGAGAGTCTGTTGCTTGTTCCAAAATAGCTCACAACCTTTGACAAAAGAACGAGGGTTCACATACGGGTGGAGTTGCCTGAGACGGACGTACTTAGATTGGGATATCTCGTCCATGCCCTTAGCGGGCTCCTTTTTCTTGCTAGCTGATGTCTTGACATGGCGCTTGGGAGCAGAGGATCCCTCTGGTGCTTCACCTGGGTTGCGCGGACGCTTGGAGCCAGTGTCACGACTGGGATTGGAACGGCGAGAGCCACCACCTGAGACACAAATGCAAACCGCCAACGAAACGCAAAGAGGATCAATGCAAAGACCACGGCAAAGCACAAGAAACACATAGGAAGTATACGCGAGAGTTGCCATGAGATAGATGTGAGCCACGGTAGTATTGCCAGAGCCTGCGGTACTAAAATATTAGTACCGCTCCAGGTCGTGGTAGTACCGTGCGAGGTCACGATAGTACCATGGTTGGAGCGGTAGTAAAGTTTTAGTGCCGCAGTGAGCGTGGTAGTACTGCGCCAGACGGGCGGTAGTACCGGACTAGCGGTAGTACCGCGCCAGACGGGCGGTAGTACCGCATCGCGTCAGATCCAAGCGTCAGTTCGAATCTGAAAAGAACCGCGAAACCACGGCGACGCTACGGTGATCAAATCTAGCATAGGACAAAAAAAGAAGTATAATTCCTACGCAAAGCTACTCTCCTTCATCCTACTCTTGCATAGAAATAGCCTAAGAATTTCTAGAACACACAAGTCTCCCCCAAAAACCTAGAGGCAAAGAATCTCAACAAAACGAGAATAGGTTGGGGAAAAACCTTGGTCCATAGCAAGAGCACGTGGTGGGGAATGATCCCACCGGACGGAATCATGGGAGGGCAGCCAGAGGAGGAGATCCAGCAACGAACGCCGGCTCCGTTCTTGAGCGTGGGAGAGAGACGACGTGGGGGGGAACTGTAAATGGGTATGTGGGAGTTAGAACTCCCCCTGCCCATCCTTATCCCCACGCGCCCATGCCGGCGCGGTAGTACCGCATATCATCGCGGTAGTACCGCTCGGGCGGAAGTACCGCACCATAGCGGTAGTACCGCTCACCCAGGCGGCAGTAAAAAATTACTGCCGCGTGGGGGCGGTAGTACCGTGCTCCTCACACGCGGTAGTACCGTGGCTGGCTGCGGTAGTACTGTAGCTGGCCGCGGTAGTACCGTGAGCTCAAGACACAGTAGGTTTCAACACAAGAAGAATGTCTTTGCAAGGAAACTTTTCACACAAAGGATACCATAGAAACACACACAAACCAAAGGCAGAAAGACAACAAGAAACCACCATGCAACACAACCTCTCAAAAGGAGAGGGCGGTGGCCGGAGCCACCTATGTTTGAGTTAGATGGTATGGCACCGTGAAGAATTATTCTTGGGCCGATGACCAAAACTCGTCTCTGAAGCACAAGTACCATCAAAAATGGCTAATCTGAAAGAGTTGATCTATTTATGCATAATGGGGGGAGGGAAAGTTCATTGAGAGAACAACACTCCCCCTATGTCCATGCCTAGACCTAAACTAGACAACAAGTTGAGTGTGGTGGGGGGTGCAAGGGTTCAAGTCATATTGCTCGAATCAATGATATTTAGCTCATGCCTTAACTCGCGAAATCTTGCTTCATCCAAGGGCTTCGTGAAAATATCTGCAAGGTTATAATGAGTGTTGACATACTTGAGCTCGATCTCCCCTCGCCTAATGTGATCCCGGATGAAGTGATACCGAATCTCAATATGCTTCATCTTGAAGTGTTGCACCAGGTTGAGAGAAATCTTGATGGCACTTTCATTATCACACCAAAGAGGCACTTTGTCACAAATGACACCATACTCCTTTAAAGTTTGCCTCATCCATAAGAGTTGTGCACAACTACTACCGGCCGCCACATATTCCGCTTCGGTGGACGAGAGAGACACACAACTTTGCTTCTTAGAAGACCAACTCACCAAAGAGCAACCAAGAAATTGGCACCCTCCGGAGGTGGACTTCCTATCCACTTTGTCTCCCGCCCAATCGGAATCCGTATATCCTTCAAGCTTGAAGTTTGCCCCTCTTGGATACCATAAGCCAAAGTTTGGGGTATGAGCCAAATATCGAAAGATTTGCTTGACCGCCACATAGTGACTTTCCTTCGGTGCGGCTCGAAACCGTGCACACATTCCCACACTCAACATGATATCCGGTCTAGATGCACAAAGGTAAAGCAAGGAGCCAATCATGGAGCGATATACCTTTTGATCCACCGCTTTACCATTGGGATCAATGTCAAGTTGGCACTTGGTAGGCATTGGAGTAGAAGCCGGCTTGACATCACTTAGCTTGAATCTTTTTAGCATGTATTGAGTATATTTGGCTTGGTTGATGAAGGTTCCTTCTCTTCTTTGTTTGATATCAAAACCAAGGAAGAACTTCAACTCTCCCATCGAAGACATCTTGAACTTGGAGGTCATGAGAGCGGCAAATTCCTCATTGAAAGCTTTGTTAGGGGAACCAAAGATAATATCATCAACATATAGTTGGCATACAAACAACTCCCCTTTGACCTTCTTAGTAAAAAGAGTGGGATCGATTTGCCCACCTCAAATCCACGATCTTGTAACAACTCGGTAAGGTGGTCATACCACGCACGTGGGGCTTGTTTAAGGCCATAGAGTGCCTTATCGAGTTGATACACATGATCCGGGAAGTAGGGGTCCTCGAACCCGGGGGGTTGCTTGACATAGACCAACTCATTAATAGGACCATTAAGAAAAGCACTTTTCACATCCATTTGTTGCAACTTAAAGTTGTGATGGGAAGCATAAGCAATCAACAAAGGAATGGATTCAAGGCGAGCAACAGGGGCAAAGGTTTCACCGTAGTCGATACCCTCGACTTGGGAGTAGCCTTGTGCTACCAATCTTGCCTTGTTGCGAATGATGTTCCCATGAGCATCTTGCTTGTTCTTGAAAAACTTGGTTCCAATGACGTTGTGGTTCCCCGATGGCCTTGGCACCAATATCCACACCTTGTTGTACTCGAAGTTGTTGAGTTCTTCATGCATGGCATTGAGCCAATCCGAGTCTTCGAGCGCCTCATAGACCTTTTGGGGTTCAACACAAGAGACAAACATGTGATGTTCACAATAGTTTGCCAATTGTCTACGAGTGCTTACCCCCTTTCTTAGGCTTCCAACCACATTCTCCATGAGATGGCCTTTGGTGGTGAGTTTGGAAGCAATTTTCGCGGCACGACGCTCTAATTCCTCCTCGGATGTGGAAGGAGGAGGGTTAACTTGATAATCTTGAGCACCGTCTTGAGCTTGTTCTTGACCTTGAGCTTCTTCATGATCTTGAACTTGCTCGAGGGGAAGAACTTGACCTTGGGCATCATTTGGAGGTTCACCACCATCTTGAGATTGATCTTGCCCTTGGTCTTGTTCACGAGGTTGAGGGCTTTCACTTTGTTCTTCGGAAGCGTGTGGGTCTTGAGTAGGTGATGGCTCCACTTGAGTGGAGCATTGTCCTTCTCCTTCAGCCACAAGGGGTTCCTCAATGGGTAGAATACGACCAATACCCATTCTTCTTATGGCTTGGGGAGGAATTTCATCACCTACATCACAAGTACCACTTTGCTCCACTTGGGAGCTGTTATTTTCGTCAAACTCCACGTTACACGTCTCCTCAATGAGTCCGGTGGACTTGTTGAGAACACGGTAAGCATGAGAGTTTGTAGCA
The DNA here is from genome assembly GCF_002162155.2 of Triticum dicoccoides. Lineage (NCBI taxonomy): Eukaryota > Viridiplantae > Streptophyta > Magnoliopsida > Poales > Poaceae > Triticum > Triticum dicoccoides. The sequence goes on from NC_041381.1 coordinate 188,824,102, forward strand.
TAACCAACAAACATGCCCTCATATGCTCTAGCCTCAAATTTAGACAAACGAACACCTTTCTTGAGAATGAAACACTTACACCCAAACACCTGGAAGTACTTGAGATTGGGCTTGTTGCCGGTGAGTATCTCATAAGGAGTCTTGTTCAAGCCTTTGCGGAGATAGAGCCGATTGGATGCATGACATGCTGTGTTGATGGCTTCGGCCCAAAAGTTGTATGGAGACTTGAACTCCGCCACCATGGTCCTTGCCGCATCCATCAACGTCCGGTTCTTCCTCTCCGCAACACCATTTTGTTGAGGGGTATATGGTGCACCGTATTTATGCTTGATCCCCTCATCACTAAGAAACTCATCCAAGGTGTAGTTCTTGAACTCGGTGCCGTTGTCACTTCTTATTGTCAAGATCTTTGCATTATGTTGATGTTGAGCTTCATTTGCAAAGTCGATGACGGTTTGTTGAGTCTCACTTTTCCTCTTGAAGAAGTATACCCAAGTGTATCTTGAATAATCATCCACAATCACCAAGCAATACTTTCTACCTCCAAGACTATCAAAAGATGGAGGCCCAAAGAGATCCATGTGAAGGAGCTCCAAGGGTCTCTTCGAGTAGATGATGGTCGTGGGAGGGTGAGCCTTCTCATGAAGCTTTCCTTCAATACAAGCACTGCAAGCACGATCTTTGGCAAAACTAACATTTGTTAGTCCACGGACATGGTCCCCCTTGAGAAGACTTTGCAAAGATCTCATGTTGACGTGGGCTAAATGGCGATGCCAAAGCCATCCCACGTCAACTTTAGCCATTAGGCATGTCGCGGTCTTAGTGGGTCGCTCCGAAAAGTTTATCACATAGAGACCATTCTCGACATGCCCAACAAAGGCTACTTTAAGAGTCTTGCTCAATAAGAGGGCCACAGTATCAATGTCAAAGAAAGTGGCAAAGCCCATGAGTGCAAGTTGACGAACGGAAAGTAAATTGTATGCAAGGGACTCAACAAGCATGACTTTCTTGATCGTTAGATCATGAGAAATGACAACCTTGCCAAGACCCAATACCTTAGAATGTGAGGCATCACCCCACTCGACATTGGTGGGCATAGATGGAATCTTTTGCACGTCCACCACCAAGGCCTTTCTTCCGGTCATATGATTTGTTGCTCCACTATCGAGCAACCATGATCCCCCACCGGAAGCAAACACCTTGTTGGAAGCTTTAGCCATGAGGCACTTGGCGGTGATGTTCTCGTTGGGTGAATCAAAGAGAGACACCCGGAGAGTAGTAGCAATGGCAACGGATGCCATGGCCATCGCTTCTCCATTTTCATCATCATCGTCATCCTCATGGTATTCTTCTTGAACCACCAACCCATGAGTAGGAGTCTTCTTGGCGAAGTTGTTCTTGTTTGGAAAGGACTTGGCTTTGTCTTTTCGGATGAACTTGCCACCATTGTCTTCCCGCTTCTCGTAAGGACAATCCACAACGAAATGGCTCACATTGCCACAGTTGAAGCAAGTTCTAACTCGTTGCTTGCCCTTGATGCCACTTGAGTTGTTCTTGTTGAAGTTGGATCTTGTATTCTTCTTGCTCCAAAATTGTCTTGAAGCAAGGGCCATGTGCTCATGATAATCATATTTGGTGTCTTCGGGGTTGCTCTCCTCATCTTCCTCTTCTTCCACACTAACCTTGGCCTTCAAAGAAAGGTTGGGCTTCTTTACCCTTTGGGAATGGAGCACCGCATTATCGGCGGTCTTGTCCAAAATGCTCATTGCAACGAACTCATCCAACACTTCACTCGAGGTCATGGAGTGAAAGTCCGGTCTTTGACGAATGATGGAGGACATGGCCTTGTTGTAGGGCATCATGGCCTTGAGAAACTTGCGCTTGATCCAATTGTCATCCGTGTCCTTGCTCCCATGATCTCGTAGTGAGACCGCGAGTTTGGTCACTCTTCGAAAGAGCTCACGGGGTTCTTCATCTTCTTTCATTGCAAACTCATCGGCTTCATCTTGTACCACTTCATAGTTGGAGCGTTGAATGCTAGCACTTCCTCGATAGAGAGACACAACGCAATGCCATGCGTCTTTGGCCATGGCATGAGGTCGAAGGTGAGGGAGATCTTCGGGAAGGATTGCATCTTGGATGATGAAGAGAGCACTCTCATTGAATTGATTATCCATGGCTTCTCGAGGGGTGAAGTTGTTTGGGTCATGTGGATAGAAACCTTCTTCAATGATTCTCCAAAGGTTAGTATTCACATGTTTTAAATGGCGCTTGAAACAATACACCCAAGAATCAAAATCCTCATTTTTCATAATCTTAGGAGAAGGACCGGCATGATTTAAATGAGTAGAGGGAATCGGTCCTCCATAAATTGGAGGTTCCACATGGGCAAAGATGCCGGTGCCACTTCTACCACCAGTAGAAGGACTCTTTTCACTGTTAGCTTCCCCCTTGTCGGAGGTAGCATCCGTCACCTTGTTAGTGGGATCACCCACTTTCATCGGCGAGGTGGACAGTTTAAGCCCTTCAAGAAATTTAGTAAGCATGCTTTCAACCTTGGTCGTCATGGAGTCTTTAAATGTGTCTAGAGCCACATTGAATTCCTCACGAGAGACCGAGGTTCCCCCATTGGCCGCAGACGAGATAGGATTCACACAGGAGTGCTCCTCCGCACCGTTTGTGGTGTCAACCATACTCTCCAGATGGTAAAGTCCTTAATAAAGAGACGAGGCTCTGATACCAATTGAAAGGATCGATATGGTTGACTAGAGGGGGGGGGGGTGAATAGGCAACTAACAATTTTTAAGCTATTCTTTATCAATTTAAATCTTGCAACGAAATAGGTTGTCTAGATATGCAACTATGTGAACAACCTATATGATGCAATGACAACTAGCACACAAGCAAGTAATAGATACAACACAAGTAAGCTTGCAAAAGTAAAGGCACGAAATGACCAAGAGTGGAGCCGTTGGAGACGAGGATGTGTTACCGAAGTTCCTTCCGTTTAAAGGGAAGTACGTCTCCGTTAGAGCGGTGTGGAGGCACAATGCTCCCCAAGAAGCCACTAGGGCCACCGTAATCTCCTCACGCACTCACACAATGCGAGATGTCGTGATTCCACTATTGGTGCCCTTGAAGGCGGCGACCGAACCTTTACAAACAAGGTTGGGGCAATCTCCACAACACTTGGAGGCTCCCAACAACACCACGAAGATTCACCACAATGGAGTATGGCTTCGAGGTGACCTCAACCGTCTAGGGTGCTCAAACACCCAAGAGTAACAAGATCAGCTAGGGATAAGTGGGGGGAATCAAATATCTCTTGGTGGAAGTGTAGATCGGGCCCTTGTCACCCAATCCCAAGCAAATCAACAAGTTTGATTGGCTAGGGAGAGAGATCGGGCGAAAATGGAGCTTGGAGCAACAATGGAGCTTAGAGGTGGAAGAGGTAGTCAACTAGAGGTAAGAGACGCCCCTTTTATAGTCATGGAAGAAATCCAACTGTTATCCACTTAGACTAGCCTGCGACATGCGGTACTACCGCTCCAGGGGCGCGGTACTACCGCAAGGCCACGGGTACTACCGTGGGGGACCACGGTACTACCACGGCAGCTGCAGAGACTATTCCATAGGCAGAACTACCGCGAGCGCGGTACTACCGCACCCACCCGCGGTACTACCGCGAGGCAGGTAAGGCAAAGTCTAGAATTAGCACGGATGAATAAAAATACATCTGTGCCTACTTCCGCTGTCAAAGAGACGATGCAAACATCCATCACGGTACTATCGTGTGGGTGCGGATGTAAAAAATTACATCCGCCCCTACTACCGTGAAGCCACGGCACTAGGCTAGGGAACCACGGTACAACAACTCGGAGGGAGCGGTACTACTGTGGGTACCAACGGTACTACCGCCCTAGGCGAGCGGTACTACCGTGTGGGCGCGAATGTAAAAAATTACATCCGTGCCTACTACCGCGATGCAATGGTACTTGGCCTAGCAGCCACGGTACTACGACTCTGAGGGAGTGGTACTACCATGTGCTCCCGCGGTACTACCGCGCGTGGGCACGGTACTACCGCGTGTGCCTGCGGTACTACCGCTCCACGGAGCAGTACTACCGCAAGCTCAGCAACAGTAGTCCAGACATTCACATAGAGGATAGACGGGGAATGCTCCAAGGTGCAAGGGAAAGGAGGACACAATGAAGAAAACATGTACGTGATGATTCCTCCCAAACCTTTCCGACGCGGACCCCCTCTTAATAGTATGGCTCTCCTACGACTCAAATCCACCAAAAAGAAACGTAGAACAACGCCGTCTTCAATATTCTCGAGGGGCACCGAATCGTCTCGTGCCTAGTGATGAAGCGTCTGAGAAACTCAAGGCACACGATTAGTCCGCAAATGCATTGTCATCAATCACCAAAACACCTAAGGGATAAATATGCCCTTACAGGTGTGTTGGGGACACAAGAGACTCTTTGTTATTTGGTTGTAGGGTTGTTTGAGAGAGACCATCTTCATCCAATGCCTCCCCCGGATTGATAAACCTTAGGTCATCCACTTGAGGGAAATTTGCTACTGTCCTACAAACCTGTGCACTTGCAGGCCCAACAACGTCTACAAGAAGAAGGTTGTGTAGTAGAGATCAAGCTCTTTTCTGGCGCCATTGCCGGGGAGGTGAGTGCTTGAAGGTATATCTTTAGATCTTGCAATCGAATCTTTTTGTTTCTTGTTTTATCACTAGTTTAGTCTATAAAAGAAAACTACAAAAAATGGAATTGAGTTTGTCTCATACGCTTCATCTTTTTAATATCTTTCGTGAGAATGATGGAAGGAAAATTTTGTTCAGTTGCTAGAAGAAGAATGCATTAAAATGTTTGGTACTAGATCTTTGTATGATGAGCATGATTGCAATGTTGTTAGTATGAATTCCTTGAATATCCATGATGCTAATGATATGCAAAGCCACAAGCTTGGGGATGCTATGTTTGATGAAGATGATATTTTTTAGTCCCCCAAGTTTTGATGAGCAAATTTATTATGATGAAAGCATGCCTCTAACTTATGATGATTATATTGATGAAAGTGGGTTTGGAAGAGTGTCAAGTTTAGGAAGTAGTGATCCCACTATTTTGGAGGATGTTGAATTTTATTGTGATAAATATGAAAGTGGATTTGGAGAGGTCATGACTTTATTTAGTGATGAATCCACTATTTCGGAAGAGGTTCCAATTGATTATGAGAACAAAGTTGCTATCTATGATGATTATTGTGAGGACTTGTATGCTATTAGGAATAATGATAACCATGAAACTTGTCATCATGATTTTAGTTTTCAATTGGATTATGCCTCACATGTTAATTATTTTGTTGAGTTTGCTCCCACTACTATTCATGACAAGAAATTTGCTTATGTGGAGAGTAGTAAATTTTCTATGCTTGTAGATCATGAAAAGAATGCTTTAGTTGCTGGTTATATTTTTGAATTCATTCCTGATGCTACTGAAAATTATTATGAGGGAGGAATATATACTTGTAGGAATTGTAATAATATCAAGTTTCCTCTCTATGTGCTTCAAGTTTTAAACTTATGTTTGTTTTGCCTTCCTATGCTAGTTGATTATTGTTCCGATAAGTTGTTTGCTCACAAAATCCCTATGCATAGGAAGTGGGTTAGACTTAAATGTGCTAGTCATATGCTTCATGATGCTCCCATTTAGTTTTTAATTCTTATCTTTTATGTGAGCATCGTTGTCATCATCTTGCCTAGCTAGAAAGGCATTAAAGAAAAGCGCTTGTTGGGAGAAAACCCAATATTTACCCTTACTGTTTTACTGTATCCACATTATTATTCTACTGTAGTAATCATGTTTTATAGTTTTTGTTTCAATAAAGTGCCAAGTAAGACCTTTAGGATAGCTTACGGTGATAGTTGTGTTGATCCTGCTGAAAATCAGAAACTTTTGCACCCAGTAAATTAGTTTTGATAATTCACAAAAATGTGCTTCTGATCTGATTCTTTTTTATCTGGATTGGTACAGAAATTTATTAGGACTTCCTAATTTTGTAGGATTGTTGGAGTTCCATAAGTATACTTTTGATACAGATTACTACAGACTGTTCTGTTTTTGACAAATTCTGTTTTCTATGTGTTGTTTGCTTATTTTGATGAATCTATGAGTAGTATCGGAGGGTATGAACCAAAGAGAAGTTGGAATACAGTAGATATTACACCAATATGAATTGAGAATGAGTTCATTACAGTACCTAAGTGGTGGTTTTATTTTCTTATACTAACGGAGCTTACGAGTTTTCTGTTGAGTTTTGTGTTGTGAAGTTTTCAAGTTTTGGGTAAAGATTCGATAGACTATGGAATAAAGAGTGGCAAGAGCCTAAGCTTGGGGATGACCAAGGCACCCCAAAGTAATATTCAAGGACAACCAAGAGCCTAAGCTTGGGGATGCCCCGAAAGGCATCCCCTCTTCCGTCTTCGTTCATCGGTAACTTTACTTGGAGCTATATTTTTATTCACCACATGATATGTGTTTTGCTTGGAGCATCATTTTCTCTTGTTAGTATTTGCTTTTTGCATATAAAAGTCAGAATGTGATAAAATATTGAAACTTTTTGCATATTGAGCTCTGATAAATCTTCTACAGTGTAGTATTTTTCTCATAATTTTTGGTGTTAGAAAAGTATGATGAATCTTGCATTCTTTACAGACTGTACTGTTTTGGCAGATTGTTGTTATGTTTGCATTGTTTGCATATGTTTGCTTGTTTAATGATTCTATTTGAGGATAGGAGTATTAAATATACAGAGGCATTTACTATGAAATGTTGAATAATAATTTTAGTGATTTGTTACAGTAGAAAATGATAAGGTTTTGCATTGGTTTATACTAACCTATCTCACGAGTTCTTGTTGAGTCTTATGTGGATGAAGCTTTTGAGAAATAGAGAAACCATGATATGAGAGAATTAAGGAGACATAAAAGCTCAAGCTTGGGGATGCCCAAGGCACCCCAAGATAATATTTCAATAAGTCTCAAGCATCTAAGCTTGGGGATGCCCCGTTAGACATGCCGCCTTTCTTCTTCAACAACTATCGGTAAGTATCGGTTGAGCCTAAGTTTTTGCTTCTTCACATGAGTTGTGCTATCCTTGCATTGTCATTTTATTTTGTTTTGCTTGCTGTTTGAATACAATACCAAGATCTGAAATTCTTAAATGAGAGAGAGTCTTCACATGAGCTACATAATTATTTAGCTACTCATTGATCTTCAGTTATATTTTTTTGGGGTAGTTTGTCATTTACTCGTGTGCTTCACTTATATCCTAGGAGTATGGTTGAATGATTTGAATGTCATAAATCTGAAATTATATATGCCTCATTTGCTTATCCCATGGGGAGTAATGACTTTACATCTAAGAAATAGAGGCTGTAAATTTATTGAAGGTTAGCAAGCATTGTATTGGTCATTTGAACAATTCATGAAAGAATATTGAAGGAAGAGAGATTGCACATATAAATATACTATCTTAGACATCTTTTATAATTGTGAGCACTCATTAAGTATGACATGCTAAAGAGTTGATGTTGGACAAGGAAGACAACATACTGGGTTATGTTTTTTCACATCTCAGTTAAAGTATATTGTCATGGATCATTCAAACATGTTGAGCTTGTCTTTCCCCTCATGCTAGCCAAAATTCCTCGCACCAAGTAGAGATACTACTTGTGCTTCCAAATATCCTTAAACCCAGTTTTTCCATGAGAGTCCACTATACCTACCTATGGATTGAGTAAGATCCTTCAAGTAAGTTGTCATCGGTGCAAGCAATAAAAATTGCTCTCTAAATATGCATGATCTATTAGTGTGAAGAAAATAAGCTTTATACAATCTTGTTATGGAGGCAATAAAAGCGACGGACTGCATAATAAAGGTCCATATACAAGTGGCAATATAAAGTGACGTTCTTTTGCATTAAGATTTTGTGTATCCAACCATAAAAGCGCATGACAACCTCTACTTCCCTCTGCGAAGGGCCTATCTTTTACTTTATGTGTTTTACTTTATGCAAGAGTCAAGGTGATCTTCACCTTTCCCTTTTTCATTTTATCCTTTGGCAAGCACCTCGTGTTGGAAAGATCCTGATATATATATATGACAAATTTTTCCTACTACCGGGTGTAGTTACTCCCACTTTTGTTTAATACATTTTAGGTAGTATCTATCATATTGGAGTATATCTACGTGTAGTATGTAGTATATAAACATGTTTTGATAGTATATATACTACTTGTTAGGTAGTATGTATTATATTTTGAGCATACTCTTTTTTACGTACAAATATGTACGTATTTCACAAATATGATAAAAACATAAGCTCACATGCAATTTTTTCACATAACTCGCTTTGGAGTATCTTAGATATAGTATATGAACATACTAAAAATGATAAATTAGTATATATACTTCCACAGAGTTGTATATGAGAAATGTGTGTAACTACACCCGGTAGTAGAATGCATTTTCCCTATATATATATATATATATATATATATATAGCTAATTGGATGTAAGTTAGCATGAATTATTATTGTTGACATCACCCAAAGGTGAATACGTTGGGAGGCGAAATTATAAGCCCCTATCTTTCTGAGTGTCCGATTAAAACTCCATAACCATAAGTATTGCGTGAGTGTTAGCAATTGTAGAAGACTATATGATAGTTGAGTATGTGGAGTTTGCTAAATCAAAAGCTCTAACATAGACCCTTCCTGAAAATAAGATGAATTGTAATTGTTTGATGACTGAGAATGAAGTTTGCTAGCTTTCAAGAAAGTTTATGGTCTATGCTTTAACATGTGAATTGATTGTTACTTGTTCGTGAGAAGTTTTATGAGATGAACTATTGTTATGACATATAATCATGATATAAAAGGTGATCGAAATTATCATTGATCAAACTTGTGCACCTGCTAGCATTCACACTTCATAAATTCTTTTATCATTTACCTACTCGAGGACGAGCAAGAATTAAGCTTGGGGATGCTGATACGTCTCCAACGTATCTATAATTTATGAAGCATTCATGCTATTATATTATTTGTTTTGAATGTTTATGGGCTTTATTATATACTTTTATATTATTTTTGGGACTAACCTATTAGCCGGAGGCCCAGCCCATATTGTTGTTTTCTTGCCTATTTCAGTGTTTCGGAGAAAAGGAATATTGTCAGATTTTGGGTTCCGGCAGACCCTTGAGGTTCGAACACTGGGGTACGCGCGGAGGTTTCACCTTCTACCTACCTGTTCCTCGCCGAATCGCTAGGATCTAAACTTACGAGAAGAACAACACAAGAGACACGGGGTTTATACTGGTTCAGGCCACCATTGTGGTGTAATACCCTACTCCAGTGTGTGGCGTGGTGGATTGCCTCTTGGGCTGATGATGAACAATACAAGGAAGAACAGCCTCGCGAGGGTCTGTTCTTGTGGTGGTGTTGCCCCTTTGGAAGGGTTGATTCTAGATGCCTCTCTTATCTCCAGATTCCTCTCCTTCTCTCTCTCTCTGGCCGGATGGCTCTCTCTACCCTGTGGGTGGCTAGTCCTATTTATAGGCGAAGGCCCTGGGCCTCTTCCCAAATATTGAGCGGGAAGGGCGCCAACAATTGGCCAACTTGAAGGGGAACATCTAGTACACTTATCCTGACTAAAGTTGGTCCTCGCCTGTCAAAGGCTCTGGTGGTGACGCCAACTTGGGCTCCACGGTGACCTCCATCCTGCCGTTGGACTAGTCTTGGTCTTGTTGCACCGAAATGGATGCCTTTACTTAATGCTCTCGCCTGCGCTTGCTCCCCTTGCACCAAAGAGGAAAGAAGGACACTGCGCGGGCTGGCGCCCGGCAGGCGCCCTTGGTCGTCATGGCTTGCGTCATGGGCACCTCGCGAGGTACCCCGCCTTGAACTCTCCGCCTCCTCGTGAGCTAGCCTGACAAGGCCGTGCCTGAGGAAGCTCCTTGTCGTCCGCCCCGCGAGGCTTGGCCCCTCGCGAGGGTCTTGAGCTTGTGTTGATGAAGATGGGCCGTGCTGGGCCCCCTTTGTGCCACGCCACAGGCCGCAGGCAGGCAAGTCTGGGGACCCCCGTTCCCAGAACGCCGACAGTAGCCCCCGGGCCCAAGGCGCGCCCGGACTTGTCCGAGCAGAGAGGCGAAAGGGCAAGTGCGAAGCGTCGCGGGCCCTAACAGCCTGTGGCCTTGGGCGCCGCGTGGCGGTTGATTGGACGTGGGCGTCTCCGCAACCGCGCGAGTTGATAAGGAGCGGCATCTGCCCTCTGCCTCCTTTGCTCTCTCCAGTTGCTGCTCAGATCCCCTTTCTTGTGCCTCTCCTTCCTTCCTTTGCCTTCGAGATCCCGCTGAGGGGACCTTTCAGGCTTTGGCTGCAGCATGCCGATTGCCAGACTCCTGCGACCGATGCGGATGTCGAGGTCGTCGCCCCAGGTAAGGTCTTCATGACCCGGGGCTGGGGCGAGATCGCCCGGGTGTGCAGGGCGAGGGGCGCCCTCACGATCCACCTGGAGTTCGATGGCGCTTTCGTGATGCTCTTCAAGGTCTTCGACGAAGAAGGGCGCCGGCTGGAGTGCTGTCCCAGAGGCAGAGGCAGAAGCTCTGAAGCGACTGGGACCAGGCCTGCCGCCGCACGCTCTCCCAGCAGCTCCCCAAGCGGCGGGGGTGCCGGAGGATCCAGTGACTCCGCCGAGCCCTTTGCAACTCCTGAGACAAGCGATGGCAGCTACGAGCCCCCGAGCCTGCGTCGGTCTCGGAGCAGGACGACCTGTTAGGCCGCCGTCATCCCTGATCTGGATGAGGCTGGTGTCGAGCCTCACGTGGCCCACTGTGGATGATGGCACCCGCCGCTGTGGTTCCTGTAGTTAGGACTCCTTAGGATACGCGTCTCTTGTCCCTGCGAGGAGCCAAGAACACACCCCGTGGGGGCTTGTAAGGTGTCTGTAGCTCCTTTTGTCAATATGATCCTCATTATGAAGCAGTGCGAAATGGTTATTCCGTCTTAGCTTAGTTTCTTCCTGTCAGACCTCGTGAGGACTTGGTGCTCTGCGCCGCCAGGTCCCAGTCCCAAGGCGGCTTCAACCGTCGCTGGTATGCCAGGTCGCGATGCCATGGTCAAGGCCAGGAGGTGAGCGGCCCGAGGCCCAGTAAGAGCCCCTGAGTCGCGATGCTCAGGAGGTCCCCCTTGGCGCTCAAGCAGCCATCATTCGATGAGAAAGGAGAGCGACGTTGCTAAGACAGAATTGTATTAAGTGCAGGGACGGTGCTGTGATAGCCAGTATTCCCGGAGAGTGACTTATCTCGAGGGTCAGGAACGCTCCCTGGTGCGGCGCTAAGTCCGTGCCTTGGCCGTCGGAGGGTTGTTGGGCGAGGTCATCACGTGCTTCTCTCCTCTCGCCCTCGCTCCCCTTTCTGCTCTACGTCCTCGGGTCCCGGCCCTCGAGCGAGTCTCAGCCGTCGCTGGTATGCCAGGTCGCGATGCCATGGACATGGACAGAGGGTGAGGGCTGGAGAACCAGTAGGAGCCCTGAGTTGCGATGCTCAGGCACCCCCCTTTAACGTGCAAGCGGTTTGCATGGACGAGGGTGAAGAAGACACTGTGAGGGCCTCGCATGACGATGTTCCTGAGGGAACCCTGCAGGCTCATCACAGAAGAAACAAGAGTTCGTCGCGACAAACGACGGTTAGCCGTTAGTTGCTTTGGAGAGGCGACGAGGCACGAAAGGCCTGGTGAGGTGTGCTGGTTCACCTGTGATCCAGCTCGGGACTCACGGGGCCCCACCCCAAGGCGGGTTGCGCCCGGCGCTGGGCCTTATCTTGGAGTGTGTTCCTGCAAATTTGGCTAGATGCCGATGCTCTACGTCCTCGGGTCCCGGCTCTCGGGTTGGTCTCAGCCATCGCTAGTATGCCGGGGCGTGATGCCGTGGGCAGACCAGAGGGTGAGGGCCGGAGAGCCGGTAGGAGCCATGAGTCGTGATGCTCAGGCACCCCCCCTTCAACGCGCAAGCTAGGTTAGATGTCGAAACTCTACGTCCTCGGGTCCCAGCTCTCGGGCTGGTCTCAGCCGTTGCTGGTATGCCGGGGTGCGATGCCGTGGGCAGACCAGAGGGTGAGGGCCGGAGAGCCGGTAGGAACCCTGAGTCGCGATGCTCAGGCACCCCCCCTTTAACACGCAAGCTTGCGACATCCAGGAAGAAAGAAGGTACCATGAACCAGCACCAAATAACAAGCATGACGGGTCAAAAACACGACCCTAAGATAAATGCAAGAGGGGTACATGCCACTGGGTCTGACCCGAGCGGCTTGGGGATAATGCAGCCCGAGGGGCGCCCCCAGCAGAGTGAGCTAAGAACATGAAATAAAAGAGATACATGCCACAGGGACGGACCTACGCGGCCTGGGAATAATGCAGCCCTGAGGGCGCTCCCGGCTGGAAATGAAACTAGAAAGATGTCACCTGATGACGCTGAAGACGAAGGGGTGTTGATGCAGCAGACTCGGTGGGCTGCGGGAGCAGATCCTCACGAGCCCCCAGGCCCTGGGGCCTCGGGAGGCTCCGGAGGCGCTGGTGGCTCCTCGCGGACCGTCTCCATCTCCACCAGGGCTGCGGAACGCCTGACCTCTTGAGCCTCTAGGATGGCCCTCATGATGCGCCGGTACACAGCAGCCGCGTTCGGCGAGCCGTAAGGCATGCGAACGTAGTTGTGGGGCGGGCCTCAGAGTGTCCCACTCGCGAAGGCCAGAGGCGCTCCTGAGACGCGGCTTGGTTGAGCCCTGGTATGTCGATGCAGACGCGCAGCCCACCATCCTCGCCTGGATGGGGGGCCACAGCGGGTAAGCGGCGGCTGCCTCTCATGACCCTTGACTCATGTAGCTCCTGAATGGCCTTGCTGACGAACTCCTGAGGGTTTGGCCCTCCTTGCCTTGCTCCTTCTTGATGGAAACGTGCTTTGAAGCATGCCTCCATGTGGTGCCCAAGCGCCTCCCTCGTGACCTTGGCGAGGTCGACGACCCTCCAGGGGAGAGCCCCCGAGCCCTGCCCGAGGAGGGCGCCGGGCGTGCTTCCCTATGCGATGGCAGGAGGTTCCCCCTGAGCAGGCGCGGGCCCAGAGGGACCTGCCTCCTGAGGGGCTGGGCCGGTCGATGTCTTCTTCTTCTTGGGGGCGGCCTCAGGAAGCCTCCTGCTTCCGCGATCCGGGTCTTCCAGTGATGTGGCCTGAAAGGCTCTCTTCAGGAAGCAAACTGCGTCTCTCTCTTCGCAGGGCACCGTGATGACTCCGCCACTTCCCGGCATCTTGAGGACGTTGTAGCCGTGGTGGGTTATGGCCATGAACTTGGCCAGCGCTGGGTACCCGAGGATGGCGTTGTACGGTAGGCAAATGTGGGCGACGTCGAAGTCGATGAGCTCGGTGTGGTAGTTGTCGCGTGCCCCGAAGGTGACAGGGAGGCGGACCTGCCCAATCGGGACCGTGGAGCCGTCGGTGACTCCGGAGAAAGGCTTGGTGGGCTGAAGCTGACTGTAGGGTACTTGGAGATTGTTGAATGTTTCCACGAACAGGACGTTGAGCCCTGCCCCGCCATCGATGAGGGTCCTGGTGACTAGCACGTTGCTGATGATTGGGGAACAGAGCATCGGGAGGACTCCGGCTGTGGCCGCGCACTTGAGCTGATCCGCTGAGCTGAACGTGATGGCACGTGCCGACCACCTGAGAGGGCGCATGGCCTCGAGCTTGGGAAGGACTGCATTCACTTCACTGGCGAACTACTTGAAGATGCGTTGAGAGGCTGGGGCTTGGGCACCGCCTAGGATGCAGGCGATCGCACGTGGTTCCTGGAAGCCCCTAGCCCCTTCGTCCTGATGACGGTCCTCATTTCTCCTTGGCTGCGGCGGTAGCGGAGGGAGGCCTGCGTTACCTTGCGGGCGATCCTCGCGAGGTTGATCCCTCCAGCCTCCCTCGCGAGGCAGGTCCTGCCAGCGATCCTCGCGAGGTTGGTCGCGCCACCCTTGACGTGGGCCGCGGTCTTCCCAGCGTCCTGCGTTCCTTCCTCCTCCTTGTTCGTAGCCCCGGTCGTTGCGGTCGAGACGCCGGCCAGTCCGTCCTTCACGCACGGCCCTGAGCTCTTGTCATTCATTGGTGTTGTGGGTGTGGAGGTCGTTGTACAAGTCTGTCCTTCATGCAAGGCCAAGTACCGACTGCCCTTGGAGGATTCGGGCTGATCTCTGCCCCGCTTGGTGTCTGGTTCTGCCGCGAGCACGGCAACCCCCTTGCGTTTCATGTCCTTGGCCTTGGGCTTCTTCTCTTCAGGGTCTGCGTCAGGCAATTTGAGGAGGGAGAGACACCCTTCCTCAGCCCTGGCGCACTTGGTCGCCAGGTTGAACAGCTCCAAGGAAGTGCACAGATCTTCATCCATTGCGAGCTCCTCCTTCATTTTGACGTCACGCACGCTGTTAGAGAAGGCTGAGATGATGGCCTCCTCGGTCACCTTGGGAATCTTGAGGCGCGCGTTGTTGAAGCACTGGATGTACTTCTGCAGGGTTTCCCCTGGTTGCTGCTTGATGCGGCGCATGTCGCTCACGGCGGGTGGCCGGTCGCGAGTACCCTGGAAGTTGGCGATGAAGCGGGTGCGCATCTCGTCCCAGGAGGAGATCGTGCTTGGGGCCAGGTTCAGAAGCCAGGTGCGGGCCCCGTCCTTGAGAGCCATGGGAAACCAGTTCGCCATGACCTTCTCATCTCCGTTGGCAGCCTCGATGACCAGCTCGTAGAGCTGAAGGAACTCTGCATGGTCTGCCGTGCCGTCGTAGCGAGGAGGCAGGTCTGGCTTGAACTTGCCTGGCCACGCGACGGTGCGTAGCTCGGTGGTGAAGGCGCGGCAGCCCGCTGTGGCCACATGAGGCCTTGGAGGACGAAGGGCTCGGTCCTGCGGGTCCCCGTGCACTGCAGCTGGGTGCAGCGCGGGGTCTTGACGTGCTGGAGCAGGAGCGTGGTTGGGACGAGCCGGAGCTGGGAGCGCTCGGGCAGCTTCTCGAGGGCGAGGGACCTCTTGGCAGCTCTGCTCCTGCCGCGCTGGTTCCTGACAGGGCGGGTTCCGCCCAGGGGCCGCGCGCCTTGGATCCAGGGCGCCTTCTTGAGGGGGAGGCGGCTGAGGCGCCGCAGGAGCTTCATTGCCCGCGCATGGCGGGGCGCGATGCAGCGAGAAAGATGGCGCGGCGGAGCCCCCAGCGGCGCGGATGAGTTCGGCGACTCGGTCGAGCCATTCTTCGTAGACGTCATCGTCTGGGCAGTAGCGCAAGAGCTCGTTTGCCGCAATGAGTGCAGCTCGAGCCTCCATGGCCGCGCGGGGCGCCCGGGATGAAGAACCAGCGGGGGTGAGCGAGGGCGTAGCGGTGCGGCCGTTTCGCCTCATGGACGGGTGCTGGGATGATGCTTGCTGCTCGTTCCCTGCCGGGCCGGTGGCGGCGTTGATGGCAGGCAACGGGGAACGACGAGGGCGCCCGCCAACGAGAGCCGTATGGGCGACGCGAGAAGCGAGGGCGGCTCGGCGCTCGGCGCGAACCCGACGTGCGTCAGACATGGCCGCGACGGTCGGAGAAGAACAGGGCGACGGAAGATGAATTCCGGAGCGCCCCTACCTGGCACACCAAATGTCGGATTTTGGGTTCTGGCAGACCCTTGAGGTTCGAACACTGGGGTGTGCGCGGAAGTTTCGCCTTCTACCTACCTGTTCCTCGCCGAATCGCTAGGATCTAAACTTATGAGAAGAACAACACAAGAGACACGGGGTTTATACTGGTTCAGGACACCATTGTGGTGTAATACCCTACTCCAGTGTGTGGCATGGTGGATTGCCTCTTGGGCTGATGATGAACAATACAAGGAAGAACAACCTCACGAGGGTCTGTTCTTGTGGTGGTGTTGTCCCTTTGGAAGGGTTGATTCTAGATGCCTCTCTTATCTCCAGATTCCTCTCCTTCTCTCTCTCTCTGGCCGGATGGCTCTCTCTACCCTGTGGGTGGCTAGTCCTATTTATAGGCGAAGGCTCTGGGCCTCTTCCCAAATATTGAGCGGGAAGGGCGCCAACAATCGGCCAATTTGAAGGGAAACATCTAATACACTTATCCTGACTAAAGTTGGTCCTCGCCTGTCAAAGGCTCTGGTGGTGACGCCGACTTGGGCTCCATGATGACCTCCATCCTGCCGTTGGACTGGTCTTGGTCTTGTTGCACCGAAATGGATGCCTTTACTTGATGCTCTCGCCTGCGCTTGCTCCCCTTGCACCAAAGAGGAAAGAAGGACACTGCGCGGGCTGGCGCCCTTGGTCGTCATGGCTTGCGTCATGGGCACCTCGCGAGGTACCCCGCCTTGAACTCTCCGCCTCCTCGTGAGCTAGCCTGACGAGGCCGTGCCTGAGGAAGCTCCTTGTCATCCGCCCCGCGTGGCTTGGCCCCTCGCGAGGGTCTTGAGCTTGTGTTGATGAAGATGGGCCGTGCTGGGCCCCCTTTGTGCCACGCCGCAGGCCGCAGGCAGGCAAGTCTGGGGACCCCCGTTCCTAGAACGCCGACAAATATCAAACGGAGTCCAAACGGAATGAAACCTTCGGAAAAGTTATTTTTGGAACATAAGCAATCTCGGGAACTTGGAGTGCAAGCCAGGGAAGCATCGAGGAAGCCACGAGATAGGGGGCGTGCCCACCCCCCTGGGAGCGCCCTCCACCCTTGTGGGGCCCTCGAGGCTCCCCCGACCGACTTCTTTCGCCTATATATTCCCATATACCCTAAAACCATCGAAGGACAAGATAGATCGGGAGTTCCGCCTCCGCAAGCCTCTATAGCCACCAAAAACCTCTCGGGAGCCCGTTCCGGCACCCTGCCGGAGGGGGGGTCCCTCATCGGTGGCCATCATCATCATCCCGACGCTCTCCATGACAAGGATGGAGTTGTTCACCCTCGGGGCTGAGGGTATGTACCAGTAGCTATGTGTTTGATCTCTCTCTCTCTCTCTCTCTCGTGTTCTCTCTATGGCACGATCTTGATGTATCGCGAGCTTTGCTATTATAGTTGGATCTTATGGTGTTTCTCCCCCCTCTACTTGTTGGAAATATGCCCTAGAGGCAATAATAAAAGTATTATTATTATATTTCCTTGTTCATGATAATTGTCTTTTATTCATGCTATAACTGTATTATCCGGAAATCGTAATACACGTGTGAATACATAGACCACAATCTGTCCCTAGTGAGCCTCTAGTTGACTAGCTTGTTGTGATCAACAGATAGTCATGGTTTCCTGGCTATGGACATTGGATGTCGTTGATAACGGGATCACATCATTAGGAGAATGATGAGATGGACAAGACCCAATCCTAAGCATAGCACTAGATCGTGTAGTTCGTATGCTGAAGCTTTTCTAATGTCAAGTATCATTTCCTTAGACCATGAGATTGTGCAACTCCCGGATACCGTAGGAGTGCTTTGGGTGTGCCAAACGTCACAACGTAACTGGGTGGCTATAAAGGTGCATTACAGGTATCTCTGAAAGTGTCTGTTGGGTTGGCACGAATCGAGACTGGGATTTGTCACTCCGTGTAAGCGGAGAGGTATCTCTGGGCCCACTCGGTAGGACATCATCATAATGTGCACAATGTGATCAAGGAGTTGATCACGGGATGATGTGTTACAGAACGAGTAAAGAGACTTGCCAGTAACGAGATTGAACAAGGTATCGGGATACCGACGATCGAATCTCGGGCAAGTATCGTACCGATAGACAAAGGGAATTGTATACGGGATTGATTAAGTCCTTGACATCGTGGTTCATCCGATGAGATCATCGTGGAACATGTGGGAGCCATCATGGGTATCCAGATCCCGCTGTTGGTTATTGACCGGAGAACGTCTCGGTCGTGTCTGCATGTCTCCCGAACCCGTAGGGTCTACACACTTAAGGTTCGATGACGCTAGGGTTATATAGGAAGCTTGTATGTGGTCACCGAATGTTGTTCGGAGTCCCGGATGAGATCCCGGACGTAACGAGGAGTTCCGGAATGGTCCGGAGGTAAAGATTTATATATAGGAAGTCTTGTTTCGGCCATCGGGACAAGTTTCGGGGTCATCGGTATTGTACCGGGACCACCGGAAGGGTCCCGGGGGCCCACCGGGTGGGGCCACCTGCCCCGGGGGGCCACATGGTCTGTAGGGGGTGCGCCTTGGCCTACATGGGCCAAGGGCACCAGCCCCAAGAGGCCCATGCGCCTAGGGAACCCTAGAGGGAAGAGTCCTAAAGGGGGAAGGCACCTCCGAGGTGCCTTGGGGAGGATGGACTCCTCCCCCCGTCTTAGCCACACCCCTTCCTTGGAGGAAGGGGCAAGGCTGCGCCTCCCCCCTCTCCCGTGCCCCTATATATAGTGGAGGGGAGGGAGGGCATCCACACCTGAGCCCTTGGCGCCTCCCTCCTTCCCGTGACACCTCCTCCTCTCCCGTAGGTGCTTGGTGAAGCCCTGCAGGATTGCCACGCTCCTCCATCACCACCACGCCATTGTGCTGCTGTTGGATGGAGTCTTCCTCAACCTCTCCCTCTCTCCTTGCTGGATCAAGGCGTGGGAGACATCGTCGAGCTGTACGTGTGTTGAACGCGGAGGTGCCGTCCGTTCGGCACTAGGATCATCGGTGATCTGAATCACGACGAGTACGACTCCATCAACCCCGTTCACTTGAACGCTTCCGCTTAGAGATCTACAAGGGTATGTAGATGCACTCTCCTTCCCTTGTTGCTAGTCTCTCCATAGATAGATCTTGGTGACACGTAGGAAAATTTTGAATTTCTGCTACGTTCCCCAACAGTGGCATCATGAGCTAGGTCTATTGCGTAGATTCTTTGCACGAGTAGAACACAAAGTAGTTGTGGGCGTCGATATTGTTCAATATGCTTGCCGTTACTAGTCTTATCTTGATTCGGCGGCATCGTGGGATGAAGCGGCCCGGACCAACCTTACACGTACGCTTACGTGAGACCGGTTCCACCGACAAACATGCACTAGTTGCATAAGGTGGCTGGCGGGTGTCTGTCTCTCCCACTTTAGTCGGATCGGATTCGATGAAAAGGGTCCTTATGAAGGGTAAATAGCAATTGGCATATCACGTTGTGGTTCATGCGTAGGTAAGAAACGTTCTTGCTAGAAACCCATAGCAGCCACATAAAACATGCAAACAACAATTAGAGGACGTCTAACTTGTTTTTGCAGGGTATGCTATGTGATGTGATATGGCCAAAAAGGATGTGATGAATGATATATGTGATGTATGAGATTGATCATGTTCTTGTAATAGGAATCACGACTTGCATGTCGATGAGTATGACAACCGGCAGGAGCCATAGGAGTTGTCTTTATTTATTTGTGACCTGCGTGTCAACTTAAACGTCATGTAATTACTTTACTTTATTGCTAACCGTTAGCCATAGTAGTAGAAGTAATAGTTGGCGAGGCAACTTCATGAAGACACGATGATGGAGATCATGATGATGGAGATCATGGTGTCATGCCGGTGACGATGATGATCATGGAGCCCCGAAGATGGAGATCAAAAGGAGCAAAGTGATGATGGCCATATCATGTCACTATTTGATTGCATGTGATGTTTATCATGTTTATACTTCTTATTTGCTTAGAACGACGGTAGTAAATAAGATGATCCCTTACAACAATTTCAAGAAGTGTTCTCCCCTAACTGTGCACCGTTGCGACAGTTCGTGTTTCTAAGCACCACGTGATGATCGGGTGTTAGATTCTAACGTTCACATACAACGGGTGTAAGACAGATTTACACACGCGAAACACTTAGGGTTAACTTGACGAGCCTAGCATGTACAGACATGGCCTCGGAACACGGAGACCGAAAGGTCGAACATGAGTCGTATAGAAGATACGATCAACATGAAGATGTTCACCGATGATGACTAGTCCGTCTCACGTGATGATCGGACACGGCCTAGTTTGACTCGGATCATGTAATCACTTAGATGACTAGAGGGATGTCTATCTGAGTGGGAGTTCATAAGATGAACTTAATTATCCTGAACATAGTCAAAAGGTTTTTGCAAATTATGTCGTAGCTCACGCTATAGTTCTACTGTTTAAATATGTTCCTAGAGAAAAATTAGTTGAAAGTTGATAGTAGCAATTATGCGGACTAGGTCCGTAAACTGAGGATTGTCCTCATTGCTTCATAGAAGGCTTATGTCCTTAATGCACCGCTCAGTGTGCTGAACCTCGAACGTTGTCTGTGGTTGTTGCGAACATCGACATGCACGTTTTGATAACTACGTGATAGTTCAGTTAAACGGTTTAGAGTTGAGGCACCAAAGACGTTTTTGAAACATCGCGAAACATATGAGATGTTTTGAGGGCTGAAATTGGGATTTCAGGCTCGTGCCCATGTCAAGAGGTATAAGACCTCCGACGATTTTCTTAGCCTGCAAACTAAGGGAGAAAAGCTCAATCGTTGAGCTTGTGCTCAGATTGTCTGAGTACAACAATCGCTTGAATCGAGTGGGAGTTGATCTTCCAGATGAGATAGTGATGGCTCTCCAAAGTCATTGCCACCAAGCTGTTAGAGCTTCGTGATGAACTATAACATATCAGGGATAGATATGATGATCCTTGAGGTATTCGCGATGTTTGACACCGCGAAAGTAGAAATCAAGAAGGAGCATCAATTGTTGATGGTTGGTGAAACCACTAGTTTCAAGAAGGGCAAGGGCAAGAAGGGATACTTCATGAAACGGAAAATCAGCTGCTGCTCTAGTGAAGAAACCCAAGGTAAAACCCAAACCTGAGACTAAGTGCTTCTGTAATAAGGGGAACAACCACTAGAGCAGAATTACCCTAGATACTTGGTAGATAAGAAGGCTGGCAAGGTCGATAGAAGTATATTGGATATACATTGTGTTAATGTGTACTTTGCTAGTACTCCTAGTAGCACCAGGGTATTAGATACCGGTTCGGTTGCTAAGTGTTAGTAACTCGAAACAAAAGGCTACGGAATAAACGAAGACTAGCTAAAGGTGAGCTGACGATATGTGTTGGAAGTTTTTCCAAGCTTGATATGATCAAGCATCGCACGCTCCCTCAACCAAAGAGATTGGTGTTAAACCTAAATAATTGTTATTTGGTGTTTGCGTTGAGCATAGACATGATTGGATTACGTCTATCGCAATACGGTTATTCATTTAAAGAGAATAATGGTTACTCTGTTTATTTGAATAATACCTTCAATGGTCTTACACCTAAAATGAATGGTTTATTAAATCTCGATCGTAGTGATACACATTTTCATGCCAAAAGATAGTAATGATAGTACCACTTACTGGTGGCACTGCCATGTAAGTCATATTGGTTTAAAACGCATGAAGAAGCTCCATGTTGATGGATCTTTGGACTCACTCATTTTTGAAAAGTCTGAGACATGCGAACCATGTCTATTGGTGTATATGCATGAAGAAACTCCATGCAAATGGACCGTTTTGACTCACTTGATTTTGAATCACTTGGGACATGCAAATCATACCACATGGGCAAGATGACTGAAAAGCCTCGTTTTCAGTAAGATGGAACAAGATAGCAACTTGTTGGAAGTAACACATTTTGATGTGTGCAGTCCAATGAGTGCTGAGGCATGCAGTGAATATCGTTATGTTCTTACTTCACAGATGATTCGAGTAGATGTTGAGAATATTTACTTGATGAAACACAAGTCTGAATTATTGAATGGTTCAAGTAATTTCAGAGTGAAGTAGAAGATCATTGTGACAAGAGGATAAAATGTCTATGATATGATCACAGAGATGAGTATCTGAGTTACGAGTTTTGGCACACAATTAAGACATTGTGGAAATTGTTTCACAATTAATACCGCCTGGAACACCATAGTGTGATGGTGTGTCCGAACATCATAGTTGCACCCTATTGGATATGATGCATACCATGATGTCTCTTATCGAACTACCACGATAGTTTATGGGTTAGGCATTAAAGACAACCACATTTACTTTAAATAGGGCACCACGTAATTCCGATGAGATGACACCGTATGAATTATGGTTTAGAGAAACCTAAGTTGTCGTTTCTTAAAGGTTTGGGGCTGCGACGCTTATGTGAAAAAGTTTCAGGATTAAGCTCGAACCCAAAGCGGATAAAGTACATCTTCATAGGACACCCAAAACAGTTGGGTATACCTCCTAATTCAGATCCGAAGGCAATATGAATTGTTTCTAGAATTGGGTCCTTTCTCGAGGAAAGGTTTCTCTCGAAAGAATTGAGTGGGAGGATGGTGGAGACTTGATGAGGTTATTGAACCATCACTTCAACCAGTGTGTAGCAGGGCACAGGAAGTTGTTCCTGTGGCACCTACACCAATTGAAGTAGAAGCTTATGATAGTGATCATGAAACTTCAGATCAAGTCACTCCAAAACCTCGTAGGGTGACAAGGATACGTACTACTTCAGAGTGGTACAGTAATCCTGTCTTGGAAGTCATGTTGCTAGACAACAATGAACCTACGAGCTATGGAGAAGCGATGGTGGGCCCGGATTCCGATAAATGGCTCGAGGCCATGTAATCCGAGAGAGGATCCATATATGAAAACAAAGTGTAGACTTTGGAAGAGCTACTTGATGGTCGTAAGGCTGTTAGGTACAGATGGGTTTTGAAAGGAAGACAGACAATGATGGTAAGTGTCACCATTGAAGAAAGCTCGACTTGTCGTTAAGAAGTTTCCCGACAAGTTCAAGGAGTTGAGTGCGGTGAGACTTTCTCACTCGTAGCGATGCTAAGAGTCTGTTGGAATTATATTAGCAATTACTGCATCATTTATGAAATCTTGCAGATAGGATGTCAAAACATTGTTTCCTCGACGATTTTTGAGGAAAGGTTGTATGTGATACAACCGGAAGGTTTTGTCTATCCTGAAATATGCTAATAAGTATGCAAAGCTCCAGCAATCCTTCTGAGGACTGGAGTGAGCATCTCGGAGTTGGAATGTATGCTTTGATGATGATCAAAGATTTTGGGTGTATACAAAGTTTATGAGAAACTTGTATTTCCAAAGAAGTGAGTGGGAGCACTATAGAATTTCTGATGAGTATATGTTGTTGACATATTAATGATCAGAAATGACGTAGAATTTTTGGAAAGCATATAGGGTTATTTGGAAAGTGTTTTTCAATAGAAAACCTGGATTAAGCTACTTGAACATTGAGCATCAAGATCTATAAGGATAGATCAAAACGCTTAATAGTACTTTCAAATGAGCACATGCCTTGACGTGATCTTGAAGGTGTTCAAGATGGATCAGTCAAAGAAGGAGTTCTTGCCTGAGTTGTAAGGTATGAAGTTAAGACTTAAAGCTCGACCATGGCAGAATAGAGAGAAAGGAACGAAGGTCGTCCCCTATGATTAAGACATAGGCTCTACAGTATGCTATGCTGTGTACCGCACCTGAAGTGTGCTTTACCATGAGTCAGTCAAGGGGTACAAGAGTGATCCAAGAATGGATCACAGGACAGCGGTCAAAGTTATCCTTAGTAACTAGTGGACTAAGGAATTTTCTCAATTATGGAGGTGGTAAAAGAGTTTGTCGTAAAGGGTTACGTCGATGCAAGCTTAACACCTATCCGGATAGCTCTGAGTAGAGATACCGGATACGTATAATGGAGCAACAATTTAGAATAGCTCCAAGTAGAACAGTTATTTGGAATAGCTCCAAATAGAGCGTGGTAGCTGCATCTAGGAGATGACATAGGGATTTGTAAAGCACACACGGATCTGAAAGATTCAGACCCGTTGACTATAACATCTCTCACAAGCAACATGATCAAACCCAAAACTCTTTGGGTGTTAGTCACATGGGGATGTGACCTTGAGTGTTAATCACATATCGATGTGAACTAGATTATTGACTCTAGTGCAAGTGGGAGACTGTTGGAAATATGGCCTAGAGGCAATAATAAAAGTATTATTATTATATTTCCTTGTTCATGATAATTGTCTTTTATTCATGCTATAACTGTATTATCCGGAAATCGTAATACACGTGTGAATACATAGACCACAATCTATCCCTAGTGAGCCTCTAGTTGACTAGCTCGTTGTGATCAACAGATAGTCATGGTTTCCTGGCTATGGACATTGGATGTCGTTGATAACGGGATCACATCATTAGGAGAATGATGAGATGGACAAGACCCAATCCTAAGCATAGCACTAGATCGTGTAGTTCGTATGCTGAAGCTTTTCTAATGTCAAGTATCATTTCCTTAGACCATGAGATTGTGCAACTCCCGGATACCGTAGGAGTGCTTTGGGTGTGCCAAACGTCACAACGTAACTGGGTGGCTATAAAGGTGCATTACAGGTATCTCCGAAAGTGTCTGTTGGGTTGGCACGAATCGAGACTGGGATTTGTCACTCCGTGTAAGCGGAGAGGTATCTCTGGGCCCACTCGGTAGGACATCATCATAATGTGCACAATGTGATCAAGGAGTTGATCACGGGATGATGTGTTACAGAACGAGTAAAGAGACTTGCCGGTAACGAGATTGAACAAGGTATCGGGATACCGACGATCGAATCTCGGGCAAGTATCGTACCGATAGACAAAGGGAATTGTATACGGGATTGATTAAGTCCTTGACATCGTGGTTCATCCGATGAGATCATCGTGGAACATGTGGGAGCCATCATGGGTATCCAGATCCCGCTGTTGGTTATTGACCGGAGAACGTCTCGGTCGTGTCTGCATGTCTCCCGAACCCGTAGGGTCTACACACTTAAGGTTCGATGACGCTAGGGTTATATAGGAAGCTTGTATGTGGTCACCGAATGTTGTTCGGAGTCCCGGATGAGATCCCGGACGTCACGAGGAGTTTCGGAATGGTCCGGAGGTAAAGATTTATATATAGGAAGTCCTGTTTCGGCCATGGGACAAGTTTCGGGGTCATCGGTATTGTACCGGGACCACCGGAAGGGTCCCGGGGGCCCACCGGGTGGGGCCACCTGCCCCTGGGGGCCACATGGGCTGTAGGGGGTGCGCCTTGGCCTACATGGGCCAAGGGCACCAGCCCCAAGAGGCCCATGCGCCTAGGGAACCCTAGAGGGAAGAGTCCTAAAGGGGGAAGGCACCTCCGAGGTGCCTTGGGGAGGATGGACTCCTCCCCCCCTCTTAGCCGCACCCCTTCCTTGGAGGAAGGGGCAAGGCTGCGCCTCCCCCCTCTCCCCTGCCCCTATATATAGTGGAGGGGAGGGAGGGCATCCACACCTGAGCCCTTGGCGCCTCCCTCCCTCCCGTGACACCTCCTCCTCTCCCGTAGGTGCTTGGCGAAGCCCTGCAGGATTGCCACGCTCCATCACCACTACGCCGTTGTGCTGCTGCTGGATGGAGTCTTCCTCAACCTCTCCCTCTCTCCTTGCTGGATCAAGGCGTGGGAGACATCGTCGAGCTGTACGTGTGTTGAACGCGGAGGTGCCGTCCGTTCGGCACTAGGATCATCGGTGATCTGAATCACGACGAGTACGACTCCATCAACCCCGTTCACTTGAACGCTTCCGCTTAGCGATCTACAAGGGTATGTAGATGCACTCTCCTTCCCTTGTTGCTAGTCTCTCCATAGATAGATCTTGGTGACACGTAGGAAAATTTTGAATTTCTGCTACGTTCCCCAACACTACTCTCTTGTGATGAATTGAGTTTCCCCTTTGAAGTTATCTTGTTGGATTGAGTCTTTAAAGATTTGAGAACACTTGATGTATGTCTTGTCGTGCTTATCTGTGGTGACAATGGGATATCACGTGATCCACTTGATGTATGTTTTGGTGATCAACTTGCGGGTTCCGCCCATGAACCTATGCATAGGGGTTGGCACACGTTTTCGTCTTGACTCTCCGGTAGAAACTTTGGGGCACTCTTTGAAGTACTTTGTGTTGGTTGAATAGATGAATCTGAGATTGTGTGATGCATATCGTATAATCATGCCCATGGATACTTAGGTGACAATGGAGTATCTAGGTGACATTAGGGTTTTGGTTGATTTGTGTCTTAAGGTGTTATTCTAGTACGAACTCTATGATAGATTGAACGGAAAGAATAGCTTCATGTTATTTTACTACGGACTCTTGAAAAGATTGAGCAGAAAGGATAACTTTGAGGTGGTTTCATACCCTACCATAATCTCTTTGTTTGTTCTCCACTATTAGTGGCTTTTGGAGTGACTCTTTGTTGCATGTTGAGGGATAGTTATATGATCTATCTATGTTATTATTGTTGAGAGAACTTGCACTAGTGAAAGTATGAACCTTAGGCCTTGTTTCCTACCATTGCAATACCGTTTACGCTCACTTTTATCATTAGTTACCTTGCTGTTTTTATATTTTGAGATTACAAAAACCTATATCTACCATCCATATTGCACTTGTATCGCCATCTCTTCACCAAACTAGTGCACCTATACAATTTACCGTTGTATTGGGTGTGTTGGGGACACAAGAGACTCTTTGTTATTTGGTTGTAGGGTTGTTTGAGAGAGACCATCTTCATCCTACGCCTCCCACGGATTGATAAACCTCAGGTCATCCACTTGAGGGAAATTTGCTACTGTCATACAAACATGTGCACTTGCAGGCCCAACAACGTCTACAAGAAGAAGGTTGTGTAGTAGACATCAGGCGGCTGGAGCAAGAAGACCAGAGGTTGAAGAAGCACTACGGCCGTTGGATGGACATCGTACGATCACTGCAGCTAGAATCGTTTATATTGACTAAGTTGACAAAGCCCTTGCTACGCGTCAACTTAGTAGGCCAAATGTCAGCCTCCGAAACGTTGCGCCCCAGATGTCAGGGGGAGGAATCATTTTTTGGGCGGCTAAAGCAAGAATATCCGAGATTGAAGAAGAAGCACGACATCCATTAGATGGACATCCAACGGCCACAGATGCTAGAACCGTGTGTTGTTGACAAAGCCTTGCATGCGCGTCAACTTAGTTTTTTTAGGGGACGCGTCAACTTAGAAGGCCCACAAGTGTGTGGCGGAGAACATATAGCCCATTTGCGACATGTAAGAATGTACAACCCATTTTTAATTCTAATGGAATTTACTACAGCCCATTTACAGGTTGTTAAAAGTACAGCCCAACTTCTAGCTAGGACAACGATTAAAATTTCAACCAACCGCTCAAAACAGAATTCAAATTTTTTTCCCACATTTTGATAGGATCCGAAATATTTTTATCCGAAATTTCTAGTCATATTAAATATAATTTCAAAATAAAGTTGTATTACGTTAAAATCCAATGAAATATTACGCGTGCAACAAGTACATAACGGTTAATAGCACATTGAACTTGCATACAAAAATTTCACGCAGGCGGCACAATCAGGATGGAAGCAGTGGATCGCTACGGGTAGGGCTATGTTCAAACCAATGAAGTCGTACATAACGGTTCATCGTCTTTATCAATGACGGGGAAATATCTTGAATGCTATGCAAAGAAAACAAACAGACAACACAATAAGTTCTGCTAGCACATTAAGTTGACGTACAACCCTTTCTAAAAAAAGTTCAGGTACAAAATTAGAACAGGTCACAATCAAATGTACTGGCACATCAGTGCTTCACACCCATAGCTCGGATTTAACTAGTATCTGACAAGATTCAGTTGTTACCTCAAATTAGAGCATATCCAGGCAGCCAACCCTGCCTCTTCTCCCAAAGAAGCAGTGGCCTCCGCCGCGCGATGGAGTAGGCCCTGTGCCATCCATCGTTCCGAGGAACATGGGGAAAGTCTAACATTGACTCCTGTAATGGACGTCGTCGATGGACCCTGGCACCAATGGCGGCGGCAAGACTTGATTGATGGATTGACCACTACTTCGACATGCACGAACACTCGATATAGGTACATCCCTAACATGGTCTGCGGCGGCCTTGGTGGCGACGAATAGTACAACCCTGGTTCCTGCACCAGTATCTCAACACCAATCACCTTCGGTATGGTGGACGGCTTCTTCATCCATGCCATAACCGTCGAGCTGTCTGGAGGAACAAACATACTTACGAGCTCACCTCCAAGGTCGTTGATAAGCTCATTCATGGACTCGCTGTTCCAAGCACGTCGAGGCATGCCGTGGAAGGTAAGCTTTGTTAAAAACTCAAGCTCAGAGGGCACCGAGCCCCATCCTAGGTGCCACCGATCAAAGCTCACCAGCGCGCCATCGCAAAACAAACATCAAGAAGATTTGAACACATGACTGCAGTCAAAAGTTGTCCGGAACCTGACGAAGAAATCAGCCGGTGGCGGACAGACTTCGACGAGGAAGTCACTTATTCGGATGCCGTGCGCAATGCCAAGAGCTTTGACAAGGTCTTCCGGCGAGACGGGAGTCCGCTCGCTGTTGATGGTTACCATCAGCACTTTGCCGACAAACTGGTCGTCAAGCACCGCCATGCCACTGTTGAGCGACAACACGCAGCGACCGAAGGCAGGACGGACCTCAGAATCTCCAGCTCAGAGATCCGCGTTGACCGGTGACATGATAGTGTGCTTTAGTACAAGGAGTACAGGAGGGGGATTTGATGGAACTGGAGTAGGAATCGAGATTCCAGAGGTGGGGGAGGGGCAGGAGATTGGGGATGAAAAGGTAGCATGAATTTCGAACACGCGCCAATATGCTCTCGGCGCGCAAGCGCACGAAAACACCGGTGGCGCCCACATGTCGGCCTAAGAGTCCTTATTCTTTCTTTTTTGGAGAGCCCGACCTTTTTTTGAGGATCTTTTGAGAGCCCGGCCTGAGAGTCATAATTGACCTGTTTTGCATTGCATTACTACTCGGCCCATATTCAACGACACCTCATTGGCCCAAACAAGTGTACATCATCTAAAAGACACTAAGCTCAAATTATATAACTTGAAAAAAAGGAGATATACTCTGAACACTGGAGAATAGTGATGCCCTCATTTAGCCCACCAGTAGTTCGAGACAATAAACAGTTCAAAACAACGATATATACAACATTCAAACACTGACTAGTGACTACTACTGACATAAGAAGCAAGACACGATAGTTCATAGGAAGTCTTGCTACACCACCAAAACGCACCCATCTGCAGCGCTCAGACTCTCGTGATCCAGACGAGAATGACATTCTAAACAGAGGCAACTATTACATAGTAAGAGTGACATAGACGAGGATGACCAAATGACAAGGAATATGCATAACAAAAGAAAGAACTACCCATCCAGAACCAGCAGCAAAGACAACAAAGTCATTCAAAGAGATGATCCAGCACCATCATAATTTGCAGCCCCGCTTCAGCGACCAGTGATCCGGAGACACCAGTACTCCACCCTTTCGACTCAACAACCCAATTACCTACCAACCTGAAGGCTTGAACCACATCACTGCCTGTCGTAATTGAGACATCCAAGGATCAAAGTTAATCCGGATTCCTTTGTCATTCTCACCTTCTTTTGGCTGCAGGCTATATCGTTGACAATCAGGTGAGTTTGCTCCCGAACTCCCAGGGCTCGCCGTGTAGACACAATTTTCCATAGCAAGCAGAGCCTCTCTGCCATCAAGGTCCTTGCCAACGGTGATCTTCTGGTTAATCGGATAATTGAGTCCAAGAAACAGAGAGTGTGAACCAAGGCTGTTTACTCGCCTCCAACTAAAAAATCCTGAAGGCCCCAACAAGCTGGTATCCTGCTCATAGACGTAACAACCACTGTCCGGATACTCACGTATTTCACGGTGCTTGTATACAGTGGGTTTTTTGCAATATAACTTTTCCAGCTCATGTGTCTGAATGATCATCAGTCTTTTGTTGTCGTCTGATCGAGAGAGGAACCAGTTGTGCTTCCTTGTTTTTGGCAAAGGTGGTGTGATTACAAAGGGCAGTAACTGTAGGGACACTGCATCATATCAAAAAGGACAGGCATTTTTAATGTAAAATCAGCATTGTTCAGAGTATGAGTAGGATAATGCAAGAAACAACATTGATATGTCCCTATTGGAGCTGGGAGGAAAATATAGGGAAATGTATACTGGGTTCAAAAATATAGAAGTGCCATGCATGGTTATACTCATGTTATCTCGCAATCGATTCTTCATAGGAAACTACCATGTCATGCATGTTATGTAATCATGTTCCGTCCTCTCAAACAAATTCTTCAAGGTAACTAACAGACCATGCATTGTTATATACTCGTGTTCTGTGGGCAAATTTTTTGTGAGGATATTATTCTATCCATTGATTACTGAAGGGCGAATATAGGCATGTACACATGGTAAGCATTACAGGATTTCACTACTTCCAAATATAGAGTTCTCCATATGCACATTTACTTCCCTAATGTATGGTTAGATGAAACCAACAGTGTGGTGCATGTTTCTGCATCATGAAAATGAGGAAACTAACATGGCCATTGATACACACTCGTATTTAGTAGTAGTATATAGATTACTGTAAAATAAGGAGAATATCCATATATTCCTAACTGTTTGATTATTCAGGGGTACAAATTGGTCGTAGTGACATGGTCACAATCGCATGAAATAACTCATTCCAAATATAGCGAATTTACGGCGTCTCTAATACATTGACATAGTTCTACTCAAATTATGCTCAAACAGGGATATGCCAATCATCACAAAAAGTTCAAACAGTGTCATGGCGTCATCATTAACATGAGAAGGAAACAACTTACACGCGCCGTCCCAGTAATACATGGTGCCATCTGCTTTGTCGATTGCGTACATGATGCCATTGTATTCAATAGCATCACAGAAGTGTGTATCATCTTTGACGAGGATCCACTGCGAGCTGAGTTGTCTCCAGCTAAAGAAGGCACTGGCGTAAAGATAGGCGAGTCCGCGGTCGAACAAGGCAATTAGCTTGAAGTCTGCGTAATTCGCATATCGTGTGGGTGATACGTCTCCGTAGTATCTATAATTTTTGATTGTTCCATGCCAATATTATTCAACTTTTATATACTTTTGGCAACTTTTTATACTATTTTTTGGGACTAACATATTGATCCAGTGCCCAGTGCCAGTTCCTGTCTGTTGCATGTTTTTTGTTTCGCGGAAACCCAATATCAAATGGAGTCCAAACAAGATAAAAATGGACGGAGATTTTTTTTGAATATTTATGATTTTCTGGAAGTAAAATCAACGCGAAACGGTGTCCGGGGTGGCCACGAGACAGGGGGGCGCGCCCTCCCCCTGGGCGCGCCCTGGACTCTCGTGGGCCACCCATAAGGCGGTTGACGCTCTTCTTTTGGCGCAATAAAGCTAATTTTATGAGAAAGATCTGGGCGAAAGATTCACCCCAATCGGAGTTAGGGATCTCCGGATATTTAAGAAACGGTGAAGGGGTAGAATCTGGGAACGCAGAAGCAGAGAGATAGATCCAATCTCGGAGGGGCTCTCGCCCCTCCCACGCCATGGGAGCCAAGGACCAGAGGGGAAACCCTTCTCCCATCTAGGGAGGATGTCAAGGAATAATAATAAGAAGGGGGCTCTCTCCCCCTTGCTTCCGGTGGCGCCGAAACGCTGCCGGGGGCCATCATCATCACCGCGATCTTCACCAACAACTTCACCGCCTTCATCACCAACTCTTCCTCCCCTTATGCAGCGGTGTAACCTCTCTCTTACCCGCTGTAATCTCTACTTAAACATGGTGCTCAACGCTATATATTATTTCCCAATGATGTATGGCTATCTTATGATGTTTGAGTGGATCCGTTTTGTCCTATGGGTTAATTGATGATCGTGATTGGTTTGAGTTGCATGTTTTATTATTGGTGTTGTCCTATGGTGCTCTCCGTGTCGCGCAAGCGTGAGGGATCCCTGCTGTAGGGTTTGCAATATTTTTATGATTTACTTATAGTGGGTTGCGTGAGTGACTGAAACACAAACCCGAGTAAGTAGGTTGTTGCGTATGGGATAAAAGGGGACTTGATGCTTTAATGCTATGGTTGGGTTTTACCTTAATGAATCTTTAGTATTTGCGAAGGCTTGCTAGAGTTCCAATCATAAGAGCATATGATCCAAGTAGAGAAAGTATGTTAGCTTATGCCTCTCCCTCAAATAGAATTGCAATAGTGATTACCGGTCTAGTTATCGATTGCCTTGGACAAATAACTTTCTCGTAACAAAAAGCTCTCTACTAATACTTACTTTATTGCATCTTTATCTAAACAGCCCCTAGTTTATGTTTACGTGCTCTTTATTATTTTGCAAACCTATCCTATCACACCTACAAAGTACTTCTAGTTTCATACTTGTTCTAGGTAAAGCGAACGTCAAGCGTACGTAGAGTTGTATCGGTGGTTGATAGAACTTGAGGGAATATTTATTCTACCTTTAGCTCCTTGTTGGGTTCGACACTCTTACTTATCGAAAACTGTTGCGATCCCCTATACTTGTGGGTTATCATTGGGCACTTGGCAGATTACAATCTTCTGCAAAACAAGGTCCGTCCAACTAACGTGGTAATCTAGATGACTTGGACCACGATGGTAAAACTCTATATAATCCAACGGAGGAAGGATGATCTCATGGGAGGTCTGGAAGTTCACGAGAACCAACTTTTTACTGTCTTCTCTGAAGGCAGCCATCCAGTGGGAGTTCATGCCGGCTCAGTACATACCTGCCAAGAAGTTTCGGGCGATAGTGATCAGATCAAAGTCAAGGGAAATGATGTACGACGACCCACTACATACCTGCAAAGAAGTTTCGGCTAATGGAGATCGGATTGAAGTCGAGGGGCATCATGTACACCTCCGTATCATGGTGAGCCAATCTCGCAAGACCAGATAGCAGCAAGAAGGGTGTCTTGAAAAGCTTAGGCCTCGCTTCGACGATGGCCGTGTGCATGTCCCTCGAGCATGCAGCCAGCCACAGGGTGCTCAACATATCCATACATGAACAACAGAGGTCGAGGATGTCACTGGGGAGATTGCTCCAATCGCGGCTCATATGGATGTGATGTCTACTACGCAACCTTCTCCTTGTAGATGTTGTTGGGCCTCCAAGTGCAGAGGTTTGTAGGACAATAGCAAATTTCCCTCAAGTGGATTACCTATCAATCCGTGGGAGGCGTAGGATGAAGATGGTCTCTCTCAAAAAACCCTGCAACCAAATAACAAAGAGTCTCTTGTGTCCCCAACACACCCAATACAATGGTAAATTGTATAGGTGCACTAGTTTGGCGAAGAGATGGTGATACAAGTGCAATATGGATGGTAGATATAGGTTTTTGTAATCTGAAAATATAAAAACAGCAAGATAACTAATGATAAAAGTGAGAACAAACGGTATTGCAATGCTAGGAAACAAGGCCTAGGGTTCATACTTTCACTAGTGCAAGTTCTCTCAACAATAATAACATAACCGGATCATATAACTATCCCTTAACATGTACAAAAGAGTCACTCCAAAGTCACTAATAGCGGAGAACAAACGAAGAGATTATGGTAGGGTACGAAACCACCTCAAAGTTATTCTTTCTGCTCGATCTATTCAGGAGTCCATAGTAAAATAACACAAAATTATTCTTTCCGTTCAATCTATCATAGAGTTCATACTAGAATAACACCTTAAAACACAAATCAACCAAAACCCTAATGTCACCTAGATACTCCATTGTCACCTCAAGTATCCGTGGGCATGATTATATGATATGCATCACACAATCTCAGATTCATCTATTCAACCAACACAAAGTACTTCAAAGAGTGCCCCAAAGTTTCTACCGGGTAGTCAAGACGAAAACGTGTGCCAACCCCTATGCATAAGTTCATTGAACCTGCAAGTTGATCACCAAAACATACATCAAGTAGATCACGTGGATATCCCATTGTCACCACAGATAAGCATGGCAAGACATACATCAAGTGTTCTCAAATCCTTAAAGACTCAATCCGATAAGATAACTTCAAAGGGAAAACTAAATCCATTACAAGAGAGTAGAGGGGGAGAAACATCACAAGATCCAACTATAATAGCAAAGCTCGCGATACATCAAGATCGTGCCATAGAGAGAACACGAGAGAGAGAGAGAGAGAGAGAGAGAGAGAGAGAGAGAGAGAGAGAGAGAGAGAGAGAGATCAAACACATAGCTACTGGTACATACCCTCAGCCCCGAGGGTGAACTACTCCCTCCTCGTCATGGAGAGCGCCGAGATGATGAAGATGGCCACCGGTGAGGGATCCCCCCTCCGGTAGGGTGCCGGAACGGGCTCCCGAGAGGTTTTTGGTGGCTACAGAGGCTTGCGGCGGTGGAACTCCCGATCTATTATGTTCCTCGATGTTTTTAGGGTATATGGAGATATATAGGCGAAAGAAGTCGGTCAGGGAGCCACGAGGGGCCCACGAGGGTGGAGGGCGCGACCAGGGGGGTGGGCGCGCCCCCTGCCTCGTGCCCTCCTTGAAGCTTCCCTGACTTTAGCTCCACGTCTCTTGGATCACATTCCTTCCAAAAATCACGCTCCCGAAGGTTTGATTCCGTTTGGACTCCGTTTGATATTCCTTTTCTTCGAAACACTGAAATAGGCAAGAAAACAGCTATTTGGGCTGGGCCTCTGGTTAATAGGTTAGTCCCAAAAATAATATAAAAAGTGCTTAGTAAAGCCCATAAACATCCAGAACAGATAATATAATAGCATGAATGCTTCATAAATTATAGATACGTTGGAGACGTATCAGCATCCGCAAGCTTAGTTCCTGCTCATCCTCGAGTAGGTAAATGATAAAAGAAAGAATTTATGAAGTGTGAATGCTAGCAATTGCACAAGTTTGATCAATGATAATTTCAATCACCTTTTCTAGCATGATTATTTGTCATAATAGTAGTTCATCTCATAAAACTTCTCAAGATCAATTAACAAGCTATTCACATGTTAAAGCATAGACCATAAACTTTCTTGAAAACTAGCAAACTTTATTCTCAGTCATCAAAC
Organism: Triticum dicoccoides; assembly: GCF_002162155.2. Taxonomy (NCBI): domain Eukaryota; kingdom Viridiplantae; phylum Streptophyta; class Magnoliopsida; order Poales; family Poaceae; genus Triticum; species Triticum dicoccoides. Next base: position 188,859,189 of record NC_041381.1, read on the forward strand.
AATTACAATTCATCTTATTTTCAGGAAGGGTCTATGTCAGAGCTTTGATTTAGCAACTCCACATACTCAACTATCATATAGTCTTCCATGATTGCTACCACTCAAAGCATATTCTTAGAACAAATAGCATCCATCGAACACAGAGAAAGATAGGGGCTTAGTGTTTCGCCTCCCAACTCACTTATCATATTGATAATTGTCAACAATAATAATTCATGATCAAATATATTTGCATGGCCATATATACTTAGATCTTTCCCCAACACACGATGCTTGCCAACTAAAGAGTAGGTAGGAATGAGAAGGAATACTACTGACTCTTTCATAAAAGTAAAAGATAGGCCCTTCGCAGAGGGAAGCAGGGATTTGCAGAGGTGCCTGAGCTCGATTTTGAAATAGAGATAAATAATTTTGAGAGGTATGCTTTCATTGTCAACATAACAACCAAGAGTTCCCAATATCTTCCATACTACATACATTATAGGCGGTCCCCAAACAGAATGGTAAAGTTTTTACTCCCCCTCCACCAACAATCATCAATCTATGGCTTGCCCGAAACAACGGGTGCCTCTAACTAACATCAATCCCAGGGGAGTTTTGTTTGCAATTATTTTTTATTTGATTTTGATCTTTTGATCATGGGACTGGGCATCCCGGTTACCAGCCATTTTTATCGTGAATGATGAGTGGAGTCCACTCATCGTGAGAATAACCCACCTAGCATGGAAGATACTAACAGCCCCTAGTCGCTACATGAGCGATTCGGGCTTACAAAACAGATTATTATTTGAAGGTTTAGAGTTTGGCACATGCAAATTTACTTGGAACGGCAGGTAAATACAACATATAGGTATGTATGGTGAGACTTGGTTCAAGGGATTTGGATGCACAAGCAGTGTTCCCGCTTAGTACAGACATTTTGGCTAGCAAAGGATTCTAAAAAGCAAGCACCACATGTTGGAGGATCTATAAGAATATAACTTCTATACAAATATACCCAAGCATAACTCATTACATTGTCTTCCTTGTCCAACTTCAACTAATTTGCTCAGGTTTGAAAATAATTAATGGGGCTCACAATCATAGAAGATGTCTAAGACAGTATATTTATATGTGAAATCTCTCTTCCTTCAATATTCTTTCATGAATTGTTCAAGTGACCAATACAATGCTTGCTAACCTTAAATTTACTACCTCTACTTCTTAGATGTGAAGTCATTACTCCCAACGGGGTAAGCATATGAAACATATATAATTTCAGATTTATGACATTCAACTCATTCAACCATTTACTCATAGAATATAAGTGAAGCACACGAGTAAATGACAAACTACTCCAAAAAGATATAAGTGAAGATCAATGAGTAGTTAAATAATTATGTAGCTATGTGAAGACTCTCTAACATTTAAGAATTTCAGACCTTGGTATCTTATTCAAACAGCAAGCAAAACAAAATAACACTCCAAGCAAAACACATATCATGTGGTGAATAAAAATATAGCTCCAAGTAAAGTTACCGATGAACGAAGATGAAAGAGGGGATGCCATCCGAGGCATCCCCAAGCTTAGGCTTTTGGTTGTCCTTGAATATTACCTTGGGGTTCCTTGGGCATCCCCAAGCTTAGGCTCTTGCCACTCCTTATTCCATAGTCCATCGAATCTTTACCCAAAACTTGAAAACTTCACAACACAAAACTCAACAGAAAACTCGTAAGCTCCGTTACTATAAGAAAATAAAACAACCACTTAGGTACTGTAATGAACTCATTCTAAATTAATATTGGTGTAATATCTACTGTATTCCAACTTACCTATGGTTCATACCCTCCGATACTACTCATAGATTCATCAAAATAAGCAAACAACACATAGAAAACAGAATCTGTCAAAAACAGAACAGTCTGTGGTAATCTGTATCAAACATATACTTATGGAACTCAAAAAGTCCTACACAATTAGGAAAACCTGAGAAATTTGTTTACCAATCCATAGCAAAAAGAATCATATCAAAAGCACGTTGCTGTGAATTATCCAAACTAATTTACCTGGTGCAAAAGTTTCTGATTTTCAGCAGGATCAACACAACTATCATCGTAAGCTATCCTAAAGGTCTTACTTGGCACTTTATTGAAATAAAAGCTATAAAACATGATTACTACAGTAGCATAATCATGTGGACACACAAAAATAGTAAAGGTAAATATTGGGTTGTCTCCCAACAAGCACTTTTCTTTAATGCCTTTTCAGCTAGGCATGATGATGACAATGATGCTCACATAAAAGATAGGAATTGAAACATAAAGAGAGCATCATGAAGCATATGACTAGCACATTTAAGACTAACCCTCTTCCTATGCATAGGTATTTTGTGAGCAAACAACTTATGGGAACAATAATCAACTAGCATAGGAAGGCAAAACAAGCATAGCTTCAAGATTTTAAGCACATAGAGAGGAAACTTGACATTATTGCAATTCCTACAAGCATATGTTCCTCCATCATAATAATTTTCAGTAGCATCATGAATGAATTCAACAATATAACCATCACCTAAAGCATTGTTTTCATGATCTACAAGCATAGAAAATTTACTACTCTCCACATAAGCAAAATTCTTCTCATTCGGAATAGTGGGAGTATCATAAGAAACTTGGATACTAAAAATTGTTTCCACATTAAAAGAGTAATGTTTAGAAAAAGGGTAATCATAATCATGACAAGTTTTATAAATATAATAATCACTACTTTTTATAGCATAAGTTTCATCACAATAATCATCATAAGTAGCAACTTTGTTCTCATCATAATCGATTGAAACCTCTTCCAAGATAGTGGAATCATCACTAAATAAAGTCATGGCCTCTCCAAATCCACTTTCATATTCATCATAGGTAAGAGGCATGCTATCATCATAACAACTTTGCATATCAAAACTGGGAGGCTAAAAATATAATCTTCATTAAACGTAGCATCCCCAAGCTTGGGACAAACATTAACTTCAGCAAATATATTCCCAAATATTTCATCCTCATCAAAAATAGCTTCCCCAAGCTTGGGCCTTTCCGTATCATAAGCATAATCACTCTCATCATTAATAGTATGGATAGCACCAGTATATAGCAATTATCATCATCATAATGAGTAGTAGGAGCAACATCATTTGGGAGGGATACCTTTCTACCTTTGTTGCTCCTTCTTTTCTTTTTATTCTTCACATTATGTGTGGGTTCAACCTTCTTCTTTGTGCTCCTTATTGATGGTATTGGTTGAATAGAAAGCTCCTCCTCGTTACCTGATTCAACATAAGAAATAATAGTAGGATAATGGGAAGTCCCTTCCCTTTCATTAGTATTCTTTTCATCTTCCACTTGCTTTCTTTTCTTTAGGTAATTGGGAATATAAGGATTTTCAATGCAATTCACCGCACAATATAAATAAATCTCCTCTAGATTAATATCAAGAAAATTCTTAAGGTAAATTCTGGAAGGTGCTTAGTTGAACGTTTCAATTCTTCATAACCCAAAGGCAAACTAAGTTCATTATGATGTGCAAGGGAAATCAAGTCATAACAATTTTTGGACACGATTCGATCATGAAACAATTTGCATCGGATATTTAAATGACCATGTTCATTGCAAAGTTCACAAGTACGGTAAAGATATCTTAAATTTTCAGCACTCTTATCTAGCCTTACTTGCAACCCTTTAGTTTCTAAATGCTTATGCCTCTTGCAATATCTATCTTCCCTATTTGGTGCGTACTTGCAAACCCAATACACTCCACAAAAATCGACATGCTTATAAGAGATATTTTCATCATGACTAGTGCAATCATCATTAGTACTATGGATATTCAAGGAGTTCATACTAACAATATTGCAATCATGCTCATCATTCAAAGATGTAATACCAAACATTTTATAGACTTGTTCTTCTAGCACTTGAGCACAGTTTTCCTTTTCATCATACTCACGAAAGATATTAAAAAGATGAAGCGTATGAGACAAACTCAATTCCATTTTTTGTAGTTTTCTTTTATAGACTAAACTAGTGATAAAACAAGAAACAAAAAGATTCGATTGCAAGATCTAAAGATATACCTTCAAGCACTCACCTCCCCGACAACGGTGCCAGAAAAGAGCTTGATGTCTACTACGCAACCTTCTCCTTGTAGATGTTGTTCGGCCTCCAAGTGCAGAGGTTTGTAGGACAGTAGCAAATTTCCCTCAAGTGGATGACCTAAGGTTTATCAATTCATGGGAGGCATAGGATGAAGATGGTCTCTCTCAAACAACCCTGCAACCAAATAACAAAGAGTCTCTTGTGTCCCCAACACACCCAATACAATGGTAAATTGTATAGGTGCACTAGTTTGGCGAATAGATGGTGATTGTCGGTGTCAAAACCGGCGGATCTCAGGTAGGGGGTCCCGAACTGTGCGTCTAGGCGGATGGTAACAGGAGACAAGGGACACGATGTTTTACCCAGGTTCGGGCCCTCTTGATGGAGGTAAAACCCTACGTCCTGCTTGATTAATATTGATGATGTGTGTTACAAGAGTAGATCTACCACGAGATCAAGGAGGCTAAACCCTAGAAGCTAGCCTATGGTATGATTGTTGTTTGTCCTACGGACTAAAGCCATCCGGTTTATATAGACACCAGAGAGGGCTAGGATTACACAGAGTCGGTTACAATGGTAGGAGATCTACATATCTGTATCACCAAACTTGCCTTCCACGCCAAGGAAAGTCCCATCCGGACACGAGATGAAGTCTTCAATCTTGTATCTTCATAGTCTTGGAGTCCGGCTGATGATGATACTTCGGCTATCCGGATACCCCCTAGTCCAGGACTCCCTCAGTAGCCCCTGAACCAGGCTTCAATGACGACGAGTCCGGCGCGCATGTTGTCTTCGGCATTGCAAGGCGGGTTCCTCCTCCGAATAATTTACGGAAGATTGTGAACACCAGGATAGTGTCCGGCTCTGCAAAATAAATTCCACGCACCACCGTAGAGAGAATAATATTTACACAAGTTCAATCAGCTGACGTATTTGGTGGCGTGACGTCACACCACTACCAAGCCTTTACTTGAATCATTTTTATTGTACCACCTCAGCGTGTTTAGCGAAGCGGTTTCCTTGGCACGTCTTGTCGAAGTAGAGATCGTGTTCCCCTTATTCCGGGATTCCCATCAATACGGACGTGGGTAACCCAACCGCGCCATTGATTGCGGCGCTTGGGAGATAAGCGAGTTTTATCAGGCCGGTGGGGACACATGTTTTTGTCCGCCCATATAAGGGGATAAAGATACAACCCTTTTACCTGCACCTTCTTCCTCCTTGGCTTATCCATCTCTGCGAACTCAAGCTCCAGCGCCCAAGTCTGCACATCTCACCTCAACCTCCTCCAACTATGTCCGGAGTGGGAGGCAAGTGGATGGCCTCCTCCATCACGGAGGGGCACATCCAGAAGCTGCGCAACACCGGATATTTGTCCATCAACATCGTGCATCGGCTCCCCGACGAGGGAGAGCTCATCCCCACCCCTAGGCCCCATGAGAGGGTAGTATTTCTTCCCCATTTCCTCCGCGGACTGGGCTTCCCACTCCATCCCTTTGTACGGGGGCTCATGTTCTACTACGGCCTGGATTTCCATGATCTGGCCCCGAATTTCATCCTCAACATCTCGGCGTTTATCGTCGTGTGTGAGGCCTTCCTCTGCATCCAGCCCCACTTCGGCTTGTGGCTCAAGACCTTCAATGTCAAGCCAAAGGTTGTGAAGGGAAGCCAAGCGGAGTGCGGAGGCGCCATGGTGGGCAGGATGTCCAACGTTACTTGGCTTGAGGGCACTTTCGTAGAAACCATTAAGGGGTGGCAATCGGGGTGGTTCTACATCACCGAGCCACGTGACCCTGAATGGGCAGCGGCCCCCGAATTTAGATCTGGCATCCCCACACGGCTCACCTCCTGGAAAGAGAGCGGCCGGACATGGGGTGATTCGGAGGAGCTGACCGGACTCCAAGCCTGCATCCAAAAGCTAGTGGACAAGAAGCTCAAGCTTGTCAACGTAGTCCGGGTCATGATCATCCGCCGGATTCTCCCGTGCCAATGACGGGGCTTCAACATGTGGGAGTTCAATCCGGTGCAGCACCAGACTTTGAGCGGGCTCTTCGACACTACGTACAAAGATGGCTGGAAGGTGCTGTTCAAGGGCGCTGAGGCTCCCGCATCCGCTACTGAAGATCGCGGATTCAGCTCGCAGCGTCCGGCTGACGAGGTAAGTGATTTTGTCCTTTACGGGATGCTTGTTTTCCATAGTTTGACTCTATGCGGGATCTAAACTCCCTCCCCTTTGACAGGACTGGCTGGCGAAGGCCGAGCAGACTATCTGTCCGGCCCCATTGCCAGAGGACCCAGCGGACGCCCGCTTAACGGGGCTGCTGGCTCCGGCACCCCACGTGGTGCCGGAGAAGAAGGCCAAGAAGAAGGCCACGGGCACTCGGAAGAGTTCCCGTTTTCAGGTGTTATCGGATGATGACTCCGAGGCTGACTCCTCTCACAAAGGCGAGGAGGAGAAGAAGAAAGCCTCTCCCCCAGCGGGGGAAGGAAAGAAAAGGAAGGCCTCCCCAACGAGGGAGGCCGAAGGGTCCAAGAAGGGAAAAACTCTTTCCCCGGACTGCTCTGCCAATGCCAGCGACAACGACGAGGACTGGCCTCCAAGGGCCAAGCCCCTGGCGAGATCGTAAGTATCTGGACTCCCGAATAACTTCATGGTTTTTCTTTCTGCCACGTAACGTCTTTCTAATGCCGCATACAACCCTGCAGTCCACCCAAGGATGATCTTCCCGCTTCGTCGAGCGGGTCCTTAGGTGCATCGGATATGGATTCTCTTCCAACCGCCTCCACCCCCCGTGATGTGGACGATGCCGAGGCGGGATCCCGGGAAGGGACCCACCAAGAGGAGGAGGCCCCGGAGGTGTCGCAGAACGACCTCCCGGACTTTGCACCGGACTTGGCCCCGGAACCAATAGTGGCTCCGGAGTCCGGCGGGCGGCCCCTTCGTAAGAAGGGCAAGACCGTGACACCGGTAGCCTCCGTCCAACCGGAGGCGCCGGATAGCTTGCTGGAGGCGCTCAATGGCGCCTCCATCAAAGAGGAACACCGCACTGTTATGAGTGCGGTGATTCAGAAGGTTCAGCTCGCCAAGAGCGGGCTGACCGAAGCCTGCAGCAGCCTTCTAACAGGCTTTGAGGTAAGAATTTTGATATATGTAAAATAGTACCACATAGACAGTAGCCCCTGATGCTCGGTTCGGTGTTCGGAAAGAAAAGCCGGACTGAGGATCTAAAAAGATATACGCAAGAGTCATAAAAAATATGTCAATATGGGATTGCAGGCTGCGCTGCTGACCTCTGCCGCATTGACTGCGGAGGTCAATGCTTTGAAGCAAAGCCTCGAGCGGTCCGAGAACGAGCTCGGCCGTGCCAAGAAGCAGCTCGAGGACAAGGAAGGTGAGTAACACCTTATTAAAATTGTACCTTACAAAAAAGGATTTTGGTTGCAAGAAGAATGACAAGGATAACGTGAGTATTGCAGGGGCCACTAACGAGGTGGCGACCCTAAAGGAGGCGGTGGCCGCGGCCGAACGTAATGCGGCCGCGGAGCGCACCGAGCGAGAGAAGCAGGAGGCGCGGGTGGCGGAGGTATAGCAAGAGCTCCAGGATCTCATCGAAAAACATGAGAGCCTGGAGCGTGACTCGAAGACTCGAGAGTCTGAGCTTGCATCGGCTCTTGAGAGTGCCAAAGCCGCTAAGGCCGAAGCCTACAAGGCCCTCCAAGAAATCGAGGCGTTAAAGAAAATAGCGACGGGTAAGGCATTTTTCATGCAAAGTAAGCATGTGAGTGTTAATTACCTGTTACTTACCCGAATTCGGAGCTCTCCAGGAGCGTTCGCAGATCTTCCTTGCAGCGTGTCCGATGCTACCGCGTTCTACCGGGCCGAGGAGGGGAGCTCGACGGAGAAGGTCTTCTGGTCTTAGTATGCTGAGGCCGGACATCCGGTGCCCCTTAGCGACCAGCTGAAGCAGCTGGTCGAACTCCACAATGTGGCCGAATAGGCCATGAAGGGCCTCATAGTTCGGCTGTGGCCTAAGGAGGCCATGCCTGGGAGCTACTTCGGCCTGGTGCGGCGGCTGGTGGATGCGTGCTCGTGGGTTGAAGTCATCAAGCACTCCGCCTGTATTGAAGGTGCCCGTCGGGCCATTGCCCGCGCAAAGGTGCACTGGGGCAAGATGGATGCCCAGAAGCTTGTGACGGACCCGCCACCGCAGGGCAAGGAGCATCGCACGCCCGAGATGTATTATAAGAGTGTCCTGAAGGGTGCCCGCATTATTGCGGGTGAGTGCTCCAAAGATGTAATATTTGAGTAGACTCGCATTTTGTTTATCCTGTGCGCTGAAAACTTAGTTCATATGCACTAAGCAACGCTTGTTAATTCAAAATATTACCTTCTGTGCAGCTGTTTATCAAATCTGAGAGATGGCAAGTCGTCGGCTTCAGCCCCCATGCCACGAGTGCTGGGGTGTTCGGGATAAACTTAAGCACTCTTGTTCCCATTTTTGGGTCCATCTAGGGAGGCGCTCAACACAACGAACAAGGCAACCGAACTTATAATGCTTGAACACTCTCACTTAGCCATAGAATTCTATAATTTTAAATTTCGGCGAAGACCCTAGTCTTCGGAAGGCCGAATTTGGGGCGCTATCCACGCCTGGGCCGGACAAAGCTGGCTCCTCGCTCTAAGCGGCATAAGTCTTTAGGGACTCGCAAAAAACCTCTCGAACAGCGACCGGCTCTCGCCTCATCATGATGGTCAGTTTTAGCTTTCTCCACTGAGGCGCTCGCCCAGGTCAACTGGGGTGCAATCGCAGTGGTTCTCCCAGTGCTACCTTAGCCAATACAACGGAACGTAAGGTACCAAAACATGGGAGCCGGGCAAACCCAACTATTGACCCAAGACATGATTCGGAGCCGATGCATATAATGCTATAAGTTTGGGGTGCCGCACTTGTGAAAGTGTTCGGACTTATCACACCATGATGCGGGAAACATAAGCCCCTGGTGTATTTAGCCGTACCAAAATGTACGGATGCAACATGTCATAACTAAACATATGTATAAGAAAGGAATGCAATTGGAAGCAAAAAGGTGCTGCATTACTTATTCAAGAAAAACTGCTGTAAATGCAGAACGATACAAATGGTGCGATAAGCAAGGGATGGGACTATTAAACATGTCCCCCTCCAGGGGTAGGCTGCGGAATGGTGCATAAAACAGATTTAATTCTTGTAAGGGAGACCACCTGGATATTCGTTGTAGCCTTTCTCCTTCCCTGGCTATTGCATCGTGAGTTCGGCAGGTCTGCTGCCGGACAGGGCCTCGGACGAACGGAGTCCTGTGGGTAAAAATAAAAAGAAAAAAAGAAAAAAAGAACGACACACTTGAGAGCCCCTGGTGTGGTTGATCCATATTCTGGGCCTATCATGGTCGTGCCCCTCTCCCCATGCCCATGGTATCTTTAGAGCGTAATGGTGTACGCGAAGGACCTGTCTTGACGTTTTGCGGGGGCTGGGGTTGGGGCCGCACTACTACGCGTGCTCGGAACGTGCCAGGTGGTCTTGTTGTAGGTTACTCCGGGCGCATTTAGCCGTGTCCGGCCGCTTAACGGTCGGACTCGAGAATTGCCTTAAGAGGCTGCATTGTACTTCTGCCGCGAGAGCCGTTGTATGTTCCTCCGTTCGGAGAGAGTGTTCAGTGTTTCCGTTGACCGTGATGACTCCTCGAGGGCCTGGCATCTTGAGCTTGAGGTATGCATAGTGCGGCACCGCATTGAACTTTGCAAACGTGGTACGTCTGAGCAGGGCATGATAGCCGCTGCGGAACGGGACTATGTCAAAGATTAACTCCTCGCTTTGGAAGTTATCCGGGGATCCGAAGACCACTTCCAGTGTAACTGAGCCTGTACAATTGGCTTCTACACCTGGTATGACGCCTTTAAAGGTCGTCTTGGTAGGTTTAATCCTTGAGGGGTCTATGCCCATTTTACGCACTGTATCCTGATAAAGCAGGTTCAGGCTACTGCCGCCGTCCATCAGGACTCTGGTAAGGTGAAATCCATCGACGATTGGGTCTAAACCAATGCGGCGAATCCGCCGTGGCGGATGCTGGTGGGGTGGTCCCTTCTGTCAAAAGTGATCGGGCAGGAGGACCATGGATTGAACTTCGGGGCAACTGGCTCCATCGCGTATACATCCCTGAGTGCACGCTTCCGCTCCCTTTTGGGTATGTGTGTTGCGTATATCATGTTCACCGTCCGCACTTGTGGGGGGAAACCCTTCTGTCCTCTATTGTTCGGCGGTCGGGTCTCTTCCTCGTCATCGCTATGCAGCCCCTTGTTGTTGTTTTCGGCAATTAACTTGCCTGACTGCTTGAATACCCAACAGTCCCTGTTGGTGTGGTTGGCTGGCTTTTCGGGGGTGCCGTGTATCTGGCACGAGCGGTCGAGTATTCGGTCCAAATTGGACGGACCCGGAGTAGTTCTTTTGAATGGCTTTTTCCGCTGACCGGGTTTAGATCCAATGAATCCGGCATTGACTGTCGTATCTTCACTAATATCGCCGTTAATGCGGCGTTTGTTTTTATTGCGACGCGATCTGCCATTACGGTCCTTGATATCCAGACTGCTAGAATTTTTGCTGAGGTTGTTGCTGCGTGCTAGCCAGCTGTCCTCACCCGGGCAGAAGCGGGTCATGAGTGATGTGAGGGCGGCCATGGATTTCGGCTTTTCCTGTCCCAGGTGCCGGGCAAGCCACTCGTCACGGATGTTATGTTTGAAGGCCGCGAGGGCCTCCACATCCGGACAGTCGACGATTTGGTTTTTCTTGGTTAAGAACCGTGTCTAGAATTGTCTGGCCGATTCGTCTGGCTGCTGAATTATATGGCTTAGGTCGTTAGGGTCTGGTGGTCGCACATACGTGCCTTGGAAGTTATCGAGGAATGCGGCTTCCAGGTCTTCCCAACTCTCGACTGACTCTGCTGGCAGGCTGTTAAGCCAATGCCGGGCTGGTCCTTTAAGTTTGAGTGGAAGATATTTGATGGCGTGAAGATCGTCACCGCGGGCCATGTGGATGTGGAGGAGATAGTCTTCGATCCAAACCGCGGGGTCTGTTGTGCCATCGTAAGATTCAATATTCACGGGTTTAAACCCTTCGGGGATTTGATGATCCATTACTTCATCTGTGAAGCATAGAGGGTGTGCGGCGCCTCTGTACTGGGCGATATCACAACGGAGCTCAAAAGAGCTTTGTCTATTTTGTTCGGCCCGGCCGGACTTACTGTGTCCGACGCGACGATTGTCGTCGCGTATCATGGGGCGCCCACGCGATCCATAGATCGATCTTGATTGTCTTGCCTTATCCTCCAATATATCTCGCAAGTCCGGACCGTTCCCCTGTGGCCTTGTGCTTTTCGAGCAATGCCGGGGTACGGTTCTAGTGAAGGGCCTAGAGGCCTCTCTATCGCGACCACGGGGTGGTCGGTCAGCCGTATTGTCTGCTGGTGATGCAGGTTCATACGCCTCCTCCTCTAATCGGGGGAGCAGCTTGCGTTTAGGGTAGCTTTTGGAGGGGCGTTCGATCACATGCTCTTCGGCCGCGAGGACTTCGGTCCATCTATCGGCTAGCAAATCTTGATCAGCTCTAAGCTGTTGCTGCTTTTTCTTGAGGCTGTTCGCCGTGGCCATAAGCCTGCGTATAAAACGCTCTTGTTCGACGGGATCCTCAGGCACGACGAATTCGTCGTCGTCGAGGCTTGCCTCGTCTCCGGAGGGAGGCATATAATCCTCTACCTCTTCTTCTGCCGCTCTCTCATGAGGGCTGGCGTCTCCGTCCTCCTGTGCTGAATCTTGCTGGAGTGGGTTGTCTTCGGCACTGTCTGGGGTGTTATTATCTCTGGTGCCGGAATCTTCATTCTTGCTGTGGCGGGATTTAGAGCGGCGCCGCTGACGCCAGCGCTTGGGCTGTTTCTTGGAGGGGTCATCCTCCGCTGTTCCTTCGCCATTCCCATCCTTTGGGATATCCACCATGTATATGTCATATGATGAGGTGGCGTTCCAGTGCCCGGTAGGCGCTGGTTCTTGGTCATCTCCGGCATCGTCGTCCATACCGTCGATGTCTTCGGAGTCGTAGTCTAGCATGTCGGTTAGATCGTCGACAGTGGCTACTAAGTGGGTGGTGGGTGGGCTTTGAATTTCTTCGTCATCCGCATCCCAACCGTCCTGACCGCAGTCCGGCGAGGGCTCTCCTGATAACGAGAGATACTTTAGCAAACTCAAAATGTCGCCAAAAGGTGAGTGTTGAAAGATGTCCGCAGCGGTGAACTCCATGACCGGCGCCCAATCGGATTCGATTGGAGGGGGCGCGGGAGGTTCGGAGTCCGGCAAGGAGACCGGCACCTCGGAGTCACGAGCTTTATGAGGGACAAGGTCAGTGTTCGGCTCTATCGCCGTAGAGGTTGCAGCCCCCGAGGCGGTGTCTAGCCATCCGTCCTTGATCTGCGCAGCCGGCTCTGAATTGAAGATCGGAGCGGGCTCGAGTGCGGCCTCTAGGGTACTGTCCGGCTGCAGAGCTAAATCATGCCCGTCGTGACAGTGCGGCGCGCTTGGCTGTGGCTCGAATCCATCGAAGATCAAGTCCCCGCGGATGTCAGCCGTGAAGTTCAAACTTCCAAATCTGACCTGACAGCCAGGGGCGTAGCTTTCGATCTGCTCCAGATGGCCAAGCGAATTGGCCCGCAGTGCAAAGCCGCCGAATACGAAGATCTGTCCGGGGAGGAAGGTCTCACCCTGGACTGCGTCGTTGTTGATGATCGAAGAAGCCATCGAGCCTATCAGTGACGACACAGAGGAACTCTCAATGAAAGCACCAATGTCGGTGTCAAAACCGGCAGATCTCGGGTAGGGGGTCCCGAACTGTGCGTCTAGGCGGATGGTAACAGGAGACAAGGGACATGATGTTTTACCCAGGTTCGGGCCCTCTTGATGGAGGTAAAACCCTACATCCTGCTTGATTAATATTGATGATGTGTGTTACAAGAGTATATCTACCACGAGATCAAGGAGGCTAAACCCTAGAAGCTAGCCTATGGTATGATTGTTGTTCGTCCTACGGACTAAAGCCATCCGGTTTATATAGACACCGGAGAGGGCTAGGGTTACACAGAGTCGGTTACAATGGCAGGAGATCTACATATCCGTATCGCCAAGCTTGCCTTCCACGCCAAGGAAAGTCCCATCCGGACACGGGACGAAGTCTTCAATCTTGTATCTTCATAGTCTTGGAGTCCAGCCGATGATGATAGTTCGGCTATCCGGACACCCCCTAGTCCAGGACTCCCTCAGTGATACAAGTGCAATATGGATGGTAGATATAGGTTTTTGTAATCTGAAAATATAAAAACAGCAAGATAACTAATGCTAAAAGTGAGCACAAACGGTATTGCAATGCTAGGAAACAAGGACTAGGGTTCATACTTTCACTAGTGCAAGTTCTCTCAACAATAATAACATAACCGGATCATATAACTATCCCTCAACATGCAACAACGAGTCACTCCAAAGTCACTAATAGCGGAGAACAAACCAAGAGATTATGGTAGGGTATGAAACCACCTCAAAGTTATTATTTCTACTCAATCTATTCAAGAGTCCGTAGTAAAATAACACAAAGCTATTCTTTCAGTTCAATCTATCATAGCGTTCGTACTAGAATAACACCTTAAGACAGAAATCAACCAAAACCCTAATGTCACCTAGATACTCCATTGTCACCTCAAGTATCCGTGGGCATGATTATATGATATGCATCACACAATCTCAGATTCATCTATTTAACCAACACAAAGTACTTCAAAGAGTGCCCCAAAGTTTCTACCGGAGAGTCAAGACAAAAACGTGTGCCAACCCCTATGCATAAGTTCATTGAACCCGCAAGTTGATCACCAAAACATACATCAAATAGATCACGTGAATATCCCATTGTCACCATAGATAAGCACGGCAAGACACACATCAAGTGTTCTCAAATCCTTAAAGACTCAATCCGATAAGATAACTTCAAATGGAAAACTCAATCCATTACAAGAGAGTAGAAGGGGAGAACCATCATGAGATCCAACTATAATAGCAAAGCTCGCGATACATCAAGATCGTGCCATAGAGAGAACACAAGAGAGAGAGAGATCAAACACATAGCTACTGGTACATACCCTCAGACCCGAGGGTGAACTACTCCCTCCTTGTCTTGGAGAGCACTGAGATGATGAAGATGGCCACCGGTGAGGGATCCCCCCTCCGGCAGGGTGCCGGAATAGGCTCCCGAGAGGTTTTTGGTGCCTATAGAGGCTTGCGGCGGCAGAATTCCCGATCTATTCTATTCCTCGATGTTTTTAGGGTATATGGAGATATATAGGCGAAAGAAGTCGGTCAGGGGAGCCACGAGGGGCCCATGAGGGTGGAAGGCGCGCCTAGGGGGGTGGGCGCGCCCCTTGCCTTATGGCCTCCTCGAAGCTTCCCTGACTTCAGCTCCACGTCTCCTGGATCACATTCCTTCCAAAAATCACGCTGCCGAAGGTTTCATTCCGTTTGGACTCCGTTTGATATTCCTTTTCTTCGAAACACAGAAATAGGCAAGAAAACATCAATTTGGGCTGGGCCTCCGGTTAATAGGTTAGTCCCAAAAATAATATAAAAGTTCTTAGTAAAGCCCATAAACATCCAAAACAGATAATATAATAGCATGAATGCTTCATAAATTATAGATACGTTGGAGACGTATCAGGATGCTGCGCGGTTCGCGTTTGGCCATGGTGGAGTTTGGAAGGTGGGGTTTTTGGGGGGCTTGATTTACGGGGGAGAAGGCTGTCGGTGCTGGAGCGGCTAGCGAAGGAATAGTGGTACTGGGGGAGGCGAGCGAGGCGACGGTACACGGGGGCACAGTGGATGGAGACGGAGACAGAGATGGAGATGGAGATGGAGTGGTGCTATGGGAGGGGAGAGGGAGACGAGGCGAGGCATGCTAATGTGCTGTACAGCGGCGGTGACAGACTGCACAGTGCACAGGGTGAGGCTGACTTTGGTAACCCGAACACGCCGCCTGGACTAGTGTTGTCACGTCACTGTGAGGACCGGATGAATAGTATTTTGACCATCAAGTGTACCATAGTTGTACCGCTACTACTACTACTAGTAGGAACATGAGTACTCAAGTACTGTATAGCGGAAATAGGTCTCCCATGCTAGCATGCCTGTTCACTTCATCCTCCAGGTATCATCCATATTGCAAGCACAACCAAATTCTTGTGCATGCGGAAGCGCGAAGATGGGCCTTTGATGAGGATAACCGTGTACTCCCTCCGTCTAGGTGAGCGCAACCTAGGTGGCTGTAGATTGGACGAGAAAGAGCATCGGGATGAGCAAAACATCCAACCACGGCACTATTACAAATGGAAGCAAAATCAACAATTAATACGTAGTTATAAGGACGCCTTTTCAGCTCTCCAAGTAGGCCCAATCAACGCCCTGCCGCAATGCATGCAGTGGTCGTTCTGGTGCATCAAGGACGGCATGCAGATCGTTCCACACTTGAGAAGAGGAAAAATGGAAAGGTAGAACGCTGCAGCAGAGGAAGAGAACGCTGGCTAACGAGGCTGGGAGGGGATCGAGCAGGAAGTTAATGTTCCACGCCTAAAGGTTTTGGCAAAACCTGATTTTCATAAGGTGACTTACTCACCTAGACAGAGGGAGTATTCCTTAACCAGAGAATGTTGTGTCTCCCACGCACGCGCCAATATCCATTTGAACCAGCTACGACACATTTTTTTATCTGTTTGCATAGGTCCCACCTATCAGGAAGGATGGGCATGTACACGAACAGGTACGACTCCTAAGTCTACCCGCATAGCCTTTTTGTTTAGTCTACCTAGCTGTCTAATTAACTGCGTGCACGCCACTTCTCCCATTTACTTCTCCATCGGGAACCGATTTTCCTCGGCTTCTTCACCTCCTCTTCGTCTTCATTTGCATCCAAACCCCATTGTGTTCACATTGTTTTAACCTCTTTAAATAATCATCTACTACTTCAGTTAGACTAGCCATCTAATCCTAATTCTCTAAACCATAGCCCTCCGTTCCAGCGGTTCCAAATGGTGAAAGAGATCGAGATGCAGGTTTTTAGCGTCCAACATGTCCTCGTCGAAGGCTCGTTGAGCATAGTTGACATCGTCACCGTCCACCCAAGGGTTGTTCGGAAGTGGATCAACAATGTATCCAACTTCCTCGAAAAGGTAGAGACGAGGGTCATCGGTCTCGATGCAGAGTACATGGAGCGTGCCACTGGGAAGATTTAACGCGCCGCCGTCCTTCAGCTGTGCCTCGAAGATGATGTTTTGGTGTACCACACCATACACGCTCCCTTCATACCAGGTGAGCTTCACGATTTCTTGTCTCGGGAGGACATGTACTTCTGTGGGGCAGCCATCAAAGGGGACAAACTGAAGCTAGAGGCGTAGAACCTTGATTTGAAAAGCATCACTGACCTACAAACCAGAATCAAAATTCCTGTAGAAGATTGTGATAAACAGACACCATCCCTATTCAACGTAGCATATTTTGTGCTCGGTCCAAATCTTCAAAAGGGTGACGAGACGGTGGTATTAAGGTCGTCTGGATGGGGGAATTATCCCTTGACGTATGAGCAGATAAAATATGCTACCCTCGATGCCCGTGTGAGTTTCGAGATAGCTGCAAGGTCCAAAGAGCTTGTTGCGAAGCCGTCTCCCACAGAAAATGAGAACAACAACAACAACAACAACAAGAAGAAGAAGAAGAAGAAGAAGAAGAAGAAGAAAAGGCTGCACCAGCAGGAGGGCATTATGGATGGATGAACTATTTCCTCTCTTGTAAAAAAAATTATTCTCTCTCGGTGTATATTGGTATAGATGGACTATTTCGATGGTGTGCATGTCTTTGGAACAAGTAGTAGTGTTGGTCCGCTTGACTATAAGGAACTATTTATCCGCCTAGCTTTCTCTACTACTCCTTCCAGTGATCGGTATGCAATGCTTGTGTCCGTAGACATGGCAGCTTGTCCATGGAAGTTCAACTACGACAACCATCACGTTTCATCCACAGCCA
Source organism: Triticum dicoccoides (assembly GCF_002162155.2). NCBI lineage: Eukaryota > Viridiplantae > Streptophyta > Magnoliopsida > Poales > Poaceae > Triticum > Triticum dicoccoides. The sequence goes on from NC_041381.1 coordinate 188,876,440, forward strand.
CTCGCGATTCCCACAACACCGCTCCAACCCATGGCACCACGTCCCCCGACGTGCGCCTCACCCATCTCGGCCGCACCGCCCCTCTACCTTTGTGTGCATGACATGTGGGCCACCTAAAATGCGGTGAGCATCAAATTTCTACCACAGCCACACACGATTCCCACGACACCGCTCGAACCCATGACACCACACGTCCCCCGACCTGCGGCTCACCCCTCTCGGCCCCACTACCCCTCTGCCTTCGGTAGCATTACATGTGGATGATAACCCACAAGTATAGGGGATCAATTGTAGCCTCTTTCGATAAGTAAGAGTGTCGAACCCAACGAGGAGCTAAAGGTAGAACAAATATTCCCTCAAGTTCTATCGACCACCGATACAACTCTACGCACGCTTGACGTTCGCTTTACCTAGAACAGGTATGAAACTAGAAGTACTTTGCAGGTGTGATAGGATAGGTTTGCAAGATAATAAAGAGCACAAAAATATAAACTAGGGGCTCTTTAGATAAAGAAGCAATAAAGTTAGTATAACAAGTGTGGAAAAATGGTGGTAGGAGTTGCGAAATTGTCCCTAAGCAATTGACTACTTTACTAGACTGATAGCAAGTTTTATGTGGGAGAGGCATAAGCTAACAAACTTTCTCTTCTTGGATCATATGCACTTATGATTGGAACTCTAGAAAGCATCCGCAACTACTAAAAATCATTAAGGTAAAACCCAACCATAGCATTAAAGTATCAAGTCCTCTTTATTCCCATACGCCATGACCCACTTATCCGTGTTTGTCTTTCAGTCACTCACGCAACACATACAATAAGAAAACCATGAACATATTGCAATACCCTACATCGGGAATCCCTCATGCTTGCGCGACACGGAGAGCACCATAGGACAGCAACATAACCACAAGCAAATTAAACCAATCATAGCAATTCACCAATTACCGATAGGACAACGAAAATCTACTCAGACATCATAGGATGGCAACACATCATTGGATAATAATATGAAGCATAAAGCACCATCTTCAAGTAGAGGGTACAACGGGTTGCGGGAGAGTGGACTGCTGAATATAGATGGGGGAAGGTGATGGAGATGTTGGTGAAGATGACATAGGTGTTGGTGTAGATCACGGTGATGATGATGGCTCCCAGCGGCGTTTCGGCGCCACCGGAAGCGAGTGGGAGAGAGCCCCCCTTCTTCTTCTTCTTCCTTGACCTTCTCCCTAGATGGGAGAAGGGTTTCCCCTCTGGTCCATGGTCTCCATGGCGTGGGAGGGGCGAGAGCCCCTCTGAGATTGGATCTGTCTCTCTGTCTCTCTCCGTTTCTGCGTTCTGGTATTCTGCCCTTTCACCGTTTCTTATATATCCGGAGATCCATAACTCCAATTGGATTGAAACCCTCGCCATGGTTTTTCCCCGAAAATTAGCTTTCTTGCGGCCAAAGAAGAGCAGCAACTGCCTTATGGGGTGCCCACGAGGGTCAGGGGCGCACCCACCCCCCTAGGGCGCGCCCCCTGCCTCGTGGCCCCCTTGGGCATCATCTCACATTTATTCTTCTTCGCAAATATCACAAATATTCCAAAAATATTCTCTGTCCGTTTTTATCCCTTTTGGACTTCGTTTGGTATGGGTTTTCTGCGAAACATAAAACATGCAACAAACATGAACTGGCACTGGGCACTGGATCAATATGTTAGTCACAAAAATAATATAAAAAGTTGCCAAAAGTACATGAAAGTTGTAGAATATTGATAACCCACAAGTGTAGGGGATAATTGTAGCCTCTTTTCATAAGTAAGAGTGTCGAACCCAACGAGGAGCTAAAGGTAGAACAAATATCCCCTCAAGTTCTATCGACCACCGATACAACTCTACGCACGCTTGACGTTCACTTTACCTAGAACAAGTATGAAACAAGAAGTACTTTGTAGGTGTGATAGGATAGGTTTGCAAGATAATAAAGAACACGTAAATAAAAGCTAGGGGCTGTTTAGATAAAGAAGCAATAAAGTAAATATAGCGAGTGTGGAAAAGTGGTGGTAGGAGTTGTGAAATTGTCCCTAAGAAATTGACTACGTTACTAGAAGGGTAATCACTATTGCAATTCTATTTGAGGGAGGGGCATAAGCTAACATACTTTCTCTTCTTGGATCATATGCACTTATGATTGGAACTCTAGAAAGCGTCCTCAACTACTAAAAATCATTAAGGTAAAACCCAACCATAGCATTAAAGTATCAAGTCCCCTTTATCCCATACGCAAACAACCTACTTATTCGGGTCTGTGCTTCTGTCACTCACGCCACCCACCATAAGAAAATCATGAACATATTGCAAACCCTACAGCGGGGATCCCTCACGCTTGCGTGACACGGAGAGCACCATAGGACAGCACCAATAATAAAACATGCAACTCAAACCAATCATAGCAATTCATCAATCACCAGTAGGACAACGAAAATCTACTCAGACATCGTAGGATCGCAACACATCATTGGATAATAATATGAAGCATAAAGCACCATGTTCAAGTAGAGGGTACAGCGGGTTGCGAGAGAGTGGACCGTTGGATATAGATGGGGGAAGGTGCTGGAGATGTTGGTGAAGATGGCAGAGGTGTTGGTGAACATCGCGGTTATGATGATGGCCCCCGGCAGCGCTCCGGCGCCACCGGAAGCAAGGGGGAGAGAGCCCCCCTTCTTCTTCTTCTTCCTTGACCTCCTCCCTAGATGGGAGAAGGGTTTCCCCTCTAGTCCTTGGCTCCCATGGTATGGGATGGGCGAGAGCCCCTCTGAGATTGGATCTATCTCTCCGTCTCTCTCTGTTTCCGTGTTCTCAGATTCTGCCCTCTCGCCGTTTCTTTTATATCCGGAGATCCGTAACTCCGATTGGGGTGAATCTTTCGCCTGGATTTTTCTCATAAAATTAGCTTTCTTGCGGCAAAAGAAGAGCGTCAACCACCTTATGGAGTTCTCAGGAGAGTCCAGGGCGCGCCTGCCTCCCTGGGGCGCGCCCCCCTGTCTTGTGGCCCCCTCGGGCACCGTCTCGAGTTGATTCTTCCTCACAAAAATCACAAATAATCCAAAATAATTCTCTGTCCATTTTTATCCCGTTTGGACTCCGTTTGATATTGGGTTTCTGCGAAACATAAAACTTGCAACAAACAGGAACTGGCACTGGGCACTGGATCAATATGTTAGTCCCAAAAATAGTATAAAAATTTGCCAAAAGTATATGAAAGTTGAATAATATTGGCATGGGACAATAAAAAATTATAGATACGACGAAGACGTATCAAATTGCATGGAACAATAAAAAATTATAGATACGACGGAGACGTATCAGTGGACCAGTCACCTATCGGGACCACATGTTATTGTCTCAAAGGCAGGTGTAGTAAGGCGCTGAAGCTCAGTCCCGAGGGCCCTGAGAGGGAAATGTAACTCCTGCGCCAGGCCTTGTGGTGCTACCGCTGCACGAACTCATGCCAAACTCGAGATTTGTTTCTTTACTATAAATGCACACAATGATTTAATGGACATTGTAATCTCAGCATGTGATGGGGAGCTCTAAATTTGAATTTGAAACTGATAAAACGAAAAGATTCAAAACAAATAAACTGGGAGAGAGGGAGTATATCGTAGGATGTGTGCCATACGAAATAAGTCCCCTGGTTTGTCACCGCAAAGATGCGGTTAGAAAGGAGCACAACGTCTTCGTACTCGTACAGCAACAAATTGGCCGCAGACAACATGGTCCGCCTTTGACCGCCATGTGCAAGGTTCGTGCTATCTTATTCAATCTCAACATGGTTCCATCGTACCAATTCATGTGGTGGCCCGTTGCATGGTTGATCCCAATGTTGGAAAAAGTTTCTACGGGAACAATGTCACCGTTGTAAATGTTGTGCAAATTGATGTTGGTACCCTCCCGTACATATGCAAGCCAATATCCACTCACACCGAGCCTAACCTGTGAAACAATGGGCAGGGGAGAATTAGGAAATGGACACGGAAGTAGTCTTTAAAATGCATTTACTACATGATAAAACTCATCTTACCTGCTCATCGGAGGAAATCCGAGTGCCCCTCAACGTCAGCATCTCAAGGGGCGTCAACTTGCAACTACGGCTATGCCGCGCTGGAGAGACCCCCAAGGAAACATCCTCGTGCGTTCCACGGAACATCAAGATGCATTTGTATGAGTAGTTTATCTTATGAGAGAAAAGGATGAACGAGGGAAGGCCTCTAGAGATAGAGATAGACACTACTACTACCAATGTGCTGGCCCGTGCGTTGCAATGGATCCAAAGTAGTAGAATAATACTTGTTCATGTGCTTGAAATATAAACACTCCAGTTTTGATATACATGTGTCAGCAGACATGACAACTTGTCCATGGAAGTTGAACCACGACGACCATCACGTTTCTTGTTTCTACCACTGCCACACCCACACGCGATTCCCACGACGCTGCTCCAACCCACGGCACGACATCCCCCAACGTGGACATGGATCCTCTGGCGTGGCTATCACTGCCTTGCCCTGCCTTTCCTTTGCTGACAGGTGGGACCCACGCTTGGGGGTCCCACATGTCAGTGACAGAATGGTAGGATTGTTCACGTTAGGGGATCCTCATCCCCCGACATGCGCCTCATCCCTCTCGGCCCCACCGCTCCTCTGCCTTTGTGTGCATGACATGCGGGCTAGCTGAACTGCGGCGACCGTCAACTTTCTACCACAACCACACCCGATTGGACGCAGTTTGCCTGCTCCGCTGCTGTGCTCCGATCCGTACTCCCGCACCATCAAATTTTCATCCAGCGGCTGTGACACATTTCGTCCCAGGCATCAATCCTTAGCTGGAGTACTTCTGTACTATAGGTAGTACCCGCCGGTGTGGCCATCTACGCCTCGTAACGCCCCGACGCCCAGCTGTGGCACCCTCGCCACGGCCACGCCACCATCGGCCGGTTCATCTCGAACGAGTGAGTCGCGAACCACGCCACCACCATGAGAATGACATGTGGGCCAACCGCATTTAAGGTCTGCATGCCATTGACTCATAGGCCGGGCACTAAGCCACTGAAGTTCGTCCCGTGGGCCCCGAGAGGGAAATGTAACTCCCGCGGCAGGCCTTGTGGTGCTCCCGTAGTACGAGCTCGTGCCAAACCCGGAATTTGTTTCTTACTACTACCAACTACTAGTAAGGTACACGTGCATTGCACGCATGAGATTCTGGTGGTTTGTGCATTATGCTTCTTCATGTGGAGTCTTCTAGATTCGACATGTGGCAAAATCTGGTGGAATGTAGATCATATCCAACGGCTAGTAGTGCTTGGATTTGCCATCTTTGTACCGTCAGATTGGCTTCATCCAACGACCAACTTTCAACGTTATTCACACACTATATAGGGGTATAGATATAGATGTTTGGTTTGCAGCCTAAGGTTGCCACGCCTAAGCTTAGGCGTGCCACAATATCTTAGGCATGTGTTTGGTTCATTGCTACTCTTGTGGCTTGCCACACTTTTCTAGCTACATGGTCCACATGTCATAGACTCAACTTCTTGCCGAATCTTGCCAAACTTGTGGTGACAATTTTGTTAGCCACATTTTTTGTGGCAGACACATGGGTTGTTTGGTTTTAGGCCTAGCAATGCCACACTTTATCATACAATGTTGCCAAACTTGCCTAAGGTTAGGGGCTGTTTGGTTTGTGACTAAGGGGCTGTTTGAATTGTGACTATCTTTGCCATATATTGCCACATGATTTTTGCCACACTTGCCTTAGTTGAGTTGCTAAAATTGTTAGCCACTTTGGCTAGCCTAAGGGAATCTTGCCACACTTTTTGTGTCTATGACATGTGGGGCTTACTGCTCATAAAAAAATCTTTGCCTTAGGTGTGGCTAGAACCAAACACCTACCTAACTTGGTCAAACTTGCCTAAGGTTAGGTGTGGCAAAGTGTGGCAAGGTGTGGCTAGGAACCAAACAGCCACTAAGATTGCCAAAGATTGCCACATGTAAGGTTAGGCAAGTTTGACTAACTTAGGTGAGTGTTTGGTTCAAGCCACACCTTAGGCAAGCCACACTAAGGCCCCACATGACATACACACAAAAAATGTGGCAAGATTCCCTTAGGCTTGCCAACTTGTGGCTCTCATTTTGAAGAACTAACTTTGCATAAGCTTAGTTGTGGCAAAGTTAGTCATGAATTAAGTTCAACCATGGAGTCTTCTAGATTCTATATGTGGCAGAATCTGGTGGAATGTAGATGATATCCAACGGCCAGTAGTGCTCGGATTTGCCATCTTTGTACCGTCGGATTGGTTTCATCCAACGACCAACTTTCAAAGTTTTTCACACACTATATAGGGGTATAGATATAGATGTGCCGGCCCGTTGCAATGGATCCAAAGTATATCTATTTAGTGGAGTGCACTCTAAACACATTATCTATTTATTTTTTCTCTAACCTTTCGTAGCCATGCAACCAAGCCACATAAGCTTCATGGATGCCCCCACATCATATTATTCATACTACGTTGACTGAAAAAAAAGATGAATCACCCAAAACAAGATCTTCCCGTTTTTTGTTCCAACGATGCTGTGCCGTGCACGTACCTACCAGTTGTATAATGGTAGTACTAGTTGTATAGTACAAACTTGGTACTAGTAGGAGTAGTACTAAGATGGAATGCTCCTACTCTATTAACGAGCCCCATCTGACACCAAATTTCTTGGCTTCCGTGCTATAGCTAGATCTTCCCCTCGTTTCTATTTTCCAACCCGGCGACGGGCGGGGTGCGGTTTGCCAATAGTCGGTTTGCTTAACGGCGGTCCCACATGAAAGTGAAAATACTAGGCAACACGCCTTACCTAAGCTATGTGTCGTGTCGGACGGGCCGTGGAGTACTCCTGATTCCCAGCCGTGTGGGGGTGCCACGCGAACGCGACATGCCTTTTCCTTTTACTAGCAATGTGCCAGTGCGTTGCGACGGATCCAAAGTAGTAGAGTAGTAGTACTTGTTCACAAACTTGAAAGAAATCACTCTTTTTTTGATATTACTCCTAATATATTACTCCTTCCATTCCTAAATATTTGTCTTTTTAGAGATTTCAAATGGACTATCACATACAGATTATATAGACATATTTTGAAGTGTAGATTCACTCATTTTGCTCCGTATGTAGTCACTTATTGAAATCTCTAGAAAGACAAATATTTAGGAATAGAGGGAGTACTTTTCACTCAAAATATATTTCTCAGGCTGTTTTGATGAGGTGAGGGAGGGATGTGGTTGCTTTCAAGATAATAAGGGGGTTTCTGCAAATTGGAGCAAAGAAGTGGGCTATTGTTGCAAAAATGCCACAACTTACCTCATAGCCATTAGATGCAGATCTAATGGTCAGAAACGACGGATGGCAGACACACCACCATCACCAACTGAGTCTTTTATAGGAGTAGGAGTAGAGAAACATGTATAAATTGTAACATTTGGTTTTGCTCCTTGGCACGATCGATAGATAGAAATAATGATTGGAAACGCTAGGGAGGGGCTATTTCTGCCAGATAAGCAGGGTATGTAGTAGCTAGGTTGGTGCATCGTTGGTTTGGTCACACGCCGTCCGACATGTTCTAGTGTTTCTAGCAAGATGCCCGCGCGTTTCACGAAGTTGATGGAAAAGGTAAGCACAACTTATAAATTGACGAATGGAGTACAAGTTACAGTGATGCATATAATTAAGCAAAGGGATCATATATGTCGGTATTGACTGGAACGAGAATGCAACAACACAATAAGAATTAAGGCCACGATGATGCGATCGCAGTGGTGGTTACAGAAGGCAAGAAGAAAGATGCATCCATCAAGGTACGACCTCCTCCTCCTCAACTGAGTGCGCTGGGCCACCGACCGGCGGCTAAGGAGCGGTAGCTTTTGTGGCGAGGTCGAGGTGCTTCTCAGCAAAGGCATCCAAGGCTTCTAGCTGGTTGAGGAAGGCCAACATCATAGCGTCCTTACTGGCCTTTTAGATACTTATGTACATGATTTGCTCGTACATGTGGATGTGTAGGTCAACAAATTCTTGTAGGGTGAGGCGCCTTGCAGCGAGCGCGACCTCCAGGTGGACATTCTTCGTGGCGTCGGCGGGCAGCCGCAGGGCCACCAGTGCTTGAAAGAGGTTCCGACCATGGAGGCCGATTAGGGTGGCAGGCAATGAGGAGCCCGGGCGCGCGGGATGGAGGAGTACGACAATGTCGTCCGCAAGCTTTTTGAGGACGGTGAACTTGTTGCTGGTGGCAATGATCATCTGGCCCAACTGAGAGTCGTAGTTGGCGTCGACGCCGACCATCCACCAGCCGATCTCCAACACCATCTGGAGACGATCCTCGGCGCCATGTCGCAGGCCAGCATCGTGGACCATCTGGCACAGCCGCTGGCCACTCACGCGCATCGACGCCATGGGTCTGGAGTGAGCTCTTTTGCGCTTAGTGTAGGTGCTTAGGCAAACTCTTAGGTGTGTATGATGTGGTAGATGCATTGGAATGGAGGGACGCCTTTATATGAGGGCAAACTGCGTTGCATTCACATCGTGCAACCTCTTTTCCCGGTCCTCCTCCCATTACTTCCCTCATGCATTAATTGAAGGAGGATGCATTGGTCGTTCAACATTTCTGGAACCGCTACTCCCTCCCTCGTCTGCATTAAAGCCATATCGGGAACTGCTCGCTCGCTGTCAAATCAAATAACTGTACTATTTAAAAGTCGAGGGCGGGGCTTTTCCTGTGCGGTAGGTGGGATAGTTCCGCCTAGTCGGTTCAATAGAGATGCAAGAAGATGAGGGAGTAGGCTGCTGCAAATGTAGGGCTGTGTGATTTGACAGCGAGTTACTGCTGGACAGGTGGGGCCCCGTGATTTGACTTGCCATTATCATTTTAACCGCGGCGCTACAACCAGCGTGAGTCTCCCGATTCCTGACCACCTCCATAGAGGTGCCTCTCCCAATGCTCCACCATGTAGAGGATGGCTCTTGCATGAGAGCCTACTTCTCCACTTTTTCCTTGCCTCTTTCCTCCACACATGCAAAAATGCCATGTAAAGCGGGCTTATATCCCACTATTGTACTTACTTGCTCCTGCAGGTGCTAAGCTTGCCACATAGGCATAAAGTCTGATGTGGCAAGTTAATTAAGAAGAGAGAGACTAGTTTGGTGACCCAAGGAAGAAACGGTGCTAAGCGCGTGTACCTAGATGAAAAGACAATTTTGAGTCTATAGCTAATTAAATGAAGCAAACTTAGCAACAAAAAACTAAGCACCTATGCATTGGGGACTTAATTCCTAAGCCATTTAATGCCCTTAACACCTCATCTAAGCACCATTTCATTGGAAGAGGTCACTCCTTGGCAAATGCAATAAATACTATGAAGAAAGAGATAGAGAGAAGTAAAAAAATACACTTATAGCCAAACTTATAGCTAACCTTGTTGTAGTATGAGTGACTAAGTGATGACTATGTATTACATGCCAACATCAGATAGCCTAACGCATCGTGTTAAATCTCCAAGGGCGCGACCGCGTGAGTGACGCAACGGCCGTGGTAGGCGTGACTATGATACGGGCTGCTGGCATCCCTTGGACCTGAGATCAAACGGTCGCATGCTAAGTTACTGAAAATTAGCAGAATAACCCTCCAGGATAGGATATTCACCCATAGGTCTAGAATCACGCCATGCAACCATTCGATCTCAGATCCAAGGGCTCTTGGAAGCCCGTATCATGGGAGAATGGAAAGGCACTACCCTGCCGTTCGCTCCTACTCGTCCCCGCACGTCCTTTAATATTACGGTAGTTCGCTCCTAGTCATCCCGTCCTTTCACATTACGGCAGTTCCACTAATCCTAACCCTCCTCCCAAATCCATGGCGTCTCAAATCCCCATGGTCGGCGGTGAGTAAAAGGTTAGAACCATCACCGGCGATGAGTTCGACGTCATCTACACCCGTTCTTCCACGACGGTGAAAGGATGCCTTGCTCGCTTCAGACGCATGTTCGAAAACTCAAATGATGAGTGGGTCACTGGGGTAGATGTTGAGTACACCACAGTCCTGGGACAAGAGAAGGATCTAAAGGAGGAAGAGAGGAAGAAGCCCGCCATGATCCAGGTTTGCGTGCATGACTTATGCTTGGTCTACATGCCATGCCGATGTTGAATGCCAGGATTTTAAGAACTTCCTCAAGAGCGACCTAGTCAAATTCGTTACTGTAGACTTTACGAACGATGAAAGAATCCTGGGTCGGATAGGCCTCGTTGTAGGCAACCCCTTCGACCTCCAGAAGAATCGGCTGCTGCCCTCCAGTGGTCAGCCTTCAATGCTGACCCTGGCAGGAGCCATGGTTCATCCTTCGTACGGTAAACTGGAGAAACCTCCGTACATGTTTCATCGTCATGCATGGCAGCGGAATGTACTAGATATAGACCACATCCACTATGCTGCAATGGATGGCTACCTTTGTTTCAATATCTACAAGGGTTGGATGAAGAGCAAGAGCCAAGTGTGCGGTTCAAGCAAAGAAGTATCCGCCAAGAGGAAGAGGGACAAGGACGAAGTCGAGGACGTGGACGAGGACTCCGAGTAGGGTGGCAGTGTCGTTGCTCATGGTGGTTCTAATGCAGTGTCTACCGGATTAGTTGCATAGTTTAATTTCAGGTGTGCTTAGTTTAATTTGAGGGGTGTGTTGTGCTGAGCCCCCAGCAGAACTATGTTATGTTTCTTCTCATTACTTTAACTCTTCAGTACGTACATACTAGTATTTCTTTAAGAATTTAGCACCCCATTTAAGCACGTACTAGCTTTTTTAATAGTACTATATGCATAATTTGGCGACGAGCGCTCTCTATATGTACCACCTTTTAATAGTACTATGTTATGTTTCTTCTCGTTACTTTAACTCTTCAGTACGTACATACTACTACTGTACAAAAGTGGAGTATACATTTTTTAAAGGCTAGAGGGCGGGGCAGTCTAGCTTGGTCGGTTTCACGAGAGGCGAGGGCTTTTGTGATTTGACGGCTCATTACTACTGTCAAATCGAATAGTACTGCGCCGCCCGCTGCACGCCCGGCTGAACACGCCTCCCCGCCTCCATGAAACCCCTCTGTTAAACCCGCATGCAAACCGAGAATCCTACTCCGGCCACACGTCCGTTCATGAGCGGGCCGGAATTAAACGCAACACCAGCCGAGCTCCTCCCGACCGCCCTCAGTTTAAACGAGGCCAGACGCCGGCCAAGCTCCTACCGTCCGCCCTCTATTTACATGAGGCCAGACAGACAACAGGCAAGAATTGCACCCCTCCGTCGCTCCCCCATCTCCTCCTTCACCATTTTCTCCACTCTTCCGATGGCTTCCGAGGAGCCGTTCTCCGGCATATTACCAGGCTGGGTGGCCCGCCGAGCCCTCAGGATACGGGCGAGGCAGCTTGGTGCTTCACCAACCTCGCTTGGCCCGACGGAGCCAGTTGCCATCCCAAGCAGGTGCGTGGTTCAGCAACTCGCCGCTCCAGTTCAGCTCGATGAGGAGTGGGGAGTTGCTCCACGTCGGCACGACGGCGAGCACGCCAGTACGGGCGTCGTTGCTGCCGCGTCGTACCGCGCCACTAGTATCTGCGGTGGCCGCACCTCCCGTGCCTGCAGCAGCGCCATGCAGGCAGAGACAAAAGCCGAGTACATGGAGAGCGATGAGTCGGTGGCCAGCTTCTCCGTGTCCGCCGCCATCATCGAGGAGAAGTAGAACACGGGAGGCCGCCGCCACTTGGGACCCATGAAGGCCACCGCCGAGGCGATGACCGCGCATTCAGGTGGTTTCTTTGCTGCATCGTCTCTTCCGAGGACCTTCGTCGACCCCGCAAGTGTCTAACGGACATGAGGAAGACAAAGGGACCCGCAAGCGACCATTTAGATTATGTACTCCCTCTCCAGTTGGCGGGAAATAATTGTTCTAAGAATGGATAAATTGTATGCATCTACAACTAAAATAAGTCTAGATACATCCATTTCTAGGACAAGTATTTCCGGATGGAGGGAGTATTAATTATACCAAGAGAGCCGGATTGGCACCGCTTAGTTCATGTAAATGTAATGAAATCCATCATGTTTATATGAAGATCCGGCTTTTTATATGAAATCCTTCAAGCTTATATGAAATCAGCCCGTGTTTGCACGAATTTCATATGGTTGGTTAGAGTTGTGAAAATGTATGCAGCTGGCGTTTGATGTCGTCCTCCGCGGAAGGAAGCGGGAGGAAATTTGCTGGCTGCCGTTGGAGATGCTCTTATGCTGGAAATAATAGAGTGACATCCAATCCATTTGAGTTAATTCCGTGTATGATTTTCCCTCTATAAAAAGTTAATTGCATGTACAGTGTACACGTGACTTGCAGGGTGGCTACAGCTTCGTACAGAAAGTTAAAAAAAACAAGTCCATCCTTAATCTTGTATTCTAAGTACTATGTGGGTTCACTGTCAGTACAGTAGCGAAAGAAGTATATATTAAATAATTAATATATAATATAAAAACCTAAAGTTAAAGGCAAAATTCAAACTCATGTCATCGCGTTGCGAGCATCCGGCGCTAACCAGCCCAGCACATTTTTATTGTAGACCATGCTGGAAATATATCTCCATGTCTACTCTTATACTCCATCCGTTCCTAAATATTTGTCTTTTTCAGATTTCAAATGGACTACCACATACTGATGTGTATGTAGACATATTTTAGAGTGTATATTCACTCATTTTGCTCCGTATGTAGTCACTTGTTGAAATCTCCAAAAAGACAGATACTCCCTCCGTCCGGAAATACTTGTCTTCAAAATGGATAGAAGGAAATGTATCTAGACGTATTTTAGTTTTAGATACATCTCTTTTTATCCATTTTGATGACAAGTATTTTCAGACGGAGGGAGTATTTAGGAACGGAGGGAGTAGAAAACAGAGTTGGTGATGATGGTGTGCGTGCCATCCGGCAATATAGGCCGTCGGATTTATATCTAACGGATAGGAAGGAAACTATGGCAATTTTGCAAAAATATACCCTCACCCCTCTCCACATTCGCAAATAAGGCATTCCCTCGTTCTTCCTTTTCTCTCACAAGATAAACTACTCATACAAATGCATCTTGTTGTTCCGTGCAACGCACGGGCATCTAGCTAGTTTCTTTTAAAATAGTTACTGTGATAATTGGGTTGAAGTGATATATTTTATGTCTGCCCTGAATGATTTCAGATGCACTAGTAGTAACAAATAAAAGGTTGCCTTGTTAATTAACAGAAAACATGATGAAAACTATCAGATGAGGCAGGTAAAAACAAGGCACACTGGGTTCAGCGTCATCGTCACTACAGCTGTGCGCGCGCGAGAAATCTACATATCAAGGGGGCTACTGAGCGAGGCACAGAGACACAATGTTTGAGAGAGAAACCAATTGACAGATTACGATCAGATCGAGTTGTCACCCTTCTGCTGTCATTGTTGGGGTGGGGGGGGAGGGGGAGGGAGAGAAAGACGTATCGAGAGTGTGCGCGGTAGGCACAGAGGCATAACTAGCGAGTGTGTGTGTTTGAAAGGGGAGTAGATAGATTACTATCAAGATCGAGGTGCCACCCTACTCCTTCGATGTAGGGTAGTGTGTGTGTGTGTGTTTGAGAGAGAAGCCAGTCGACATATTAGTATCAAGACCGAGGTGTCACCCTGCTCCTTCGATGTTGGGAAGTGTGTGTGCGTGTGGGTGTGTGGGTGTGTGGGGGGGGGGCAGTGACACTCACATATCTCTACTCTTATAAAAAACAGAGTTGGTGATGATGGTGTTCTTGCCATCCTGCAATATAGGTCATCCGATTTATATCCGACGGATAGGAAGGAAACTATGGCAATTTTGCAAAAAGATACCCACACCCCTCTCCGCATTTGCAAATAAGGCATTCCCTCGTTCATCCTTTTCTCCCACAAGATAAACTATTCATACAAATGCATCTTGATGTTCCGAGCAATGCATGGGCATCTTGCTAGTAGGGAGAAGGAGTTTGTGTGACACATATCTAGCTATATTAAGGGATAGGTAGATAGCATTTGTGTGAGGCATACTTAAAGCATCACGAAGACAAACAAACGGTGTGCATGCATGTGCCGGAAAAAATGAAGCGAGAAACACTGTGCGCGCACGCGTGCTGTGTGTGTGTGTGTGAGAGAGAGAGAGAGGGAGAGAGAGAGGGAGAGAGAGAGAGCGAAATCTCAAAACAAAAGGTGCTCTGCTGGAATTCCATTGTATGTATTCATATGGTTCTGGAACTCGAGTTAACCTGAGGCATATGTGTGAGAGACATTATTATACCTTGAGACATTAGTGGCTGTGGGTGGGCGGAATTAAAGGGGTGGGCGTGTTAGATAGAGAGAGCGTGTGTGTTTCTGTGTGAGAGACTTGTAGGACGGGGTAGAAAGGCAAATTCTAACCTTGACGGAGGGAGAGAAATATACGAAGTGCGTGTTATGATTCCGATGCCCACAGGGAAATGAGATATGTATGCGTGTGAGAGAGATTGCACAATTCATTCATGTATCACTATCTAGCGATCGTGGACGTGCATCGCTTGAACATAAATCAATATCTACTTCGTATCGTGGCCAAAGGTACAATATCGATTCAACGCTATAAAGATTGGACACTCACATATCACATTTTTTTCTATTTAAATAAACCTTTTCAAATGTGCACGCCAAAGTTACAGTGATGTTTCTTCAAACAACCAATGTAGCTATCATGTACATGCACCATTGTTACTCATGCATTCAAATTCATTAATCTTGGATGATTTAAGGTTCTATTATGAAGTAATACATGTAATATTCATATATGAATCCAACGGGTACGCAATTTACGAAATGGAGGTTATGTAATCATATGAGGTAACTGATAACCCACAAGTATAGGGGATCAATTGTAGCCTCTTTCTATAAGTAAGAGTGTCGAACCCAATGAGGAGCTAAAGGTAGAACAAATATTTCCTCAAGTTCTATCGACCACCAATACAACTCTACGCACGCTTGAAGTTTGCTTTACCTATAACAAGTATGAAACTAGAAGGACTTTGTAGGTATGATAGGATAGGTTTGCAAGATAATAAAGAACACGTAAATAAAAAGTAGGGGCTGTTTAGATAAAGAAGCAATAAAGTAAATATAGCGAGTGTGGAAAAGTGGTGGTAGGAGTTGTGAAATTGTCCCTAAGCAATTGACTATTTTACTAGACCGATAGCAAGTTTTATGTGGGGAGGCATAAGCTAACATACTTTCTCTTCTTGGATCATATGCACTTATAATTGGAACTCTAGCAAGCATCCGCAACTACTAAAGATCATTAAGGTAAAACCCAACCATAGCATTAAAGCATCAAGTCCCCTTTATCCCATACGCCACAACCCCCTTACTCGGGTTTATGCTTCTGTCACTCAAGCAACCCACTATAAGAGAATCATGAACGTATTGCAACACCCTACAACGCTAATCCCACACGCTTGCGCGACACAGAGGGAACAATAGGATAGCAACATAACCAGAAGCAAATTAAACCAATCATAGAAATTCATCAATCACCGGTAGGACAACGAAAATCTACTCAGACATCATAGGATGGCAACACATCATTGGATAATAATATGAAGCATAAAGCACCATGTTCAAGTAGAGGGTACAGCGGGCTGCGGGAGAGTGGACCGCTGAATATAGAAGGGGGAAGGTGATGGAGATGTTGGTGAAGATGATGGAGGTGTTGGTGTAGATCGTGGTGATGATGATGGCCACCGCCGGCGTTTCGGCGCCATCGGAAGCAAGGGGGAGAGAGCCCCCCTTCTTCTTCCTTGACCTTCTCCCTAGATGGGAGAAGGGTTTCCCCTCTGGTCCTTGGCTCCCATGGCGTGGGAGGGGCGAGAGCCCCTCCAAGATTGGATCTGTCTCTCTGTCTCTCTCTGTTTCCGCGCTCCGGGATTCTGCCCCTTCACCGTTTCTTATATATCCGGAGATCCGTAACTCCGATTGGATTGAAACCTTCACCCTGATTTTTCTCCAAAAATTAGCTTTCTTGCGGCAAAAGAAGAGCATCAACCGCCTTACGGGGTGCCCACGAGGGTCAGGGGCGCGCCCCCTGCCTCGTGGCCCCCTCGGGCACCATCTCACGTTGATTTTTCCTCCAGAAAATCATAAATACTCCAAAAATATTCTCCATCTGTTTTTATCCCGTTTGGACTCCGTTTGATATGGGGTTTCTGCGAAACATAAAACATGCAACAAACAGGAACTGGCACTTGGCACTGGATCAATATGTTAGTCTCAAAAATAATATAAAAATTTGCCAAAAGTATATGAAAGTTGAATAATATTGGCATGGAACAATAAAAAATTATAGATATGACGGAGACGTATCAGCATCCCCTAGCTTAATTCCTGCTCGTCCTCGAGTAGGTAAATGATAAAAAGATAATTTTTGATGTGGAATGCTACCTAGAATAATCTTGATCATATATCTAATCATGGCATGAATATTAAGATACGAGTGATTCAAAGCAATAGTCTATCATTTGACATAAAAACAATAATACTTCGAGCGTACTAATAAAGCGATCATGTCTTTTCAAAACAACATGGCCAAAGAAAGTTATCCCTACAAAATCATATAGTCTGGCTATGCTCCATCTTCATCACACAAAATATTCAAATCATGCACAACCCCGTTGACTAGCCAAGCAATTGTTTCATACTTTTCACGTTCTCAAACCTTTTCAACTTTCACGCAATACATGAGCGTGAGCCATGGAGATAGCACTATAGGTGGAATAGTGGAGGTTGTGTGGAGAAGACAAAAAGGGATAAAGTCTCACATCAACGCGACTAATCAACGGGCTCTGGAGATGCCCATCAATTGACGTCAATGTGAGGAGTAGGGATTGCCATGCAACGGATGCACTAGAGCTATAGGTGTATGAAAGCTCAAACTGAAACTAAGTGGGTGTGCATCCAACTTTCTTGCTCATGAAGACCTAGGGCATTTGAGGAAGCCCATCGTTGGAATATACAAGCCAAGTTCTATAATGAAAATTCCCACTAGTATATGAAAGTGATAACATAGGAGACTCTCTATATGAAGAACATGGTGCTACTTTGAAGCACAAGTGTGGAAAAGGATAGTAACATTGCCCCTTTTCTTTTATCTTTTTCTGGGCGGGCTTCTTTGGCCCCCCTTTTTTATTTAGGCTTCTTAGGCCTCTTTTTTTCATGGGGCAATGCTCTATAATGATGATCATCACACTTTTATTTACTTACAGCTCGATACTAGAACAAATATATGACTCTGTATGAATGCCTCCGGCGGTGTACCGGGATGTGCAATGATCTAGCATAGCAAAGATATCAAAAAAGGACAAGCCATGAAAACATCATGCTAGCTATATTACGATCATGCAAGGCAATATGACAATGAGTGCTCAAGTCATGTATATGATGATGATGGAAGTTGCATGGCAATATATCTCGGAATGGCTATGGAAATGCCATGATAGGTAGGTATGGTGGATGTTTTGAGGAAGATATAAGGAGGCTTATGTGTGATAGAGCATATCGTATCACGGGGTTTTGATGCACCGGCGAAGTTTGCACCAACTCTCGAGGTGAGAAAGGGCAATGCACGGTACCGAAGAGGCTAGCAATGATGGAAGGGTGAGAGTGCGTATAATCCATGAACTCAACATTAGTCATAAAGAACTCACATACTTATTGCTAAAATTTATTATCCATCGAAACAAAGTACTACGCGCATGCTCCTAGGGGGGAGGTTGGTAGGAGATAACCATCGCGCGCCAATTTGGTTACATAGTTAATAGACCATACATGCATGCTTCGGGAATCACAAACCTTAACACCAATATACTTACTAAACACAACCATCTACTAGTACCTCCCACATATTATCATCACTATATCGCAAAATTATTGCAAGGAATCAAACATATCATATTCAGTGATCCACAAGTTTATGTAGGATTTTATGACTAACCATGTGAATGACCAATTCCTGTCATCTCTCTAAATAGATATAAGTGAAGCAAGAGAGTTTAATTCTTCCTACAATATATATGCCCATGCTCTAATAAATATAAGTGAAGCAAAAGAGCATTCTACAAATGGCGGTTTTCTATGTGAAGAGAAACAGACAATCCAAACTTCAAATGATATAAGCGAAGCACATGAAGCATTCTATAAAGCCATACTCAAAAGATATAAGTGAAGTGTAATGAGCATTCTATAAATCAAGCAAGGACTATCTTATACCAGAATGGTGCATAAAAGAAAAGTGAAAACTAAATGCAAAAGACGCTCCAAGACTTGCACATATTGCATGAACGAAACGAATACGAAAACATACCGATACTTGTTGAAGAAAGAGGGGATGCCTTCCGGGGCATCCCCAACTTAGACGCTTGAGTCTCCTTGAATATTTACTTGGGGTGCCTCGGCATCCCAACGCTTGAGCTCTTGCCTCTCTTCCTTTTCCTCATATCTAGACCTCCTCGATTAGACACTTCATCCACACAAAACTTCAACAGAAAACTCGGTAAGATCCGTTAGTATAATAAAGCAAATCACTACTCTAAGTACTGTAGCAAACCAATTCATATTTTGTTTTTGCAATGTGTCTACTTCAATATAACTTTTTCATGGCTTAATACACTGATATAAATTGATAGATTCATCAAAACAAGCAAACTATGCATCAAAAACAAAATCTGTCAAAAACAGAATAGTCTGTAGCAATATGAACATCCACCATACTTATGTTACCCCAAAAATTCTACCAAAATTAGGAAACATAAAAAATTTGTACAGCAAAACAGTGCAAAAGGAATCAGAACCATTTGATGTTCCAGTTAAAAATGTAAAATCGTTCACTACAGCCAAAGTTTCTGTCCTGCACCGTACAAACCAACAAGCATTGTAAACATCCTAAAGGCAAACCTCGGCACATTATTTTTATAATACAATGGAATTGTACAAGGGGATAATTATTTTTTATGAAAAGTTTCTGTAATCAAGATTCACAAAGTTTCCGTGAGCATGAACAAAGTTCAAGGCTAGCTCCCACTTCAATAATGCTTGTCTCTCTCACTTTCACTTTCCTTTTTGAAAAGTTTTTAGGTTCCCCTCTTTTTTTAACTATATAAAAGCACTCAACAGAAATAAATGACTGTCTAAAACTTCCGGGTTGTCTCCCTGGCAGCGCTTTCTTTAAAGCCATTAAGCTAGGCATATAGTGCTCAAGTAATGAATCCACCCGGATCCCAAGGTATATCAAAGCCAATTTTAATTAACAATGATTTGTAATTTAGTAGTGAGCACAAAGTAACATATATCATGCAACAACGAAGTCTAACTCTCTTCCTATGCATCGACATGTCATAAAAGAACAATTCATGCACACATAGTAAAGGCCAATGCATAGTATAAGCAGTTTCTTGCAATTTTATCATATTGGAAACATAAAGAGGCGAAGATGTAGTTCCTCTCTCATAATAATTGCAAGTAGGAGAAGCAAGAACATACATATTATATCTATCAAAATCATCATGTGCAACGGTAGAAGGCAACCCATCAATATAATCCTTCATAAGCACAAACTTCTCCGATGTAGTGTAGTTTGGAGAATTCAAAAAGATAATAGGACTATCTTGCGTGGGTGCAATAGCAACAATCTCATGTTTAACATAAGGAACTATAGCAAGTTCATATCCATAAGCATAATTCATATTGGCATCTTGGCCACAAGCATAGCAAGTATCATCAAAAAGGGATATTTCAAACAAATTCAAGGGATCATAGGAATCATCATAGCAATCATCCTTCGGTAAGCACGAAGCGGAATTAAACAATGTATGAGTTGAAGAGTTACTCTCATTAGAAGGTGGGCACGGGTGATCAATCCGCTCTTCCTCCTTTTGTTCTTCGCTCTCCTCATCATCTTTTTCATCCAATGAGCTCACAGTTTCATCAATTTCTTCTTCCATAGCTTCCTGCAAAATATTAGTCTCTTCTTGGACAGCGGAGACTTTCTCAATAAATGCATCAATATGGTAATTATATTAATAATTGTCATAGCAATATCTCAATATAGCAAAATTTTCAGGCCTATAAACATCATCATCTAAAGCTTCATACTTTTCAAACAAAGATTCAATTTCATAAGCAGCCTTAAAAGCAACAAATTCTTCAATTCATTCAAAATCATAGTAATCATATATACCATTAGCATAAGAAGATAAGGTTTCATTATCATTAAATTTGCATGAAAAGGGAAGGTGTGGAGCCTTCATCCTAGAGCAACAATTATAATCATATCTCAAGCATAGATCCCGAGCATACCAACGCAACATATTAATTTGATCCCATAATAGTTTCCCTTCCTTTTGTCAAGCGATAATCCCTAAAGTATTCACGTTGATCCAACGTTACTCCCATTAAAGTTGAATCGGGTTTTCTCGGGATTATCAAAGTAGTACATAACATTTTGAACATAGCGAGCATCGAGGGTTTTAAGAGGTTCCTCATACCCTATTTTTTGGTATTTCGTGTTCCATATCCATAAGTAAAGATAGAGAACAACTTAGAACAACAAATAAAAATTACTTAGTGATAAAGCAAACAAGCACACACGAGAATATTCACCCCACGCTATGACTCCCCAGCAACAGCGCCAGAAAAAGGTCTTGATAACCCACAAGTGCAGGGGATAATTGTAGCCTCTTTCGATAAGTAAGAGTGTCAAACCCAACGAAGAGATAAAGGTAGAACAAATATTCTCTCAAGTCCTATCTGCCACTGATACGACTCTACGCACACTTAGGGTTCGCTTTACCTAGAACAAGTATGAAACTAGAAGTACTTTGTAGGTGTTGTTGGATAGGTTTGCAAGATAATAAAGAACACGTAAATAAAAAGTAGGGGCTGTTTAGATAAAGAAGCAATAAAGTAAATATAGCGAGTATGGAAGAGTGGTGGTAGGAGTTGTGAAATTATCCCTAAGCAATTAACTACTTTACTAGACCGATAATCACTATTGCAATTTTATTTGAGGGAGAGACATAAGCTAACATACTTTCTCTTCTTGGATCATATGCACTTATGATTGGAACTCTAGCAAGCATCTGCAATTACTAAAGATCATTAAGGTAAAACCCAACCATAGCATTAAAGTATCAAGTCCCCTTTATCCCATACGCAAACAACCTACTTACTCGGGTCTGTGCTTCTGTCACTCATGCCACCCACCATAAGCAAATCATGAACATATTGCGAACCCTACAGCGGGGATCCCTCACGCTTGTGCGACATGGAGAGCACCATAGGACAACACCAATAATAAAAAATGCAACTCAAACCAATCATAGCAATTCATCAATCACCGACAGGACAACGAAGATCTACTCAGAAATCATAGGATGGCAACACATCATTGGATAATAATATGAAGCATAAAGCACCATGTTCAAGTAGAGGGTACAACAGGTTGCGGGAGAATGGACCGCTGAATATAGATGGGGGAAGGTGATGGAGATGTTGGTGAAGATGGCGGAGGTGTTGGTGAAGATCGCGGTGATGATGATGGCCCCCGGCAGCGTTCCGGCGCCACCGGAAGCAAGGGGGAGAGAGCCCCCCTTCTTCTTATTCTTCCTTGACCTTCTCCCTAGATGGGAGAAGGGTTTCCGCTCTGGTCCTTGGCTCCCATGGCGTGGGAGGGTCGAGAGCCCCTCCGATATTGGATCTATCTCTCTGTCTCTCTCTGTTTCTGCGTTTTTAGATCCTTCCCCTTCACCGTTTCTTTTATATCCGGAGATCCGTAACTCCGATTGGGGTGAATCTTTCGC
This sequence comes from Triticum dicoccoides, assembly GCF_002162155.2. Taxonomy (NCBI): domain Eukaryota; kingdom Viridiplantae; phylum Streptophyta; class Magnoliopsida; order Poales; family Poaceae; genus Triticum; species Triticum dicoccoides. The sequence goes on from NC_041381.1 coordinate 188,898,411, forward strand.
CCAGATTTTTCTCATAAAATTAGCTTTCTTGCGGCAAAAGAAGAGCATCAACCGCCTTACGG
>NC_041381.1:188899105-188991993 GCF_002162155.2 Triticum dicoccoides
GGGGGGGGGGCGAGGGCGCGCCCCCTGTCTCGTGGCCTCCTCAGGCAACGTTTCATGTTGATTCTTCCTCTGGAAAATCCCAAATATTCCAAAATAATTCTTGTCCGTTTTTATCCTGTTTGGATTCCGTTTGATATTGGGTTTCTGTGAAACATAAAACATGCAACAAACAGGAACTGGCACTGGGCACTGGATCAATATGTTAGTCCTAAAAATAGTACAAAAAGTTGCCAAAAGTATATGAAAGTTGAATAATATTGGCATGGAACAATCAAAAATTATAGATACTACGGAGACGTATTAGCAGGGGATCGAGGTAGAGGCAAAGGGGAGAGGAGATGCAAGCGGGCAGGGCAATGAACGCTTGCGTGTTTGTTTTTACTTGAGGGACAGGTGTGACACGGGCGTCAGCAATTGCATTTTGAGTGTAATATAGGCAGACAATAGAGTCACTTCACTATTCCCTTCCCTTCAGTTTTTAGTGAGGTTTTACCCGAAACACCCCCCTCCAAAGCGAAATTAGTTAAGCCCAAGCCCATAACTCAAAAATGACTTCTTTACATCTTTTATGGCTTATTTTGACAATAAGCCCTGAAAAGGTAGAATCGAACTGGCCCTTAACCTGCAATTCAATTGTGTGTGCAATGATGAATCACTCATGCCTGCTATAGTGTACATTTAGGCATCATCATACATGGCATAACCTAATACATGTGCATTCCATTGTAGAATATGGAATATGCAATGTTTATGTTAGTTCATACGATGCACATGATGTTTAAATGCCCCTTAAATCTGGTCAGTCAAGTGATGGTCTTTAAGCCTCCTTCTTTGCTTCTTTTCTTGATATGTAAGATTTGCTCACACATCTGTTCAATTGCTTGTTTGCATCAGCCAGCCATACTAGGACTGTTTGCTTTGATTACCTATTGTTCTTGACCTAACACTCTAACAGAGCTTGTCAATGATTTAAACACTAAGGGCTGCTGTAGTGGGGCCTTGTCTAACTCATAGGCGACCTAAAGGTTTGGCTGTACACTAAAGTAGGCTCTCCAAGAGTACCTGGAGATCCAGTTCGAAGGTATGCCTAGTTTTTACATAGTGCAGACATAGTATATCCTCATTTCACTGTGTGCAAGTGCAAGAGATGCGGCATGTTTCATTATGTGGTGTTGTTTTGTTATAATCTCATCCTTTTGTGTTCACAAACTGGAAAGGATGCATATTTATCTTCCAAGGAGACGAGTAACTAGTTTGTGTCACCTTGCAAAGGGGGTGCAATGAAGATAAGATTGAGGATTTCCAAATACAAGATGTTAGGATGGAGCCTTGCAAGAGAAGTAGGAGCTGCGCTGAGCCTCTTCAACCTGTTAAGGTAAGTCGCTGTATCCAACTCAACAGTTCAATTCCTTGTTTGTTTCGGGCATAGTTAATTTGCTCTTTTCAATTGCTTTATTTGTCCTCAGTTAATGACATGCCCAAAGAATGATGCCTGATGTTGGGTACTTGTATAACTATTAGTTGACATAATTAAAGGCCTTACCATTTAATTACTCTGCCGAAGTGTGCCTGAAGCTTTGAATCTATTGACCAACTATTATTGCATGAGGCTCACAATCTAGTTTATACGAGGCTAATGATTGCATAATTTTGCTTGCTGTAGTATGTTTGTATGCAACCCTCTGCTATTCATTATGATCTCTAAGACTTTAATTGAGCTACAAAATGGCCAACTGCTTGCTTACTTATACGCAACGGGATGTCTAAATTTGTAACTTGTCTGTATTTTGGATTGGGCCCCAACATCATGCTCCTCTGGTGAGCTAAGAGACATTTCTGTATGCAGGCTGCACAGACTTCCTTTTTTATAATTTTTAAAATATCACCTGCTTATGCTTCATGACGTGTAACATTATTGTCAGTCCTGTTTTGCCATGTACTCCCTCCATCTCAAAATAAGTGTCTTAACTTTGTACTAGCTCTAGTACAAAGTTGTACTAACCTTGAGACACTTATTTTGGGACAGAAGGAGTACAAAATAGTCTGTCTTGCTCGCTTCACTATTGTAACTATATTTTTTCCCTAGTCATGTGTACTTACAGAAACATTTCAGGATGAAGTGACATCAACACAAAGATCTGCGAGCAGTGCGGCATGGCCATTACCGAATGATTATGGATTGGAATAGGAATGTGCTGATGTTCTCGAGAATCAACTAGAGGTGGCAAGACAACATACAATCAACAAGTTGATTCTCAACGTACAATCAACAAGTTGAGACTGGACATGCAGGTATTAGATCCAGGAGTCAAAAAAATGAAACAAGACACTGAGGTAACCATGAAGGAATTGGAGATTTTGCAGACTAAAATTTGTGCTATCTGAATCCGGCCAATCCTATTTTCTGAAGAGATTATAGTTCAAATGGAGTTAAGTTGATGTGCGTCCATGATGTATGAGCTGTATTTGCCCAGTGTATGTAATCTGCTGTTTGTGTATGCTTTATTATGACCGGTGCCGAACCATAATGCCCAGTGGGTACAATCGGCTGTAATTTCTTTATTGTATAGTGTAGGATTATTCTACGTTTCTATGACTTGGTCTCTTTGTTGTATAGGGTATGTTTTTTAGAGGTGATAGTATAGAGTTGGATAATTCTTTGAATATGCTATATCATTCAAACGAGGGCCAAATCGCCCGAACGTTGTAGTGGCCATGGCCCTCCACGGGACACACGATCCATAGGCCATCTACAGGGTGGACGATCCACGACCTTCTATGGGCTATCGGATCCATGGGCCTTTTATGGGCCATCAGATCCATGAGCCTTCTATGGGCCGTCGGATCCATGGGCCTTCAATGGACCGTCGGATCAATGGGCCTTCGACATCCCGTAGGATCCATGGACCTTCTACGGGCCATCTCATCTATGGGCCTTTTACGGGCCGTATAATGGGCCATAAACGGGCTAGAGTGGAAATCATACGTTTTATGGGCTGACCATAACGGGCCGTTAATAGGCAGTATTTGATGACGCTATGAAAATGGTCCAACAGATTAACGGGCCACAAATGGGCCGACTGTATCCACGGGCTGAATTTGGCCACAAGCAGAAAAGGCCAGTAACGGGCCGTAAGTAACCGAATGCTGGATATGAGCCCAAGAATAAATGGGCCATGAGAAGGTCGAAAGATAACATGCGCTTGAAATAGCCCAATGGAATAATGGGCCATTAATGGGTATAAAGTGATACACTGTTCATTACAGGCCGGTTTCACCACGGGCCGTTAATGGGCCAAGAGTTACAAAGGGATTCATATGGGCCGAAATACGTCATGGGCCATACATGGGCCGGAAGTTACAACGGGCTGGAATCATATTGGACGGCCCAGATGACGCTACTGGGCCTAATACCGTTAGGCCGTAACGGGCTGTGAGTTAGCGGGCTGTAAATGGGCTATATGCGGACATGCCGTTAACAGGCTTTCCATGGGCCGGCCCGCCACCTTTTGACTAAGTCAAACGGGCTGGCCTTTTCACAGGAATGGGCCTCTATTGGGTCGTGCCACGTGTCGATGTATCATAGGCGCCTTGGGTCCAATGAGTGGATGACATCTGTCCCAACAGTGAGCCAAAACATGTTTCCACCGGCCAATGATGATTTTACACGTGGAAAATCCCCATTGGTCGGGGCTGTTAATGGGTTATTGGATCCAAAACCGGACCCGATAGCTTAACGATGTTCTGTTACGGTGGATTCCACGTGTTGGTCACCCTTGACGAAAGCATTTCTGTGACGCGCGATTTATCATCATGCAAGTGGACACTTCCGTGATGATAATTTTGGTAATGTCATGGAACACTTCTACGACAGCACAGGTATGACTATCTTGATTCTGTCATAAAATCGTCATGGATGTACATGCATGACAAAAAATGCGACCTATTGTGACAAACACGTATCATCACGGAAGTGTATTTTTTTTGTAGTGCTACTTGAAGTTCCCTTTGCCCTTTTCTTGAAACTAGTGGTCTTGTCAATCATCAACACTTGATGCTCTTTCTTGATTTCTACCTTCGTTGATTTCAGCATCACGAAGAGCTTGGGAATCATTTTCGTCATCCCTTGCATACTATAGTTCATCACAAAGTTCCAGTAACTTGGTGATAGTGACTAGAGAACTCTGTCAATCATTATTTTATCGGGAAGATTAACTCCCACTTGATTCAAGAGATTGTAGTACCCAGACAATCTGAGCACATGCTCACTGCTTGAGCTATTCTCCTCCATCTTTTAGCTATAGAACTTGTTGGATACTTCATATCTCTCAACTTGGGTATTTGCTTGAAATATTAACTTCAACTCCTGGAACATCTCATATGATCCATGACGTTCAAAACGTATTTGAGTCCCGATTCTAAGCCGTAAAGCATGGTGCACTAAACTATCAAGTAGTCATCATATTGAGCTAGCCAAACGTCCATAACGTCTGCATCTGCTCTTGCAAAAGGTTTGTCACCTAGCGCTGCATCAAGGACATAATTTTTCTGTGCAGCAATGAGGATAAACCTCAAATCACGGACTCAGTCCACATCATTGCTACTATCATCTTTCAACTTAGTTTCTCTAGGAACACATATAAAAACATAGGGAAGCAACAACGTGAGCTATTGATCTACAACATTATTTGCAAAATACTATCAGGACTAAGTTCATGATAAATTAAAGTTCAATTAATCATATTACTTAAGAACTCCCACTTAGATGGACATCCCTCTAATCATCTAAGTGATCACGTGATCCAAATCAACTAAACCATGTCCGATCATCACGTGAGATGGAGTAGTTTTCAATGGTGAGCATCACTATGTTGATCATATCTACTATATGATTCATGCTCGACCTTTCAGTCTCAATGTTCTGAGGCCATATCTGCATATGATAGGCTCATCAAGTTTAACCCGAGTATTCTACCTGTGCAAAACTGTCTTGCACTTGTTGTATGTGAACATAGAGCTTATCACACCCGATCATCACATGGTGTCTCGGCACGACAAACTATAGCAACGGTGCATACTCAGGGAGAACACTTGTACCTTGAAATTTAGTAAGGGGTCATCTTATAATGCTAGCGACGTTCTAAGCAAAATAAGATGCATAAAGGATAAACATCACATGCAATCAAAATATGTGACATGATATGGCCATCATCATCTTGTGCTCATGATCTCCATCACCGAAGCATCGTCATGATCTCCATCTTCACCGGCGCGACACCTTGATCTCCATCGTAGCATCATTGTCATCTCGCCAACTATTGTAACTACGACTATCGCTACCACTTAGTGATAAAGTAAAACAATTACATGGCAGTTGCATTGCATACAATAAAGCGACAACCATATGGCTCCTGCCAGTTGCCAATAACTTTGTTACAAAACATGATCATCTCATACAACAATTTATATCACATCATGCCTTGACCATATCACATCACAACAAGTCCTGCAAAAACAAGTTAGACGTCCTCTACTTTGTTGTTGCAAGTATTACGTGGCTGCTACGGGCTTCTAGCAAGAACCGTTCCTACCTATGCATCAAAGCCACAACGATTTTTCGTTAAGTGTGCTGTTTTAACCTTCAACAAGGACAGGGCGTAGCCACACTCGATTCAACTAAAGTTGGAGAAATAGACACTCACTAGCCACCTATGTGTGAAGCACGCCGGTAGAACCAGTCTCGCGTAAGCGTACGCATAATGTCGGTCTGAGCCGCTTCATCCAACAATGCCACCAAATCAAAGTATGGCATGCTGGTAAGCAGTATGACTATTATCACCGACAACTCTTTGTGTTCTACTGGTGCATATAACATCTACGCATAGACCTGGCTCAGATGCCACTATTGGGGAACGCGGTAATTTCAAAAAAAATTCCTACGATCACGCAAGAGTTATCTATGTGACACATAGCAACGAGAGGGGAGAGTGTGTTCATGTACCCTCGTAGACCAAAAGCGGAAGTGTTATGACAATGCGGTTGATGTAGTCGTACGTCTCCATGATCCAACCAATCTTAGCACCGAACGTACGGCACCTCCGCAATCAGCACACGTTCAGCTCGGGGACGTCCCTCGTACTCTTGATCCAGTTGAGGCTGAGGGAGAGTTTCGTTAGCACGACGGCGTGGTGACGGTGATGATGAAGTTACCGGCGCAGGGCTTCTCCTAAGCACTACGACGATATGACCGAGGTGTGTAACTGTGGATGGGGGCACCGCACATGGCTAAACAATGTCAACTTGTGCGTCTATGGGGTGCCCGCTCCCCCGTATATAAAGGAGTGGAGGAGGGGGGAGGGCCGGCCCTCTATGGCGCGCCCTGGAGGAGTCCTACTCCCGCCGGGAGTAGGATCCCCCCTTCCCTAGTTGGACTAGGAGAGAAGGAAGGGGGAGAGAGGGAGGAAGGAAAGGGGGGCCGGCCCCCACCCAATTTGGATTGGGCTTGGGGGGGGGGGCTCCACCTGGCCGCCTCCTCCTCTCTCCCACTATGGCCCAATAAGGCTCATATGCTTCCTGGGGGGTTCCGGTAACCTCCCGGTACTTTGGTATATGCCCGAACTCACCCGGAACCATTTCGATGTCCAAACATAGGCTTCCAATATATCAATCTTCATATCTCGACCATTTCGAGACTCCTCGTCATGTCCGTGATCACATTCGGGACTCCAAACTACCTTCGGTACATCAAAACACATAAACTCATAATACCAATCGTCATCGAACATAAGCGTGCGGACCCTACGGGTTCGAGAACTATGTAGACATGACCGAGACATGTCTCCGGTCAATAACCAATAGCGGAACCTGGATGCTCATATTGGTTCCTACATATCCTACGAAGATCTTTATCTGTCAAACCGCATGACAACAAACGTTGTTCCCTTTGTCATCGGTATGTTACTTGCTCGAGATTCGATCGTTGGTATCTCAATACCTAGTTCAATCTCGTTACCGGAAAGTCTCTTTACTCGTTCCGTAATGCATCATCCCGCAACTAACTCATTAGTCACATTGCTTGCAAGTATTATAGTGATGTGCATTACCGAGAGGGCCCAGAGATACCTCTCCGATGCACGGAGTGACAAATCCTAATCTCGATCTATGCCAACCCAACAAACACCTTCGGAGACACCTGTAGAGCATCTTTATAATCAGCCAGTTACATTGTGACATTTGATAGCACACAAGGTGTTCCTCTGGTATTCGGGAGTTGCACAATCTCATAGTCCGAGGAACATGTATAAGTCATGAAGAAAGCAGTAGCAATGAAACTGTAATGATCATAATGCTAAGCTAACGAATGGGTCTTGTCCATCACATCACTCTTCTAATGATGTGATCCCGTTCATCAAATGACAACATATGTCTATGGTTAGGAAACTTAACCATCTTTGATAAACAAGCTAGTCAAGTAGAGGCATACTAGGGACACTTTGTTTTGTCTATGTATTCACACATGTACTAAGTTTCCGGTTAATACAATTCTAGCATGAATAATAAACATTTATCATGAAATAAGGAAATAAATAATAACTTTATTATTGCCTCTAGGCATATTTCCTTCACTTTGCAGCACCTTTCCTTCACTTCGATGGAGCATCGTCCATTTATCCATGTCTCTGCGATATGAAGGCAGCCAAGTGCTAAAGCCTGTGTGGCGTGCGGCAGTATTGCTCAAGGGAGCGGTAGTACCACAGGGGCCAGCGGTAGTACCGCTCCTTGTGAGAGGTAGTACCGCTGGCTCCAGCCCTGACGCTGATGCATGCGGAAGTAGGTGCAGATGTAAACTTTTACATACGCCTTTACGCGGTATACTGCAACGTCTGACCGTTACTACCATGCCGACTTTTGCACAGTTCCAACCTCAGCAGAAGTTGTTACGGAAGTAATTTATTACTTCTATGCATTTCCAGTGCCAGTTGATACCTACCTTATAGTAGTACCGTAGGGGCGCGCGGTAGTACCGCTCCGACGGTTCTACCGCTTGTTGCCCTGTGCAATAGGCCCTCATCTGGTCACTACCTCGCAAGCGGTAGTACCACAACCATGTGCGGTAGTACCGCGGTCCTGTGCGGTAGTACTGCATCGCGCGGGCTGAGAGAGGGGATAACGGTTGGATCTTTCCCCCACTATATAAAGGGGGGTCTTCTTCCCCAAGAAGACCACCTCTTCCCTCCCCAAGCTCGATTGTTGCTCAAACCTCCATTTTTGCCCGATCTCTCTCCCTAGACAATCAAACTGTTGATTTTCTAGGGATTGGTTGAGAAGGCCCCGATCTACACTTCCACCAAGAGAAATTTGATTCCCCCCACTAATCCCTTGCGCATCTTGTTACTCTTGGGTGTTTGAGCACCCTAGATGGTTGAGGTCACCTTGGAGCCATATTCCATTGTGGTCAAGCTTCGTGGTGTCATTGGGAGCCTCCAATTAAGTTGTGGAGATAGCCTCAGCCTTGTTTGTAAAGGTTCGGTCGTCGCTTTCAAGGGCACCAATAGTGGAATCATGACATCTCTCATTGTGTGAGGGCGTGAGGAGAATACAGTGGCCCTAGTGGATTCTTAGGGATCATTGTGCCTCCACACCGCTCTAACAGAGACATACTACCTCTCAAAGGGAAGGAACTCTGGTAACACATCCTCGTCTCCACTGGCTCCACTCTTGGTTATCTCTTACCTTTACTTGTGCAAGCTTTTATTGCGTTGTATCCCTTGCTTGCTTGTGTGCTTGTTGTTGTTGCATCATATAGGTTGCTCACCTAGTTGCACATCTAGACAACCTATTTGATGCTAAGTTTAATTTGGTTAAGAAAAGCTAAAAGTTGCTAGTTTCCTATTCACACCCCCCTCTAGTCAACCATATTGATCCTTTCAATTGGTATCAGAGCCTTGCCTCTTTATTAAGGTCTTTACCTTCCAAAGAGTATGGTTGGCACCACAGACGAGGGGGAGGAGCACTCTGGTGTGAATCCGTCCTTGTCTACAGCCTATGGGGAATCCTCGGTCTCTCGTGAGGAGTTCAATGCAGCTTTGGAAACATTGAAAACCTCCATGACGACCGAGGTTAAAGGCATGTTTAAGGAGTTTCTTGAAGGCCTTAAATTATCCACCGCACCGTTGGAAGTGGTTGATCCCGGTAATAAGGTAGCGGATGCTAACTCCAATAAGGGGGAAGCTAGTAGTGGCCAAGTTCCTTTGCCTAGTGGTAAGAGTGGGAGTGGCATCTTTGCCCATGTTGAACCTCCCCTTACCTATGGAGGACCGGTTCCCTCAACGCATATGAATCATGTTGGTCCTCCTCCTAAGCTTGTGAAAAATGAGGATTTTGCCGCTTGGGTGTATCGCTTTAAACATCATTTAAATCATAGTTCTACTAATATTTGGAGAATTATTGAGCAAGGTTTCTACCCGCATGATCCAAGCAACTTCACTCCTAAAGAAGCCACAGATCAGCAGTTCAATGAGTCCGCTCTCTTCATTCTCCTGGAAGCTATTCCTACCGAAGATATTGCGCATCTCCGACCTTTCACTATGGCCAAGGAAGCATGGGAGCATATTGTTTCCTTGTACAAGGGAAGCACAAGCATTCAACGCTCAAACTTTGAACTGGTGCAAGATGAAGCCGATGAGCTTGCCATGATTGAAGATGAAGAACCTCGAGAGCTTTATCAAAGATTAACTACTCTCGCGGTCTCACTCCGAGATCATGTGAGCAAGGATACGAATGACAATTGGATCAAGCGCAAGTTTCTCAAGGCCATGATGCCTTACCATAAGTCCATGTCCTCCGTCATCCGTCAAAGGCCGGACTTCTAGGCCTTGTCCTCAAGTGAAGTGTTGGATGAGTTTGTTGCAATGAGGATCTTGGGACAAGACCGCCGACAATGCGGTGCTGCGTGCTCAATGATCAAAGAAGCCCAACCTTGCTTTGAAGGCCAAGGCTAGTGCGGAAGAAGAGGATGAAGCGGAAGAAGAGGAGAGTTGCCCCGAAGACACCAAATATGCCTATCATGAGCACATGGCTCTTGTGATACGTCTCCAACGTATCTATAACTTTTGATTGTTCCATGCTATTATATTACCCGTTTTGGATGTTTTTGGGCTTTACTATGCACTTTTATATTATTTTTGGGACTAACCTATTAACCGGAGGCCCAGCCCAAATTTTTGTTTTTTTTTGCCTATTTCAGTGTTTCGCAGAAAAGGAATATCAAATGGAGTCCAAACGGAACGAAACCTTCGGGAGAGTTATTTTTGGAACAAATGCAATCTAGGAGACTTGGAGTGGATGTCAAGAAGCAATCGAGGAAGCCACGAGGCAGGGAGGCGTGTCCTAGGGGGGTGGGCACACCCCAACCTCATGGGCCCCTCGTGGCTCCCCTGACTGACTTCCTTCGCCTATATATATCACCATACCCTAAAAACATTCAGGAGCACCATGAAACCCTATTTCCACCGCCGCAACCTTCTGTACCCACGAGATCCATCTTGGGGCCTTTTCCGGCACTCCGCCAGAGGGGGAATCGATCATGGTGGGCTTCTACATCAACACCATAGCCTCTCCGATGAGTTGTGAGTAGTTTACCACAGACCTTCAGGTCCATAGTTATTAGCTAGATTGCTTCTTCTCTCTTTGAATCTCAATACAAAGTTCTCCTCGATCTTCTTGGAGATCTATTCGATGTAACTCTTTTTGCGATGTGTTTTTCGAGATCCGATGAATTGTGGGTTTATGATCAAGTTTATCTATGAGAAATATTTGAATCCTTTGAATTCTTTTATGTATGATTGGTTATCTTTGCAAGTCTCTTCGAATTATCAGTTTGGTTTGGCCTACTAGATTAATATTTCTTGCAATGGGAGAAGTGCTTAGCTTTGGGTTCAATCTTGCGGTGTCCTTTCCCAGTGACAGCAGGGGTAACAAGGCACGTATTGTATTGTTACCATCGAGGATAAAAAGATGGGGGTTATATCATATTGCTTGAGTTTATCCCTCTACATCATGTCATCTTGCCTAATGCATTACTCTGTTCTTATGAACTTAATACTCTAGATGCGTGCTGGATAGCGGTCGATGTGTGAAGTAATAGTAGTAGATGCAGAATCGTTTTGATATACTTGTCACGGACGTGATGCCTATATACATGATCATGCCTAGATATTCTCATAACTATGCACTTTTCTATCAATTGCTCGACAGTAATTTGTTCACCCACAGTAATACTTATGCTATCTTCAGAGAAGCCGCTAGTGAAACCTATGGCCCCCGGGTCTATTTTCCATCATATAAGTTTCCGATCTATTTTATTTTGCAATCTTTACTTTCCAATATATATCATAAAAATATCAAAAATATTTATCTTATTATTATCTCTATCAGATCTCACTTTTGCAAGTGGTCGTGAAGGGATTGACAACCCCTTTATTGCATTGGTTGCGAGGTTCTTGTTTGTTTGTGTAGGTACGAGGGATTTGCGTAGCCTCCTACTGGATTGATACCTTGGTTCTCAAAAACTGAGGGAAATACTTACGCTACTTTGCTGCATCACCCTTTCCTCTTCAAGGGAAAACCAACGCAGTGCTCAAGAGGTAGCAAGAAGGATTTCTAGCGCCGTTGCCGGGGAGGTCCACGCTCAAGTCAAGACATCCCAAGTACCCATCACAAACTCTTATCCCTCGTATTACATTATTTTCCATTTGCCTCTCGTTTTCCTCTCCCCCACTTCACCTTTGCCTTTTCTTCGCCCTTCTTTTGTTCGATATTATGTTTGCTTGTGTCTCCATGTGCCTTCTACGTGCTTGCATCTTTGCTTGCTAAAAATCTATTGATATGGATCCACTTAATGTGTTCTACTTGGATCATCTTCGATCCTTATGCACTCGTGCTGAAATCCCAACTAGCCTAGTTGATGGGAAATCTTTAGATGAGCATGCTCATTTTGTGTGTCATCGTTTGTCTGAAAAAGGGAGACTCTTATGGGATCAAATAAACAGATTGTTGTGTTATGCTTGGAATCTTTGTGAAATTTATGATTTTATTTGTTGCTCTAAGAACCCTAAAAAACACCTTTCCTACCTATGTGAGTTTAATGATAATGAAATATTATCTTCTTATGCAAAGGGTGTTTATAGTTACTATGATATCGAACAAATTGAAGAATTTGTTGCTTTTAAGGGTGCTTATGAAGTTGCTTCTTTGATTGAAAAGTATGATATTACTCTCCACGAATCTGAAAATTTTGACATACTTAAATATTGCTATGAAAACTATGCTCATAATGTCTATGTCAAAGAATTTATTGAGAGAATGATCGTTGGTTTGGAAGAAAATAATGATATGCATGAATCTATAGATAATGATGATTCCGATGATTTGATTGAAATTTCCCTTGATGAACATGATGCTTACTATTCTTGTGGCCATGATGCCAATATTTATGAAGATGAATTTGCTATAGTTCCTTATGTTAAACATGAGATTGTTGCTATTGCACCCATAATTGATAGTTCCTTCGATGAAAAGCATGATTGCAATGATGTTATTATAAATTCTCTTGATGTCAATTGTGCTAATAATATGCAAAACCCTAAGCTTGGGGATGCCAATTTTGCTATGTCTACCACTTGTTGCAATGATCATGATTGGGGTGACTCTTCTTATGATCTTGAAAATTTATTTAAGCCCCATGATGAATATGAGATTGATAATAGTGTTTGCAATCATATTAAAAGTGGGTTTGGAGAGGTCATGAATTTAGTTAATGATAATCCCACTATTTTGGAAGAGTGTCAACTTCACATGCATGTGGATCATGTTGAGAATATGTTATGTGATAGCTATTTTATTGAATTTGCCTATGATCCTACATGTAATTATTATGAGAGAGGAAAATATGGTTGCAGAAATTTTTATCTTACTAAATTACCTCTCGTCATGTTGATATTGCTATCGTCTCTTTCTTCTTCAGTTTTTGCTTGCCTTGCAAATTTGTTTGCTTATAATATGCCTATGCATAGGAAGTATGTTAGACTTAGATGTGTTTCTCACGTGTTTTACGATGCTCTCTTCGTGTTTCAATTGCTATCTTTCATGTGAGCATCATTGAAATTATTAATGCCTAGCTAGGGGCATTAAACGATAGCGCTTGTTGGGAGGCAACCCGATTTTATTTTTGTTCTTTACTTTTTGTTCCTGTTTAGTAATAGTTAATTTATCTAGCCTCTGGTTAGATGTAGTTTTATGTTTTAATTAGTGTTTGTGCCAAGTAGAACCTATAGGATAACCTACGGTGAAAGTTAATTTGATCGTGCTGAAAAACAGAAACTTTTACGTGCACAAGAATAATTTTAATAAATCACATAAACGTGATTTTTAGTTGACCTTTTTTGAAGAATATTAATAGATAAATTTACCAGGACTTCCTATTTTGGTAGTATTTTTAGATTTCCAGAAGTATTCGGAAGTTACAGATTGCTACAGACTGTTCTGTTTTTGACAGATTCTGTTTTTCGTGTGTTGTTTGCTTATTTTGATGAATCTATGGCTAGTATCGGGGGGTATGAACCATAGAGAAGTTGGAATAAAGTAGGTTTAACACCAATATAAATAAAGAATGAGTTCATTACAGTACCTTAAAGTGGTGGTTTAATTTCTTGCACTAACGGAGCTCATGAGATTTTCTGTTGAGTTTTGTGTTGTGAAGTTTTCAAGTTTTGGGTGAAGATTTGATGGATTACGGAATAAGGAGTGGAAAGAGCCTAAGCTTGGGTATGACCAAGGCACCCCAAGGTAAAATTCAAGGACAACCAAAAGCCTAAGCTTGGGGATGCCCCGGAAGGCATCCCCTCTTTCGTCTTCGTCCATCGGTAACTTTACTTGGAGCTATATTTTTATTCACCACATGATATGTGTTTTGCTTGGAGCGTATTGTATGATATGATTCTTTGCTTTTTAGTTTACCACAATCATCCTTGCTGTACACACCTTTTGTGAGATACACACATATCAGAATTTATTAGAATACTCTATGTGCTTCACTTATATCTTTTGAGCTAGACAATTTTGCTCTAGTGCTTCGCTTATATCTTTTTAGAGCACGGCGGTGGTTTTATTTTGTAGAAATTATTGATCTCTCATGACTCACTTATATTATTTTGAGAGTCTTTTAGAACAGCATGGTATTTGCTATGGTTATAAAATTGGTCCTAATATGATGGGCATCCAAGTTGGGTATAATAAAAACATTCATAGAAAGTGCATTGGATACTAAGATAGAATTGATACTTGATAATTTTTGAGATATAAAGGTGGTAATATTAGAGTCATGCTAGTTGGATAGTTTTGAATTTGAGGAATACTTGTGTTAAAAGTTTGTGATTCCCGTAGCATGCACGTATGGTGAACCGTTATGTGATGAAGTTGGAGCATGATTTATTTATTGATTGTCTTCCTTATGTGTGGAGGTCGGGATTGCGCGATGGTTAACTCCTACCAACCCTTCCCCTAGGAGCATGCGTGTAGTACTTTGTTTTGATAACTTGTAGATTTTTGCAATAAGTATATGAGTTCTTCATGACTAATGTTGAGTCCATGGATTATACGCACTCTCACCCTTCCACCATTGCTAGCCTCTCTTGTGCCGCGCAACTTTTGCAGGTACCATACACCCACCATATACCTTCCTCAAAAAAACCACCATACCTACCTATTATGGCATTTCCATAGCCATTTCGAGATATATTGCCATGCAACTTTCCACCGTTCCGTTATTTATGACACGCATCATCATTGTCATATTGCTTTTGCATGATCATGTAGTTGACATCATATTTGTGGCAAAGCCACCATTCATAATTCTTTCATACATGTCACTCTTGATTCATTGCATATCTCGGTACACCGCCGGAGGCATCCACATAGTCATATTTTGTTCTAAGTATTGAGTTGTAATTCTTGAGTTGTAAATAAATAAAAGTGTGATGATCTTCATTATTAGAGCATTGTCCCAAGTGAGGAAAGGATGATGGAGATTATGATTTCCCCACAAGTCGGGATGAGACTCCGGACTTTATGAAAAATAAAATAGGCCAAAGAAGCCCAAATAAAAAAAGAGGCCAAAAAGCCCCGCCAAAAAAAGGGAGAAGAAAAAAAAGAAAAAAAGAGAGAAAAAGAGAGAAGGGACAATGTTACTATCCTTTTTCCACACTTGTGCTTCAAAGTAGCACCATGATCTTCATGATAAAGAGTCTTTTATGTTGTCACTTTCATACACTAGTGGGAATTTTTCATTATAGAACTTGGCTTGTATATTCCAATGATGGGCTTCCTCAAAATGCCTTAGGTCTTCGTGAGCAAGCAAGTTGGATGCACACCCACTTAGTTTCTTTTTGAGCTTTCATACACTTATAGCTCTAGTGCATCCGTTGCATGGCAATCCCTACTCACTCACATTGATATCTATTAATGGGCATCTCCATAGCCCATTGATACGCCTAGTTGATGTGAGACTATCTTCCCCTTTTTGTCTTCTCCACAACCACCATCCTATTCCACATATAGTGCTATGTCCATGGCTCACGCTCATGCATTGCGTTAAGATTGAAAAAGTTTGAGAATACTAAAGTATGAAACAATTGCTTGGCTAAAACCGGGGTTGTGCATGATTTAAATATTTTGTGTGATGAAGATAGAGCATAGCCATACTATATGATTTTGTAGGGATAACTTCCTTTGGCCATGTTATTTTGAGAAGACATGATTACTTTGTTAGTATGCTTGAAGTATTATTATTCTTATGTCGAACTTTTATCTTGAATCTTTTGGATTTGAACATTCATGCCACGATAAAGAAAATTACATTGAGAAATATGCTAGGTAGCATTCCACATCAAAAATTCTATTTTTATCATTTACCTACTCGAGGACGAGCAGGAATTAAGCTTGGGGATGCTTGATACGTCTCCAACGTATCTATAATTTTTGATTTTTCCATGCTATTATATTACCCGTTTTGGATGTTTTTGGGCTTTACTAAGCACTTTTATATTATTTTTGGGACTAACCTATTAACCGGAGGCCCAACCCAAATTGTTTTTTTTACATATTTTAGTGTTTTGCAGAAAAGGAATATCAAACGGAGTCCAAACGGAATGAAACCTTCGGGAGAGTTATTTTTGGAACAAAAGCAATCCAGGAGACTTGGAGTGGACGTCAAGAAGCAATCGAGGAAGCCAAGAGGCAGGGAGGCGCGCCCTAGGGGGTGGGCGCGCCCCCACCCTTGTGGGCTCCTCGTGGCTCCCCTGACCGACTTCCTTCGCCTATATATATCACCATACCCTGAAAACATCCAGGAGCACCACGAAACCCTATTTCCACCGCCGCAACCTTTTGTACCAGTGAGATCCCATCTTGGAGCCTTTTTCGATGCTCCGCCGGAGGGGGAATCGATCATGGAGGGCTTCTACATCAACACTATAGCCTCTCCGATGAGTTGTGAGTAGTTTACCACAGATCTTCGGGTCCATACTTATTAGATAGATGGCTTCTTCTCTGTCTTTGAATCTCAATACAAAGTTCTCCTCGATCTTCTTGGAGATCTATTCGATGTAACTCTTTATGCGGTGTGTTTGTCGAGATCCGATGAATTGTGGGTTTATGATCAAGTTTATCTATGAGAAATATTTGAATCTCCTCTGAATTATTTTATGTATGATTGGTTATCTTTGCAAGTCTCTTCGAATTATCAGTTTGGTTTGGCCTACTAGATTGATCTTTCTTGCAATGGGAGAAGTGCTTCACTTTGGGTTCAATCTTGTGGTGTCCTTTCCCAGTGACAGCAAGGGCAGCAAGGCAAGTATTGTATTGTTGCCATCAAGGATAAAAAGATGGGGTTTATATCATATTGCTTGAGTTTATGCCTCTACATCATGTCATCTTGCCTAATGCGTTATTCTGTTCTTATGAACTTAATACTCTAGATGCATGCTGGATAGCGGTCGATGTGTGGAGTAATAGTAGTAGATGCAGAATCGTTTCGATCTAGTTGTCGCGGACGTGATGCCTATATACATGATCATGCCTAGATATTCTCATAACTATGCACTTTTCTATCAATTGCTCGACAGTAATTTGTTCACCCACCGTAATACTTATGCTATCTTGAGAGAAGCCACTAGTGAAACCTATGGCCCCTGGGTCTATTTTCCATCATATAAGGCTTTGATCTATTTTATTTTGCAATCTTTACTTTCCAATCTATATCATAAAAATACCAACAATATTTATCTTATCATTATCTCTATCAAATCTCACTTTTGCAAGTGGCCGTGAAGGGATTGACAACCCCTTTATCGCATTGGTTGCAAGGTTCTTGTTTGTTTGTATAGGTACGAGGGATTTGCGTGTAGCCTCCTACTGGATTGATACCTTGGTTCTCAAAAACTGAGGGAAATACTTACGCTACTTTGCTGCATCACCCTTTCCTTTTCAAGGGAAAACAAACGCAGTTCTCAATAGGTAGCATCTTGCTTCATGGCAATTTTGGGGCAACAAGAAGAACACAAGGCCCAACTTCAACAAGAACAACTCAAGTGGCGCCAAGGGCAAGCAACGTGTGAGGACGTGCTATAATTGTGGCAATGTGAGCCAGTTTGTTGTGGATTGCCCTTACGAGAAGAGGGAAGACAATGGTGGCAAGCTTACCCGAAAATACAAGGCCAAGTCTTTCCCCAACAAGAACAACTTCACCAAGAAGACTCCTCCCAAGGGGTTGGTGGCACAAGAAGAGTACAATGAGGATGATGATGATGATGATGAAGATGGTGAGACGGTTGCCATGGCCTATGTTGCCATTGCAACAACTCCACGAGTGTCCCTCTTCGATTCACCCAACGAGAACATCACTGCCAAGTGCCTCATGGCTAAAGCCACCAACAAGGTAACCCCAAACATCAAGTCTACCATCACTACTAATCCTTGCTTGACGGATTGCATTGATGAAAGTGAGGGGGCGAAGGAGGAGGAGAATAAATTTGAGTCTTTCATGAGTAAGCTCAAAGGTAAAAGCAAGAAGCACTTCATTGCTCTCTTGGAACAACTTGGTGAAGCCAATGACATGATCGAGGCTCACGAAGAGACCATCTCTAAGATTGAAGGGCATAGTCGCGACTATGCCGATGAGATATCAGATCTCTCTAATGCGCTTGAGGAAGAGCGTGGTCATCGTTTGGCTCCTGAGGAGCCACGCAACGATGATCATGCTAAATTAAAGAAAGATCTTGATCATGCTCTTGTTGTCTCTTGTGTGCTCAACTCCGAGAAGGCCGAACTTGGGGTTGACCATGCTAGACTTAAGGAGGAGTTTGATCTACTTCACAAGGGTCACAAGGCCTTGAAGAGTGTTCATGCTAGCCTCAAAGTGTCTCATGATCAACTAAAGTGAAGCTAACCAAGGAGAAAGCCACATTTCCACATATGGTTTTAATTGATAATGCAAATGCTACTAACCTATGTTGTGAGCATGTGCATCTTGTGGAGGAGAATGCCAAATTGAAGGAGCAACTTGAGAAAGGCCTTGTGTCTTTCATACAAGGTGAGAAGAACCTCAACAACCTTTTGAGAAATCAAAAGGAAGTTGTGGGCAAGGAGGGGATTGGGTTTGCACCCAAGTCCAAGAAGAAGAAGAAGAAGAATGACAAGACCAAACAACCTCCTCCTCTCAAGCAAAGGTTTGTGAAGGAGGGAGAGGGTACTCCTAAGGAGAAGAAGAACAATGCAAAGGGTGGTGGTGTTAAGAAGGGAAATGCCACTCCTTCCAACAAAGCCGGCGACTTTAACCCTTCTTATGTGTTATGCCGTGCTAGTGATGGGCATGTTTATGCCAAATTTGTTGGTTCTTCTTATGAGTACATTGAATGGTCTATTTGAGTTTAAGACCCTCGTTGCTCACATCAAAGGACCCATTACAAAATGGGTACCTAAAACCAAGCATTGATATCTTGTAGGTGTTTGCTTCCGGTGGGGGATCATGGTTGCTCGATATTGGAGCCACAAATCATATGACCAGAAGCAAGGACTTGGTGGTGGACATGCACAAGGTTTCATCTATGCCCACCAATGTAGAATGGGGTGATGCCTCATCTTCTAAGGTATTGGGTCTTGGAAAGATTGTCATTTCTCATGATCTCACGATCAAGAAAGTCATGCTTGTTGAGTCCCTTGCATACAACTTACTTTCTGTTTGTCAACTTGCACTCATGGGCTTTGCCACTTTCTTTGATATTGATTCCATGGCCCTCTTGTGGATCAAGACTCTTAAAGTAGCCTTTGTTGGGCATGTCGAGAATAGTCTTTATGTGATTAACTTTTCGGAGCGACCCACTAAGACCGCAACATGCCTAATGGCTAAAGCTGGCGTGGGATGGCTTTGGCATCACCGTTTAGCCCACGTCAATATGAGATCTTTGCAAAGTCTTCTCAAGGGGGACCATGTCCGTGGACTAACAAATGTTAATTTTGCCAAATATCGTGCTTGCAGTGCTTGTATCAAAGGAAAGCTACATGAGAAGGCTCACCCTCCCACGACTATCATCTACTCGACTAGGCCTTTGGAGCTTGATACATCTCCAATGTATCTATAATCTTTGATTGTTCCATGCTGTTATAGTATCATTCTTGGATGTTTTACAATCATTTTATAATAATTTTATATTATTTTTTGGTACTAACCTATTGACATAATGCCCGCTGCCAGTTGTTTTCTGCTTGTTTTTTACATCGCAAGAAATCAATACCAAACAGAGTCCAAACGCAGTGAAAGTTTTTGTGGATTTTTTCTGGACCAGAAGACACAAGATGGGCCGAAGAAGTACCAGAGGGGTGCCCCGAGGGGGCACAAGCCACCAGAGCACGCCTGGGGGCAAACGCGCCCAGGTGGGTTATGCCCACCTTGGTGGCCTCCCGCACCGCCTCTTTGCTCTATAAATACCCCAATATTCCAGAAACCCTGGGGGAGTCGACGAAAATCAATTCCAGCCGCCGCAAGTTCCAGAATCACCAGATCCAATCTAAACACCATCATGGAGGGGTTCATCATGCCGATTGGTGCCTCTTCGATGATGCATGAGTAGCTTGTTGTAGACCTACGGGTCCGTAGTTAATAGCTAGATGGCTTCCTCTCTCTCATTTGATTCTTAATACAATGGTCTCTTGGAGATCCATATGATGTAACTCTCTTTGTGGTGTGTCTGTTGGGATCCGATGAACTTTGAGTTTATGATCAGATCTATATTTTTATCCATGAAAGTTATTTGAGTCTTCTTTGATCTCTTATATGCATGATTGCTTATAGCCTCGTATTTATTCTCTGATATTTGGGTTTTGTTTGGCCAACTTGATCTATTTATCTTGCAACGGGAAGAGGTGCTTTGTGATGGGTTCGATCTTACGGTGCTTGATCTCGGTGATAGAAGGGGAACCGACATGTATGTATCATTGCTATCAAGGATAACAAGATGGGATCTATTTATACATAAATAGATCTTGTCTACATCATGTCATTTTTCTTATTGCATTACTCCGTTTTCCCATGAACTTAATACACTAGGTGCATGCTGGATAGCAGTCGATGTGTGGAGTAATAGTAGTAGATCCATGCAGGAGTCGGTCTACTAATCTTGGACGTGGTGTCTATATAATGTTCATTGCCTGGATAACGTCATGATTATTTGAAGCTCTATCAATTTCCCAACAGTAATTGTTTTCCCATCGTTTGTATCTTTCTCGAGAGAAGCCACTAGTGCATTATGATACTATCTGAAGGAGGGAGACCGCTCCTCTAGCCCCCCGCTCCTAGCCCCCCGCTACGGACGCCGTCCGTGGCCACTCCGGCCCCGGCGTCCACCTCTCATCATCTACGTTCTCTCATCCCAGGTGATCTTCTCCCTTTTCGCCATGTCTCTTGCAGATCGGGACTTCGACACAGTGCATGACTTTGCGGCCGAAGTCTGGAAAAAGTGGGGTGTTATGATCAACTATGAGGAAGGCAAGGATATGGAGGAGTTCATCCTCATTGCCGAGTTCACCAGATCTCGTATCAGCCTCACGGAGGAATCTGTAAGCACTATCCTCCTTTCTTGTTTCGATGGGTGTGCTCCTCTCTATAAGGTCTCTCGTCTTCAGAATTGGTCGTTCAAGTTTTCTGTCTCATCCAAAGAAATTGGTTTCTCCATTATCAAAGAGGGTAATTGATACATCCATTTTGCATCATGCTTTTATATCAATATTTATTGCATTATGGGCCATTATTACACGTTATATCACAATACTTATCCCTATTCTCTCTTATTTTACAAGGTTACATGAAGAGGGACAATGCCGGCAGCTGGAATTCTGGGTTGGAAAAGGAGTAAATATTAGAGACCTATTCTGCACAACTCCAAAAGTCCTTAAACTCCATGAAAGTCATTTTTGGAATTAATAAAAATACTAAGCAAAAGAAGTACCAGAGGGGGCCCACACCTTGGCCACGAGGGTGGGGGCGCGCCCTACCCCCTGGGCGCGCCCCCTGCCTCGTGGGCCCCCTGGCAGCCTTCCGGTGACCATCTTCTGCTATATGAAGTCTTTAAGCCTGGAAAAAAATCATAAGCAAGCTTTCGGGACGAAACACCACCGCCACGAGGCGGAACCTTGGCGGAACCAATCTAGGGCTCCGGCGAGCTGTTCTGCCGGGGAAACTTCCCTCCGGGAGGGGGGAATCATCACCATCATCATCACCATCGATCCTCTCATCGGGAGGGGGTCAATCTCCATCAATATCTTCACCAACACCATCTCCTCTCAAACCCTAGTTCATCTCTTGTATCCAATCTTTGTCAAAAAACCTCAGATTGGTACATGTGGGTTGCTAGTAGTGTTGATTACTCCTTGTAGTTGATGCTAGTTGGTTTATTCGGTGGAAGATCATATGTTCAGATCCTTAATGCATATTAATACCCCTCCAATTATGAACATGTATATGATTTGTGAGTAGTTACGTTTGTTCCTGAGGACATGGGAGAAGTCTTGCTATAAGTAGTCATGTGAATTTGGTATTCGTTCGATATTTTGATGCGATATATGTTGTCTCTCCTCTAGTGGTGTTATGTGAACGTCGACTACATGACACTTCACCATTATTTGGGCCTGGAGGAAGGCATTGGGAAGTAATAAGTAGATGATGGGTTGCTAGAGTAACAGAAGCTTAAACCCTAGTTTATGTGTTGCTTCGTAAGGGGTTGATTTGGATCCATATGTTTGATGTTGTGGTTAGGTTTACCTTAATACTTCTTTTGTAGTTGCGGATGCTTGCAATAGGGGTTAATCATAAGTGGGATGCTTGTCCAAGAAATGGCAGTACCCAAGCACTGGTCCGCCCACATATCAAATTATCAAAGTAACGAATGTGAATCATATGAGTGTGATGAAAACTAGCTTGACGATAATTCCCATGTGTCCTCGGGAGCACTTCTCTCTATATAAGAACTTGTCCAGGCTTGTCCTTTGCTACAAAAAGGATTGGGCCACCTTGCTGCACCTTATTTACTTTCATTACTTGTTACCCGTTACAAATTACCTTATCACAAAACTATCTGTTACCGATAATTTCAGTGCTTGTAGAGAATACCTTACTGAAAACCGCTTGTCATTTCCTTCTGCTCTTCATTGGGTTCGACACTCTTACTTATCGAAAGGACTAGATAGATCCCCTACACTTGTCGGTCATCAAGACTCTTTTCTGGCGCCGTTGCCGGGGAGTGAAGTGCCTTTGGTGAGTGGAACTTGGTAAGGAAAAATTTATATAGTATGCTGAAATTTACTCTCACTTGTTACTATGGAACATAATCCTTTGAGGGGCTTGTTGGGGGTATCTTCACCCCCACCAGTAGAGCAAAGAGTTGCTCCTCAACCTACTGAACCTACTGAAAATGTTTACTTTGAAATTCCTTCGGGTATGATAGAGAAACTGCTAGCTAATCCCTTTACATGAGATGGAACATTGCATACCGATTTACACCTAATCTATGTGGATGAAGTTTGTGGATTATTTAAGCTTGCAGGTATGCCCGACGATGTTATCAATAAGAAGGTCTTCCCTTTAACTTTGAAGGGAGAGGCATTGATATGGTATAGGCTATGCGATGATACAGGATCATGGAACTACAACCGATTGAAATTGGAAGTTCACCAGAAGTTTTATTCTATGCATCTTGTTCATCGTGATCGTAATTATATATATAATTTTTGGCCTCGCGAAGGAGAAAGCATCGCTCAAGCTTGGGGGAGGCTTAAGTCAATGTTGTATTCATGCCCTAATCATGAGCTCTCAAGAGAAATTATTATTCAAATTTTTTATGCTCGACTTTCTCTCAACAGTCACTCCATGCTTGATACTTCTTGTACTGGTTGTTTTATGATGAAGACTATTGAATTCAGATGGGATTTATTGGAAAGAATTAAACGCAACTCTGAAGATTGGGATCTCGACGAAGGTAAGGAGTCAGGTATGACATCTAAGTTTGATTGTGTTAAATCTTTTATGGATACCGATGTTTTCCGTGAATTTAGCACTAAATATGGACTTGACTTTGAGATAGTAGCTTCTTTATGTGAATCATTTGCTACTCATTTTGACCTCCCTAAGGAGAAGTGGTTCAAATATAATCCTCCCGTTGAAGTAAAAGTAGTTGCACCTGTTATAGTTGAAGAAAAGACTATCACTTATAATGATCCTGTTGTTCCTACTACCTATACTGAGAAACCACCTTTCCCTGTTAGGATAAAGGATCATGCTAAATTTTCAACTGTGGTTTACACCACCTGAGCAAATTAAAGTTGAACCTAGTATTGCTATGGTTAAAGATCTATTGGATGATGATATTGATGGGCATGTTATTTACTTCTGTGATGAAGCTGCTAGAATTGCTAGACCTGATACTAAGAATAAACATAGACCTGTTGTAGGCATGCCTGTTATTTCTGTTAAAATAGGAGATCATTGTTATCATGGCTTATGTGATATGGGTGCTAGTGCTAGTGCAATACCTCACCTTATACAAAGAAATTATGCATGATAGTGCACTTGCTGAGATAGAAGAAATTGATGTTACAATTAAGCTTGCCACTAGAGATACTATTTCACCAGTTGGGATTGTTAGAGATGTTGAAGTCTTGTGTGGGAAAGTTAAATATCCTGCCGATTTTCTTGTTCTTGGTTCCCCACAAGATAGCTTTTGTCCCATTATATTTGGTAGACCCTTCTTGAATACTGTTAATGCTAAGATAGATTGAGAAAAGGATGTTGTTACTATTGGTTTGGGGGATATGTCTCATGAGTTTAATTTTGCTAAATTTCGTAGACAACCCCATGATAAAGAATTGCCTAGTAAGGATGAAATTATTGGTCTTGCTTCTATTTCCATGCCTCCTAATGATCCTTTAAAACAATATTTGCTAGACCATGAAAATGATATGTTTATGAATGAAAGAAGGGAAATAGATGAAGTATTCTTTAAACAAGGACCTATTTCGAAACACAACTTGCCTGTTGAAATTCTAGGGGATCCTCCACCACCCAAGGGTGATTCCGTGTTTGAGCTTAAACCACTACCTGATACTCTTAAATATGCTTATCTTGATGAAAAGAAGATATATCCTGTTATTATTAGTGCTAACCTTTCAGAGCAGGAAGAGGAGAGATTATTGAAAACTCTGAAGAAGCACCGTGCTGCTATTGGATATACTCTTGACGATCTTAAGGGCATTAGTCCCACTTTATGCCAACACAAAATAAAATTGGAGAAAGACGCCAAACCAGTTATTGATCACCAACGATGGTTAAATCCTAAGATGAAAGAAGTGGTAAGAAAGGAAATACTAAAGCTCCTGGAGGCAGGTATAATTTATCCCGTTGCTGATAGTCAGTGGGTAAGTCATGTCCATTGTGTCCCTAAGAAGGGAGGTATTACTGTCATTCCTAATGATAAAGATGAATTGACCCCGCAAAGAATTGTTACAGGTTATAGGATGGTAATTGATTTCCGCAAATTAAATAAAGCTACTAAAAAGGATCATTGCCATCTGCCGTTTATTGATCAAATGCTAGAAAGATTATCTAAACATACACATTTTTGCTTTCTAGATGGTTACTCTGGTTTCTCTCAAATACCTGTGTCAGCAGAGGATCAAGAAAAGACCACTTTTACTTGCCCTTTCGGTATGTTTGCTTATAGACGTATGCCTTTTGGTTCATGTAATGCACCTGCTACCTTTCAAAGATGCATGATGGCTATATTCTCTGACTTTTGTGAAAAGATTGGTGAGGTTTTCATGGATGAATTCTCTGTTTATGGATCTTCTTTTGATGATTGCTTGAGCAACCTTGATCGAGTTTTGCAGAGATGCGAAGATACTAGTCTTGTCTTGAATTGGGAGAAGTGCCACTTTATGGTTAATGAAGGTATTGTCTTGGGGCATAAAATTTCTGAAAGAGGTATTGAAGTTGACAAAGCTAAAGTTGATGCTATTGAAAAGATGTCATGTCCCAAGGACATTAAAGCTATAAGAAGTTTCCTTGGTCATGCCGGTTTTTATAGGAGGTTCATTAAGGACTTATCTAAAATTTCTAGGCCTCTGACTAATCTCTTACAAAATGATACTCCTTTTGTCTTCGATGATGATTGTGTAGAAGAATTTGAAATACTTAAGAAAGCTTTGATTTCTGCACCTATTGTTCAGCCACCTAATTGGAATTTACCCTTTGAAATTATGTGTGATGCTAGTGATTATGCTATAGGTGCTGTTCTAGGAAAAAGAGTTGATAAGAAACTAAATGTTATTCAATATGCTAGTAAAACTCTAGACAGTGCCCAGAGAAATTATGCTACTACTGAAAAAGAATTTTTAGCAGTTGTATTTGCTTGTGATAAGTTCAGACCTTATATTATTGATTCTAAAGTAACTGTTCAGACTAATCATGCTGCTATTAAATATCTTATGGAAAAGAAAGATGCTAAACCTAGACTTATTAGATGTGTTCTTCTACTACAAGAATTTGATTTGCATATTATTGATAGAAAGGGAGCTGAGAACCCCGTTGCAGACAACTTGTCTAGGTTAGAGAATGTTCTTGATGACCCACTATCTATTGATGATAGCTTTCCCGATGAAAAATTAGTTGTCATAAATGCTTCTCATACTACTCCATGGTATGCTAATTATGCTAATTACATTGTTGCTAAATTTATACCACCTAGTTTCACATAATAGCAAAAGAAAAAGTTTTTCTATGATTTAAGACATTACTTCTGGGATGACCCACACCTTTATAAAGAAGGAGTAGATGGTGTTATTAGACGTTGTGTACCTGAGCATGAACAGGAACAGATCCTACGCAAGTGTCACTCCGAGGCTTATGGAGGACACCACGCTGGAGATAGAAATGCACATAAGGTATTGCAATCTGGTTTTTATTAGCCTACTCTCTTCAAGGATGCTCGTAAGTTTGTCTTGTCTTGTGACGAATGTCATAGAACTGGTAATATTAGTAGACGTCAGGAAATGCCTATGAATTATTCTCTTGTTATTGAACCATTTGATGTTTGGGGCTTTGATTATATGGGACCGTTTCCTTCCTCTAATGGGTATACACATATTTTAGTTGCTGTTGATTACGTTACTAACTAGGTAGAAGCTATTCCAACTAGTAGTGCTGATCATAACACCTCTATTAAGATGCTTAAAGAAGTTGTTTTTCCGAGGTTTGGTGTCCCTAGATACTTAATGACTGATGGTGGTTCACATTTTATTCATGGTGCTTTTCGTAAAATGCTTGCTAAGTACCCCCTCCGTTCCAAAATAGATGACTCAACTTTGTAACTTTAGTACAAAGTTAGTACAAAGTTGGGTCATCTATTTTGAAATGGAGGGAGTATGATGTTAATCATAGAATTGCATCTCCTTATCACCCACAGTCTAGTGGCCAAGTAGAACTGAGTAATAGAGAACTCAAATTAATTTTGCAAAAGACTGTTAATAGATCTAGAAATAATTGGTCCAAGAAACTTGATGATGCATTATGGGCTTATAGAACCGCATATAAAAATCCTATGGGTATGTCTCCATATAAAATGGTTTATGGAAAAGCATGTCACTTACCTGTCGAACTAGAACATAAGGCATATTGGGCCATTAAGGAGCTCAATTATGATTTCAAACTTGCCGGTGAAAAGAGGTTATTTGACATTAGCTCACTTGATGAATGGAGAACTCAAGCCTATGAGAATCCAAACTATTTAAAGAAAAAGTTAAAAGATGGAATGACAAAAGGATACAAAAGTGTGAGTTTAATGTAGGTGATTATGTGTTGCTTTTCAACTCTCGTTTAAGTTCTTTTTGCAGGAAAACTCCTCTCTAAATGGGAAGGGCCTTACGTTATCGAGGAGGTCTATCGTCCCGGTGCCATAAAAATCAACAACTTCGAAGGCACAAATCCGAAGGTGGTAAATGGTCAAAGGATCAAACATTATATCTCAGGTAATCCCATAAATGTTGAAACCAATGTTATTGAAACCGTAACCCCGGAGGAATATATAAGGGACACTTTCCAGAACGTTTCAGACTCTGAAAAGGAATAGGTATGTGGTACGGTAAGTAAACCGACTCCAAAACAGTTCTAATAGCAATTTTTCTCCATTTTGGAATATTTAAGAAAATAGGAAAACAAGAAGTAGTCCGGTAAGGACACGAGGCGTCCACGAGGGTGGAGGGCGCGCCCTACCCCCTGGGCGCGCCCCTGCCTCGTGGGCACCTCGTGTGCTCTCCGGACTCCGTTTTCTGGCACGATACTTCTTTTGGTCGGTAAAAATTCATTATATAATCTCCCAAAGGTTTTGACCACCGTATCACGCAAATATCCTCTGTCTTTGTTTCGAGCTATTTTTCTGACAGATTTAGAGCACCATGACGTCTTCAAGCGCCCCCAAGGACAAGTTTTTCGAGAAGGTCATCAACCCCTACCTTGCGGAGGTGCCGCATCACCCTCAAACCATTGAGATGCGTGAGGGGGTGCTGCACATCCACGATGTTGAGGGACCAAGGAGGACCGGAAGCGTGGAGACAAGACTAGAAGCAATGGAACAACAAGTTTTCAAGTGCCAAGGGATGGTGGAACGTAGACTCAACACCAACCAGATGATGATCGCGGAGTTCACCAACAACCACAAGCTGGATGCCAAGAACATTGGGGAGACCATCTTGAAAATCGAGCACCTCCAAGCCCAGATCTATGACCTTCAAAACCAAAACTGTGAGTATGAGTATAGATTCAAGAGGATGAGTTTGGCTGCAGATTTGAGGATCCCGGAGACTCGATCCTCCTTCTATGATGGTGAGCCTATGCCTTGGAATACGGACGAGAAGCCTACATCATCAACAACTCCATCATCACCACTTCTGAAGAAGGATACATAAACACATGGGTATGGGCACTCCCCTTGGCAACTGCCAAGCTTGGGGGAGGTGCCCCGGCATCGTATCACCATCGCACTCCTATCTTTACTGTTTTACTTAGTTCGATCCTTTTAATAATATCTTGATCTAGTAGAATAAATTTTTGGTATGATTTAGTTTTGAGTTTTGCCTTATGATCCTTCTATGTAATCGAGTCCGTGAGCTATATATAATAAAGATTAGTGTTGAGTCAAGGGCTTTGCTATCTTGCTATGATCTTGAGGGAATAAAAGAAATAATAAAAAGAAATAAAAGAGATCATATTGATCTTCTGGAGAGTAATGGCTTCACATATAAAGAGTATGATGAATAAAAGTTGTTGAGAGTTGGCAAACATAGTTTTGGTCATCGTTTCAATTAATACGAAGTAATAAAGAAAGAGAGGTTCTCACATACAAATATACTATCTTGGACATCTTTTACGATTGTGAGCACTCATTAAAATATGACATGTTAAAGAGTTGACGTTGGACAAGGAAGACAACGTAATGGGTTATGTTTTCTTATATCTGAAATAAAGTATATTATCATGGATCATCCAACATGTTGAGCTTGCCTTTCCCCCTCATGCTAGCCAATTTCCTTGCACCAAGTAGAGATACTACTTGTGCTTCCAAATATCCTTAAACCCAGTTTTGCCATGAGAGTCCATCATATCTACCTATGGATTGAGTAAGATCCTTCAAGCAAGTTGTCATGTTGCACGCAATAAAAATTGCTCTCTAAATATGTATGACTTATTAGTGTGGAGAAAATAAGCTTTATACGATCTTGTGATATGGAGGCAATGAAAGCGACGGACTGCATAATAAAGGTCTGTATCACAAGTGGCAATATAAAGTGACATTCTTTTGCATTAAGATTTCGTGCATCCAACCATAAAAGCACATGTAAACCTCTTCTTCCCTCTGCGAAGGGCCTATCTTTTATTCTTGTCTTATACATTAAGAGTCATGGTGATCTTCACCTTTCCTTTTTACATTTTATCCTTTGGCAAGCACCTCGTGTTGGAAAGATCCTGATATATATATCCAATTGGATGTAAGTTAGGATGAACTATTATTGTTGACATTACCCTTGTGGTAAAAGGTTGGGAGGCAACACTATAAGCCCCTATCTTTCTTTGCGTCTGATTAAAACTCCATACCCATAAGTATTGCGTGAGTGTTAGCAATTGTGAAAGACTAAATGATAGTTGAGTATGTGGACTTGCTAAAAAGCTCTTATATTGACTCTTTCCGATGTTATGATAAATTGCAATTGCCTCAATGACCGAGATTATAGTTTGTTAATTTTCAATGAAGTTTCTGATTCATACTTGATATTGTGAATAGATTGTTACTTTAGCATAAGAAATCATATGACAAAATATATATATGTTGATGTTATAAGAATGATCATGATGCCCTCATGTACGTATTTTATTTTATCGACACCTCTATCTCTAAACATGTGGACACATTTTTCGATTTTGGCTTCTGCTTAAGGACAAGCGAAGTCTAAGCTTGGGGAGTTGATACGTCCATTTTGCATCATGCTTTTATATCGATATTTATTGCATTATGGGCCGTTATTACACGTTATGTCACAATACTTATGCCTATTCTCTCTTATTTTACAAGGTTTACATGAAGAGGGAGAATGTCGGCAGCTGGAATTCTGGGCTGGAAAAGGAGCAAATATTAGAGACCTATTGTGCACAACTCCAAAAGTCTTGAAACTCCACGGAAGTCATTTTTGGAATTAATAAAAATAATGAGCAGAAGAAGTACCAGAGGGGGCCCACACCCTGGCCACGAGGGTGGGGGCGCGCCCTACCCCCCTGGGCGCGCCCCCTGCCTCGTGGGACCCCTAGCAGCCTTCCGATGACCATCTTCTGCTATATGAAGTTTTCTACCCTATAAAAAATCATAAGCAAGCTTTCGGGACGAAACACTGCCGCCACGAGGCGGAACCTTGGCGGAACCAATCTAGATCTCCGACGGAGCTGTTCTGCCAGGGAAACTTTCCTCCAGGAGGGGGGAATCATCACCATCGTCATCACCATCGATCCTATCATCGGGAGGGGGTCAATCTCCATCAACATCTTCACCAGCACCATCTCCTCTAAAACCCTAGTTCATCTCTTGTATCCAATTTTTGTCTCAAAACCTCAGATTGGTACCTGTGGGTTGCTAGTAGTGTTGATTACTCCTTGTAGTTGATGCTAGTTGGTTTATTCGGTGGAAGATCATATGTTCAGATCCTTAATGCATATTAATACCCCTCTGATTATGAACATGAATATGATTTGTGAGTAGTTACGTTTGTTCCTGAGGACATGGGAGAAGTCTTGCTATAAGTAGTCATGTGAATTTGGTATTCGTTCGATATTTTGATGAGATGTATGTTGTCTCTCCTCTAGTGGGGTTATGTGAACATCGACTACATGAAACTTCACCATTATTTGGGCCTAGAGGAAGGCATTGGGAAGTAATAAGTAGATGATGGGTTACTAGAGTGACAGAAGCTTAAATCCTAGTTTATGCGTTGCTTCGTAAGGGGCTGATTTGGATCCATATGTTTCATGCTATGGTTAGGTTTACCTTAATACTTATTTTATAGTTGCGGATGCTTGCAATGGGGGTTAATCATAAGTGGGATGCTTGTCCAAGAAAGGGCAGTACCCAAGCACTGGTCCACCCACATATCAAACTATCAAAGTAACGAACGCGAATCATATGAGCGTGATGAAAACTAGCTTGACGATAATTCCCATGTGTCCTCGGGAGCACTTCTCTCTATATAAGAACTTGTCCAGGATTGTCCTTTGCTACAAAAAGGATTGGGCCACCTTGCTGCACCTTATTTACTTTCATTACTTGTTACCCGTTACAAATTACCTTATCACAAAACTATCTATTACTGATAATTTCAGTGCTTGCAGAGAATACCTTACTGAAAACCGCTTGTTATTTCCTTCTGCTCCTCATTGGGTTCGACACTCTTACTTATTGAAAGGACTACGATAGATCCCCTACACTTGTGGGTCATCAGTAATGTTTCTCTCCCACTGATAAATATCAATTTCCTTCTCTGGGGTAATGGGGGTCCTAATTCTAGCTGGGAACTTGATTAATATCTGCAAGAGAAAGAAGATGCATGGACTTACATTTTCAGAAACCATCGTAGAAAATCATATCTTCAAGCTCTTAGATCTCCTGCTACCTTCAGAGATTTAGGCTATGCAAATCTTTCGGTTGATCGTCTATGTCAGGATCAAGCGCGTTCAGCACCCTCCTCGCATGCAGCTCATCAACAGGGAGCTAATGCTCATAATGCTTCAGTTACTACTTAGGAGGCGGGATCATCTCGTTTTCAAAAAAGTCCACAGAGGGATTACTGCGTCCGTTGTCTTCTTCCGGGCAATAGAAGGCCCAACTACACGAATCATATCAAGTGCCACAAGTGTAAGAGATGGGGCCACATTGGACGGGATTGTTATTCCCAAGCCCATCAAGACCCAGTCAACAAGCCCAATCCTCAGAGTCGCCCGACGGTCGAGTTTCCGAGGCAACTGGCCACTGTTCGCGCGACGGTGACTAATCAGGTAGTCACACCGCCGACCACCCAGGCTAATCAAATTAATGCCCTTCCTCTCCGCTGTGTTGGTAGCCCTCAAAGCATCTCCTTCCAAACTTCAATCGCTCAATGTATCCTCGTAGCCACCATCTCGCCCGATCCATCCTCCATAGCTTCCCCTTCCCCATTGCAGCAGAATAGCAGAGTCGGCTCTATGGCCCCTTTTCCGTTTGATCCCATGCCATTTCTTCCGCTGAATCACCAGAGCATCGAGGTGGAGGGGAGGCCCGCGTGCATCAAGATCATCAATGGAGCAGCGCCGGCAACCCATGAGGAATGAGCCATTGCAACAATTGTCCCTATCCCTAATCTGCCTGTGGCGTTCAATACGATCAGAGAGGTACTCACTGATTTTCTCCATGATAAGCACATAGGGTTTCCAGAGATTGAGCCTTGTTCGTTTGGCCAAGCTTACATAAATATGGCGAGTGTTTTCGATAGAGATGCACTGGTTTATGATAGCCCCCATCCATTCACTGATGTTCATGTGGTTTTTCAACCACATAACAAGGGCCTGAATTGGAGGCGGCTGGTTATGAACATAGATGTACGGATCCTACTCTGTGATTATCCTTTTGATAGGAGAGATATTCAAGAACTGAATAATGCAGTCAGCAAGTTTGGTAAGTTCCTTAGCTGGGACAGAAATAGAAGCACATGTGCAAATCTGCTAGTGAAAGTGAGAGTTGAACAGCTGAGTGATATCGCTGCCAGCTTAGTTTTCAGAGAAGGTTATGATTTTCAGACAGATTCCCTCACTGTCCCAATAGTCATCTTGCAGCATCAGATTTTTCGAGTTGAGGCACCTGATGAAGACCCAATTGAGCCTTTTGGCAATCCTCATCCAGCTCCAACCCAACTTAACTTCCATCCTAATCAACATAATCATTTTGTTGGACCACTTCAGCAGCATGAACATGATGATGTTCATATTCCAATACAGTAGAATGATCCTTAGCTCAATCTCCAACTTGCACTTGAACCAGTAGAGGGGCAAGTTGCTGAACAAGAACATAATGTTGAAGAGGATGAAGAGGAGGATTTACCAGGCTGGGGACATTGGGCTCCCCCAAAATGCTGACATTGAACTTCATGCTGGTGAAATTTTTGGCTCTCGATGATCTGATGGCACCAATGTATGAAGAGGTCAATGTGGTTCAAGATGCCATCAGTATTCTCACTGTTTCTCATATCCCACCTGACAATAGTGCTAGTTCAGATGTTTCTGCTAATGGCCCTTTGGCGCCAATGCAGGTGATGCTTCCAGATTTGAATGAAATACAGCCCAATGGACCTGAACTTGAGCCTGTGTTGGCCCAACAAGAGCTACCTGTGCCAGTGTTAGCCCAACAGGAGATACCTGTGCCTGAAGCCCAACCAATTCAGCCAATCTTGGTTAACGCACCTGCTCTTCCTGTCTTGCCCTTGGTGCCGCTGAGGGATCCTATGCTTGAAGCTTTCAACACATTTTCTGATATTGATACCAGAGATTCACATGATGATCCTATGCTCTCTGAAGTTCTTGCTAATGTTAGAAGACTGAACTCAACTTCTCAGTATGATAATATGCATCCACTTAAGGTATCAGAGGATAATGGTTTAGCTGAGGAAACAATGGATGGAGTTGATAACACTCTGATTCTGGACACTCAGGCTACTGACAGAGATATGGAGATGGCTCATGGAAACACAGGTATAGACAAACTTCTCAGATTTATCTGCTCCACCTGGTTTCCCTGTCCCAGCCTATGCTAATCAAACACACACCCTTTGCCCATAATCTTCCACTGTTGGAAAAGATCATGAGGTCCAGCAAGTGATCAATGAAGAAGCCCTTCTTGGTAAAGAGGGAGCTAAGATCTGGAAGCAACACTTTGCCCCAAAAACTGACAGTGTTAACATCATTCAGGTACCTTCAGATTGGGTCAACTTTCTATCAGTTAATTTCCTAAATCTAGATAAATTCCCATGGGCCAAAAAAATCATTTCATCCTCAGTTTGGGATATCATCAAGCAAGCTTCTTCTTGTAATTCTACTCTACCTTTCTCTGTCCCTGAGATCTATCATAGCAGTGATGTCTTGGCATGTCTTGTATCCACTCCATCACAGGAATCACAGGAACAAGGAGTGGAGGCTTCAAAGGACAAGTGTCTCTCTGAATCTATGTCAGCCTCTTCCACATCTGCTCTACACAAAAGCAAGAAGAGGAAGGATAACATCCCCCTGGTGGAAACTGAGGTAAGGAGGAGCTGCAAATTACAAAAACTGTCCAAAGGATTCAAGCAAGCTGTATGGAGAGACAAGAATTGTCTGGCTTGTCATGCTGCCCCACATGTACTATCTGCTAAAATAGTTAAGTCTTTGAATACCTCTTTCTGCAAGGTACCTGACAAGGAAACATCTGGAGACCTACTTAGCAAGAGATCCAAGAAATGCAAAGGAGAAGGCCTGGTGATGGAAGGTAACAAGGTCACCAAAGAGAAGAGCAAGAAATGGTTCTAAAGCCATTTTAGAGATCATTTGAGGACCAGTTTTTGTATCAGACCCTCTATGTATGCAATGTGTCTGATGTATCTGCAATCCATGTTAAGTGTGAACAGTAGTTGGAACACTTATTATCTGAACATCCTGGTGCAGACTTTGTGGTACTTTCCACAACAAGATCCATCTTTGTTTCTGGTTATGGGTATTTGTTGTCCTTCTTATTTTCTTACCTGTTCTGTGATGTCTTGTTCTGCTCAATATCCTCTTTATGAACAAAAATTGGGATATTCTGAATTGGAACATTCATGGGCTTAACAATCCAAAGAAGTGGACTGCTATATCCAACAAACTGCAGGAATCCAAATCCTCTATCCTTTGTCTTCAAGAAACCAAGAGAGAGCAGATTGACTCAGCTTATCTGAAAAACTTCTGTCCTAGGACAATCTCTAAATTCTCCTATCTTCCTTCTGTGGGTGCTTCTGGAGGTCTTTTGATTGCTTAGAATGATAACATCTTCTCTGGTCAACTACATCACATCAATGAGTTCTCCTTGACCATGCAATTCTCCTCAAAGCTGGATGGTGAGTCTTGGTTTCTCACAAATGTGTATGGGCCATGTCAACCCAATGAAAGGACAGACTTCATCAACTGGTTTCATAACTTCCCTATGGCAGATGATGCAAACTGGATCATTATGGGGGATTTCAATTATATCAGGTACCGACACAATAGAAGCAGAGAAGGGGGGTGCATTAATGACATGCTCTCTTTCAATGAAGCTATTAACAAACAAGCATTGATTGAAATCCCACTCGAAGGCAGAAACTTTACTTGGAGCAATATGCAAGATGCCCCACTATTGGAGAAGTTGGACTGGTGCTTTACCTCTGAAGCTTGGACACTTAAATACCCTATCACCATGGATCATCCACTTGCAAAAACAACCTCTGATCATATCCCAATTATGATTTCAATTGGTACACGCATTCCCAAATCCAAGGTCTTCATATTTGAGAACTACTGGTTAGAGCATACACAGTTCAGAGAGATTGTACAAGATATTTGGGCACATCCAGTGGATGTACAAGATAGTGCTAAAGTGATTGCTACCAAGTTTAAAAGATTGAGGAAAGGATTAAAGAACTGGGCTTGGGAACTCTCTGATTTGAAGAAGATCATTGATAATTTCAATTTCCTTATTCTTTGTTATGATTACTTTGAGGAGTGCAGAAGTTTGACCAATGATAAAAAAAGGGTAGAGCTGCTGTAAAGGAACACTTACAAGTCATTTTGGAACATCAAAGAGTCTATTGGAAACAAAGAGCCACTATTGGATAGATCAAAGTGGGTGAAGGCAACACTAAATACTTTCAAGCAAAGGCTACTATCAAATTGAAAATGGGTTTGAACATCATGAACATCATGGCAAGGCTGCCATCCTCCGCAGGGCTTTTAAAGCAAGAATGGGCTCTAAAGCA
This sequence comes from Triticum dicoccoides, assembly GCF_002162155.2. Taxonomy (NCBI): domain Eukaryota; kingdom Viridiplantae; phylum Streptophyta; class Magnoliopsida; order Poales; family Poaceae; genus Triticum; species Triticum dicoccoides. The sequence continues at coordinate 188,935,289 of NC_041381.1, forward strand.
TCCACTAGTAACCCACTTCAGATCCACTAGCTATTGAACCCCTTGGAGGATCTCTCTGCTCTTGAAACTCCTTTTACCAAAGAGGAGATTGACAAAGTTGTTCATAACATGCCTACAGAGAAATCTCTAGGGCCTGATGGCTTCAATGCTGCTTTTTTGAAACACTGCTGGGACATTATTGCTGCTGATTTCTACAAGTTGATTGAAGACTTCCACTCTGGAAAAGTTAATCTTCAAAGCATTAACTATTCCTTCATCACTCTCATTCCCAAGAAGGATTCTGCTGTTTGCCCATCAGATTTTAGGCCCATCTCCCTGTTGAACTGTACTCTTAAGATAATCACAAAACTACTGGCAAATAGGTTGCAAGGATACATTCTGAATATGGTGCATAAGAATCAATATGGCTTTCTTAATAAGAGATGCATCGAGGACTGTCTAGCATGGCATATGAGTATATGCACCAGTGTTATCAGAGCAAGCAAGAACTCATGATGTTGAAATTGGACTTTGAAAAGGCTTTTGACATGCTTAGCCATGACACAATTATTCAGACACTTCAAGCCAAAGGATTTGGGGGAGAGATGGATTAGTTGGATCAAGATGATTTATGGAACTGGATATTCTTCAATCCTACTAAATGGTGTTCATGGAAAGCAATTTTTATGCTTGAAAGGGGTCAGATAAGGAGATCCCCTATCTCCATTGATCTTTGTGATTGCAGCTGATATTCTGCAAAGCATGCTTAATGAAGCCACAAGACACAACTTGGTGCATCCACCACTTTAACACACCACTTCTGCCGATTTCCCAATTGTACAGTATGCTGATGACACTGTACTTGTGCCTCAGGCTGATCATAGACAAGTCCAACATATCAAAAATCTGCTTTTGCACTATGCTGAATTTTCTGCAGATTAATTATGCCAAATCCACTCTCATCTCAATTAATACTCCTCATGAGAAAATGCTGGAACTGTCAGCTCTGCTTGGTTGTAATATTGGTTGTTGGCCTCACACTTACCTGGGACTCCCTTTGAGCTCTTCCAAGCCTAAAGTTCAAGACTTTTTGCCTCTGTTGAAAAGAATTGAGAACAGATGCTTAGCTGCTCAACCATGTTATCTACAGGAGATAGGCTTACCTTGCTCAAGTCTGTCTTCACAAGCATGCCAACATTCTTCATGTGTACTCTCATGATCCCAAAGACCGTTCTTAAGCAAATAAACTCCTACCCGATGAATTGCTTCTCGAGGAAATATGGATCACAGGACTGAGGCCTGGTATTGATTTCTTGGGAGAAAGTCTGTCTGCCTAAATCCCATGGTGGTTTGGGTGTATTAGATCTACAGGCTCATAATCAAGCCCTTCTTATGAAATTTCTGCATAAGTTCCTCAATAGAGAGGACATCCCATGGGTGAATATTGTATGTGAAGCATATTATCAAGACAGTCTACCTGGAGATAGATTGATTGGATCCTTTTGGTGGAAATCAATATTGAAACTTCTGCCTACATTCAAAGACCATACAAAGTGCAAAGCTGGAAGAGGAGACACCATTCAATTCTGGTCATATAAGTGGATGAACATGCCTCTGAACACCCTGTTCCCTGAACTTCACTCATTTGCTATCAATTCAGACATCACTCTGTCATAGGCACAACAGTATGAGGACTTAAGTACTATTTTACATATACCTTTATCACTCAAGGCCTACAATCAGTTCAGTGAATTACAAAACATAATTGCAACTAGGGAACACTCATCAGACAGAGATTCTTGGATCATGGCAGGCACCACTCAGAAATTTTCCTCTATGAGCATGTATAAAGCCATTTCTGGCCCAAGTAAAGCACATGAGATCTTTCAGAAGGTTTGGAAAACAGCATGTACGCTCGGGCACAAGATTTTCTTTTGGTTATTACTTCATGACAGACTGAGCACAAGAAATATGATTAAACGCAGAAACATGCACTTAGAGGATTATAGTCGTGCCCTCTGTGCTGAGCCTACAGAGGAAACTAGCATCCTCTTTTCTGGGACTGCCAATTTGCTGGATTCTGCTGAAGCAGAATTGCACCTGATAAGCATAGAGGTACATCCACCTATAATGAAGTTATTTTCACTCTCAGTGTGCTTCCTAAGTATATTGCTATGGAAGTGGTGATTATGGGCTGTTGGAGCACCTGGATGATCAGGAATGACAAAATCTTTAGAAAGGCTCCAATGAATTATGGATCCTGGAAGCATTATCTCAGAGAAGGCTTGGAAATGACTAGGCTACGAGCAAAGAAAAAGAAAGCCGATTTGATTACCAGTTGGATAGAACAGAATCTCTAAATTCTCTAATGTTTCCAAAAACTGGTGTGGGTTGATGTTCTGTATTCTGGCTTTCTAGCCTTTTGTAATTGTAGTTTTTATTTATTAATATAGAAAATACCGTAGAACGATTGTTCTACGATCTCGGCTAAAAAAAACGCCGCCCCGGATCTCTTCTTTAATATATTTGCCTTTGCAATCTATTTTTATTTGCTTTTATTTTTCAGATCTATTAAACCAAAAATACAAAAATACCTTGCTGCAATTTTTAGTAATTTATTTTATCTCGCGTTCCGGCGAGATCTATTTTTCCAATCTACTACAATTTTATCTATCTTTTTACCCGTGAGGGATTGACAACCCCTCTCTTACGTCGGGTTGAAAGTATTTGTTCGTTGTGTGCAGAAGCTGTTTACGTGGTGTTGCGTGGTTTTCCTACTGGTTCGATAACCTTGGTCTCATCACTGAGGGAAATATCTACCGTTGTTGTGCTGCATCATCCCTTCCTCTTTGGGGAAATACCAACGTAGTTCAAGCCAACATCAAAAGGAATTTTTGGCGCCGTTCCCGGGGAGGATCACGTCAAGATAGCCTCCCGTCAACGTGCTTTTTGGCGCCATTGCTGGGGAGACATCATCAACATCAACCAGGTTCCTAATCACAAATCTCATCTCCTTGCAATTTACGTTATTTGCTATTTGCCACTCGTTTTCCCCTCCCCCACTTCACAAAAATTTGCCGTTTTATTTGCCCTCTTTTTCGTTCGCCGTTTTCTCGTCAGATCTGTTTTTGAGTGCAATCTTGTTGACCACTTTTTGTCGTTATGGATAGTTCTTCCTCTATTGCGTACACCCCCGAGAACGAGGTTCTTAACTTTAAACAAAGGGGAGGGGAGAATTTAAAAGATGCTTGGTATAGGATCGGCAATGCTCATAATAGATCTATCTGTAAGCAATCTACCGTTGTTCTTCTTTGCTGTTTTTATGTGGGCATCACCACTTGGTATAGATTCGTCCTTGATACGATTACCGGTGGAATTTTTTTGATGTGTCCTTCTCTTGATGATTTTAACGCTATGGGCAATTTAGTTGGTTCACCATCGCTTATGGTTAATGAAACAACTTTGACTCTTGAGCATGTTATGGAAAGACTAGATGCTATTGAAAAGAAAATGCTTACCGAAGAACATATTTAAAACTTGGATATAAAGATGCAAATTTTTGCTACTAAAATTGGGTCAAAAGTGGGAGAAGTTTTTAAGTTGTTAAAGGAAAGGGGGACAATAATTCATGAAAGAATTGAAGAAAGCCCGTCTAGGATTGATTAACTGGAAGAGGTCTTTACTAATTTAAGTACGGCTTTTGCTTCCTCCAAAACTCCCTAAAAATTGGCAAGACTAATCAAGTTACTAAAAACAAGGGTGCAACTTCTAGTAATGATAAAGGAGATCTTAAGATGATTAGCATCCATTCCAATTTTATTAAAGTGGTAAGAGCCCCTATTTGCAAGAATGAATTTTTCAATCTCGTGCCTAGAAGTATTGTCGTTGAGAATTTATATGTTAAATCCTTGAAAAATTCTAAGTGTTTGATTGAAGAGTTGGAGACCAAAAATGACAACACTTAGATCCTTTGCATTATGCCTAGCAAGGGGCGTAAAATGATAGCGCTCGTTGGGAGGCAGCCCAACTTGTATCTTTTTGCTTTTTGCTTTTCTTGCTGTTTTCAATAAATTACCCAGTTATGCCTCTGATTAGATGTGTTTTTGTGGTTTAAATTTGTGTTTGTTCCAAGCAAAGCCTTTGGGATGATTTGGGTGAAAGTTGATTTGATCTTGCTGAAAAATAGAAACTTTTGCGCGCATGATTTTTTTCTCATTTTTAATAGAAGAGTGATTTTGAGTTGATTCTTTTTGCAGAATATTAATAAACAAATTGCTCACATTGTCCTAATTTTTCAGAAATTTTGGAGTTACAGAAGTATTCGAAGTTTCCAGATTGCTACAGAGTGTTCTGTTTTTGACAGATTCTGTTTTCTTTTCGTTGTGTGCTTGTTTTTATGATTCTATGGTTTCCTTTGAAGAGTTTTTGCCATAGAAAATTTGGAATACAGTAGATATAATGCAAGAATAAAATATGAATGGGTTTGCAACAGTACTTGTAGTAGTAGTTTGCTTTCTTATACTAACGGATCTCATGAAGGTTTTGTTGAGTTTTGTGTGATTGAAGTTTTCAAGTTTTCGGTGATATTACTGTCGGCGTTCTGGGAACGTGGGTACCCAGACTTCCCTGCCTGCGGCCTGCAGCGTGGCTCAAGGAGAGGCCCAATACGGCCCATCTACATCAACACATGCTCAAGACCCTCGCGAGGGGCCAAGCCTCGCGGGGCGGACGACAGGAGGCTTCCTCAGGCACGGCCTCGTCAAGCTGGCTCACGAGGAGGCGGAGAGATCTAGGCGGGTTACCTCACGAGGTACCCGTAACGCAAGCCATGACGACCAAGGCCAGGCGGGCGCCGGCCTGCGCAGAGTCCTTGTTTCCCCTTTGGTGCAAAGGGGGGCAAGCGCAGGCAAGGGTATCAAGCAAACGCAACCATTTCAGTGCAACAAGACCAAGACCAGCAGGACGGCAGAACGGAGGTCATCGTGGAGCCCAAGCCAGCGTCATCGTCAGGGCCTTTTGGCAGGCGAGGACCAACTTTAGTCAGGATAAGTGTACTAGATGTTCCCCTTCAAAATGGCCAATTGTTGGCGCCCTTTCCGCTCAATATTTGGGAAGAGGCCCGGGGCCTTCGCCTATAAATAGGACTAGCCACCCACAGGGTAGGGGAGCGAGATCTAGATCTGATCGGATCGACACCCAAGAGAGAGAGAGAGAGAGAGAGAGAGAGAGAGAGAGAGAGAGAGAGGCGACTGAACTCCCCTAGCAGTTCATCGCCCCAACCTAGAACAGACCCTCACGAGGCTGTTCTTCCCTTGTACTATTCCTCATCAGCCCCAGAGGCAATCCACACACCATAAACTGGAGTAGGGTATTACACCACAATGGTGGCCTGAACCAGTATAAATCTAGTGTCCCTTGTGTTGTTCTTCGTGTAGTTTAGATCCTAGCGAGGCGGTGAAACATGGGTAGGCTGAGGGTGTGATCTCCGCATGCACCCCAGTGTTCGAACCTCAAGGGTCTGCCGGAACCCGAAATCCGACAATTACGACCGATGAAGGAATAAGGATTAGCAAAAGGCTAAGCTTGGGGATGCCCGAGGCACCCCAAGATAATATTCAAGAAGTATCAAGCAACTAAGCTTGGGGATGCCCCCGAGTGGCATCCCCTCTTTCTTCTAACAACCATCGGTATTTTACTTGGAGCTATATTTTTATTTCACATATTATGAGTTTTGCTTGGAGCATCTTGTATGATATGAGTCTTTGCTTGTTTTGCTTTGTGTTTTAAGTCTTGAATCCTTGCTGGACACACCTTTTTGAGAGAGCCAAAAATTATGCTATGCTTGCTCCTATGCTTCACTTAAATTTTTAGACCATGGATTTGCTCTAGTGGTAATAGCGCGTTCTTTACCAGGCGCCACTGGTACATACCAGTAGCGTGGGGTACATACTAGAAACCCTGTTCGCAGCCTCACCGCTACGGGGCCGACCAGGTTCGCCTCGGAAGGACGAGTAGATGCAGCAGGGGAAAGCACGGAGCCACATAGAGAGCCGTGACACAGGCAAAAGGCGAGGAGACTCCATGCCCCCGCAAGCGGCAACACGGCCGAGCCAGGCGTCGTAATCGCCGTTGGCAGGACGGTAGCACCGCAACTCACGCGCCATGAGGAGCGCGGCTTGTGCGTCCGCCGGACTACGATGATTGTAGGAGGATGACGCCATGGCGGGGTCGTAGGAAGGCATGGCCATCACGCAGCTCGAAAAGATACAACAAAGAATCCTGCTGCCCGTGAATGACAAGGTTAGTGGCAGCGCTCACCATTGGGGGAGCTGAGCGGCAAGGAGCGCTGTGGCCCGCCGGGGGCGTCTGAGCCACGCGAGCGGCCCGGCGCTCACCACGGATGCAGCGAGCTTCTGCCATGGATGCGACGGGGAGAGGATGGAGCGCGCTTGATGAAGAAACAGAGGCTTCGACAAGCCCCCTACCTGGCGCACCAAATGTCGGAATCAGGGCTCCGAGGACCCTAAACAAGTTCAAACTCTGGGGCGTGTACAGAGGTTCTCGCTTCATGATGACGCTCCGCTCACCACCCACACGGCCTGATCTCACCGAGTACGCGCGAGCTGGGAGAAAGAATGAACATGGAGATTTACCCAGGTTCGGGCCACCTTGTGGTGTAAGACCCTACTCTTGCCTTGTGGTGGATTGGCCTCGCCTCACGAGGAGGTTGAAGATGAACTGGTACAGAGGATGAGCTGCCTCGTGAGGGCTTAGAGGATGAGAATGAGTCGACCTGCTCTGTGGTGGAGCCTAGCCTATATTTATAGTGGCCTTGGTCCTCTTCCCTCATCGCTTAGGCGGGAAGGGATACCACAGTGGCCACTTTTGAAAGGGGACAAGAGGTACATCTTATACTGACGAAAGGTGGTCTTCGCCTGCAAAGCTCTGGCCATGACGCAGTGGTGGGCTTACTGATGACATCTGTCCTGCCGAGCTCGTGGTCTTGGTCTTGTTGCACCAAAATGGAAACCTTTGGGGGCTCCCTCGGGAATCCGCACCTGTCCTTGCTTCCTTAGCACCAAAGAGGAAACTGTCCTCCTCTGAGCCTGCTGGCGCCCGCCTGGTCTTGGTCGTCATGGCTCATGTCATTGTGAACCTCGTGAGGCGGGGCACCTGCATAGAGATCTCCGCTCCTTGGGAGGTAGGCTTGGGGAGCTGCTCCTTGGGAGGTCTCGATGTCGTCCACCTCGCTGGGCCGGGGGTCCTCGTGAGGGCCTTGCCCATGTGGTCTTGTAGCTGGGCCATGCTGGGTCGTCTATGAAGTCAAGGGTTGGGCCGCAGGCAGGCAGGTCTGGGTACCCCCAATCTCAAAACCCCGATTGAGGCCAGCTAAAGTGGCGGGAAAATAGGGGGTTGATCCTCAAATGGACCAGTATAGTTAAAAAAGTCCATGGACATATAAGGTGTGAAAATAGCCCAATCCAATTGAAGATGGTCAAACGATCCCCTGTTACATAAATCTACATATGATCACCATACTGTTGCATATTTTTTTGTGAAACACCGTCGAAACATAAGTATTGGATCGAATATCGGGCTTCCACGCAACCCCTAAGAGCATCTCCAATAGCTGCCCAAAATAGGGCACTAAAAAACTAATTGAGGGCACGAAAAGTGAGTTTTATTGCACCAGCTTTTTTTCCCTCTAACAACTGCCCTTAAATAGGGCACTAGAAGTGCATACATGTTGAAATATATTGAAACAAATAATACCAAACCAAATGAATCAAAAACAAACAAAACACAAATAGTACAAACATCAAATTCATTAATCCACAACATCAAATTATTACATAGTTTAGTAATCCATAACATAAAATTCAATGCAAATTGTTCATCACAAGTGGCAACAAACACAGAGATAAAACTATTGGTCTTGTTGCCCACGGCATGCTCACCACTCCTCGATGATATATTTTTGAAGATCTTCGTGTGTATCGGAATCTCGAATGTCAAGCTACACCTCAAGAAAGTGTCGGCTTCGCTCTTCCCATTCTACATGTCTGCATCGGTTGTCTCATGAGCTCATAGAAGGCGTAATCCAAATATTTGCCACACACTCATTCTCAATGATCATGTTGTGCATGATCAAGCCGGCTGTGATGATGTACCAAAGGATATCTTGATACCAAAACCTAGTCGGTCCTCGCACAATAGAAAATTGGGCTTGCAAAAACTCAAAAGCCCTCTCCACATCTTTCTTAGCAGCCGCTTGAGCATTATGGAAGTAGAGTTCTTTATTACCTTGGGGGCTTGAAATTGGTTTCGCAAAAGTAGCCCACTTCGGATATATCCCATCTGCAAGGTAGTAGCCCATGTTGTATGTGCGGCCATTTGCTTCGAACTCCACTAGTGGTGATTCCCCATTGGCTAACTTTGCAAAGAGAGGTGATGCTGGAGAAAATTGATGTCATTGCAAGATCCAGGCATCCCAAAATACACATGCCAAATCCATGTCTCCTAATCGACAACGGCCTCAAGAATTATGGTGGCATCTTTCTTGTGTCCTTTGAACTACCATGCCATGCTATAGAGAGAAGTTCTCTGACTTCCAGTGCATGCAATCAGTGGATCCAAGCAAACCTGGAAACTCAAAGGCTTTGTTCATCTCCAAAAGCATCGACGTGCCTTCAACATTGGGTGCTCTCAAATACTCTACCCTAAACACTTCAACCACCGCCTTTGCAAATTTCTCGACATAAAAGATTAAAGTACTCTCTCCCATTGGTAAGTTATCATCAACAAAATCTGCTGAAACACCATGCAGAAGTCACCTTCTGGATGGTGTTGTGTCCAAGATTTCCGGTGCAATTCCTCCTCTGCTCGAATGATCGATCATGTTGCTTCACACAGTTGGCAATGTGAAGGAACAAATCCAGAGGCATCGTAAAACGGTCGTGAAAGTATAGCTCTCGATAAACTGGAGTTGAACCAAAATAGTTGCGCATCAATCTGTTGCTTATCCCTCCGAATCAACTAATGCCCGAAAATGGAACCACCATGCTCCGGCCTCTTGTTCTTGTGCATCATCAATATCAAAACAATGTCTTCATTCCATATTCCTCTTTGGACGAGGAATCATCCCGCAGAGAGGGTTCAAATGAACTCGTCTACATACAATAATTTCCACTACAATCTACTCATTTGACCACAACAAGAAAGAGAGAAGCAAACAAAATTTAGCTTGTAGGCAATTCTTCGAATACGAGTGTGAGGAGGAGGAAATCGGATGGTTGCATGCTGGAGCTGAGGTGGTTGCCACGCCGGGTCGAAATGGCCTCGTAGACGATAGGAAGGGCGAGTTTGCGGACAAAAACAGTGACGCCGCGCTATTGACGTCGGCCAATGCAGCACAGCTGCCCCGCTCGGTTGCGGCGGCCGCAAGGTCAGCATCGTCCGTTCGACGACCACTAACCCGTGTCTACGGCCAGCTGTGGGGCCGCGGCCGACCGCATTCTGCCCGGATCCGGCACGTCGGCAGATCCCGGATGGGCACGCTAGCGGGGCTGACGCGGCCGTCTGGAGCAGCAGGATGGAGCAGGTTAGTCGCAGGCAGGCGGAACGGCAGTGGTGGCGTTGGTGGGCGAAATCGAGCCGGCGGCTGTTGGGCAGAGGTGGGGCGCGGCGGGATGAATGTTTAGCGTGGCAGTTCAGTGTGTGCAGAGGACGTTTTTTGTTTTGCGGCAGCATGCGTGTGCTGCAGAATTACAACACTAGAGACTGTTTTTTCTTCCGGGCTGTCTCAAAATGGTACAAAAAAGAAGAGATAAAGACAATTGTTGGACAGATATTGGCTTGTTATTTTCTATGTTTATGGTTGTTTCTCGGCACCATTGTACCGTGTCGTTGTTTTTATGTGTGTTGTGGTGCTGTGCTGTACTGGTGAATATAAAGGCCTCACAAATTTAAGCTGGGCGGTAGCCTTTTTCCAAAGAACGTTTTTTTTTTGGACGGGTCGCTCTCTCCGGTCTAAACGTGTCACTGTTCAGTCAATCTCTCCGGTCGCCTCTGCTATTGTCCGTCCTCACGTGGCGCCACACCAATTTCAACTAACCCCATCCGCCCGTGGCCTTCAAGGAACTTGAGCGACAGTTCTTCAATCCCCATCAGATCCGTGGCCTCCAAGGCGTTCCTGAGAGTGGATCCTACGAAAGAGAAAGGGACTAAAGAAACAGCAAGTGTACATTTCCGTATGTGTGTGGCTGAGAGCATCCCATTTCGCTGGAGCTTAGAATCTCTAGAGATGTGCGCGCGCCCTTATAAAACGCCGCTCGGTCTAATCAATTTGTACAGCTCACTCCATACTCCAAAAGGAGCACAAAAACACTCGACCAGTAAGAACTAGCCAACTAGGAGTAGAATGGTGCTCCAAGCAGCAGCAACATCCCTGGTGGCTTCTCTGCGGTCACCATGGAGCTTGCTCTGCGGTGCCGCCGCCCTGCTAGTCGTATGGGCGGTCGCCCTGGCGGCCGAGAGTTACTGGCTGAGGCCCCGGCGGCTCGGCCGGGCGCTCCGGACGCAGGGTCTCGGCGGCACGGCGTACCGCTTCCCCGCCGGGGACTCAGCCGAGAACGCCCGGCAGAGCCAGGAGGCGCTGTCCAAGCCCATGCCGCCGTCGTGCCACGACGTTGTTCCCCGCGTGATGCCGCACCTCCACAAGACTGTCAAGGAACACGGTACGCGCGCGAATCATGCATTGATGCCACTGGCCCATACGACTCATGGCTGCTGGCACTGAACGCTTAACTGAACTGCATCTGCATCCCGTAGGTGAAGTGTGCATCACCTGGGACGCCCCGGAGCCCAGGGTCGTCATCGCAAAGCCAGAGCTGGTGACCCAGATCCTATCTAGCAACTCTGGCCACTTCGAGAAACTCAGGACCAATCTTGGAGACCTGGTATGCCGCGGGGTCGGGACCTACGACGGCGAGAAATGGGCGAGGCATAGGAGGATTCTCAACCCTGCTTTCCATCTTGAAAAGCTCAAGGTACTTATTACATGTCTACATCACATGCCACTAATGTAAGTACATATGTGTGTGCGTGCGCGCGCTCTTACTGATGAAGCCATTTTTCAGGCCATGTTCCCTGCTTTCTCCACGTGCTGCACCGAGCTGGTGGACAGATGGGAGAGTAAACTACTGGCTGCAGGTTGTGAGGGGTCGGTCGAACTCGACGTCTCCCAGGAGTTCCCGGTCCTCACCGGAGACGTGATCACCCGCACATCGTTCGGTAGCAGCTTCACCGAAGGAAGAAGAATCTTCGAGCTTCAAGTAGACCAGGCAAAGAGACTTATGAAGCTCCTCCAGTATTTGTACATCCCGGGCTTCTTGTAAGCACACTATTCTCCCAACTACTCCACCTTTCTAGTTTTTTGTTAGTCAACCCATTGCACATGGACCGTGCTAGTATTTTCCGGAAGCAAATATTCTACTTTGAACAAAAACCACAACACTTATTTTGAATCCGAGGGAGGGAGTACTTTTTTGCGAGGATTAATCAATTAAAGTAAGCCCTTTGATGCGACGTGTTATTTTTTTTTTATAAAAGGAGGATGACCGCCGGCCTTTGCATCTGGGAGATGTATGCGGCCACTTTATTAATTATTTTCGAGGACCTTACAAAGTATTACAACAATATGCCTGAATCTGCCATCTTGGCAACATATGTCACTACTTCTATCCATATGATGAGGGATGCTGGCTGGGCCAAATACCCAGACCACTCACCTAAACCTATCATCAAAAGCCGGAAGCCCCAGCTGAACCACATACCGGGTCTGGGGCACAAACCGGTTTGACACACTCACATGTGTCGTCGCCGTCATCTTCCACAGGTCCGTCTTCAGAGCAGATATTAAGGCTTCTACCTTGTCAGGCCACTCAGCCATCGATGCCACCATGACGCCACACAGCCACCTCCTCCTGCGCGAGTTCATCTACACGCATCGGGCGCCGAGTCTCCGCTGTGCCACGCCGCTGAGATCCGCCGTCTTTGATGCGGAGGAGGAAACACCGCTCCACCTCTGGGCGCATCATCGGCCACCTGTCGCGATGTCGTGCAAGTCCAGCTCCGGGAAAGCATGCAGGAAATCACGATCTTCAAGACGACGCCCTCAGTAGGGGAAGCGACGTATCAAGCCATCGTCTGGTCTTGCACCGCAGGTCCTGGGCTTTCCCCCGAAGAAAGGGACCCGAGAGCGGAGGAGGTCGGAGAGCTCCACAACGGCCCCCAGGAGGAGAGTGACATCCGCTGACACCGCGCCGTCGGCTTTCGCCCGGAGCAACCCTACCTCCGCACTCTCACGCTGTCGGACGAGGATGGGGGAACCCCGGCGCCGCTAGCATGCGAACCAACCTCACCGCCGGCCGAGCTAACGGGCCAGATCGGCCGAGCCCGCCACGGCCAGATCTGAAACCTCGGCACGCCGTCGCGTCGAGGCAGCCACGAGCAGCCAGCAGCCCATCACCTGCGAGAGGACGAGGATGCCGGGCCGGGCAGCCGCCACGCCGGTCGGAGACGCCGAGGACGAGTCTCCCACCACCACGGGCTCACGCCGGCAACCGAGGCCACCGAGCGCGCGGAGATCCCCGCCGCCACCGTCCTCCGGTGCGGGCTTCGCCCGGCGGACTCATCCGGCGGTGGCGGGAGGGAGGACGTGCTGTAGAGGGGGCGGCGGCGGCGTACCTAGTGTTCCCCTGAGCCGCCCTGGGGATGACGCGGGGGTCGGGCAGTTATTAGTTCCTATGAATAATGCGATCGAGTGTACCCCTCTTATTTGCAGGTCCTTTCCTACTGAAAACAACAGGAGGATGTGGGAGAACAAGCGGGAGATAGAAGGGCTCGTGAGAGGGGTCGTCCAGAAGAGGGAGCGCGCGATGGACAAGGACGGGGACATTGGCAACGACATGCTTGGCCTGATGCTGCAGTCCAACAGGTCATCCAATTCCGACTTGCGGATGAGCACTCAGGACGTCATCGAGGAGTGCAAGCTCTTCTACTTCGCGGGAATGGAGTCCACGCAGCAGCTGCTCACATGGACAGTCGTCATGCTAGGCATGCACCCCGAGTGGCAGGACCGGGCGAGGGAGGAGGTTCTGGGCGTCTTCGGCAGGGACGGCAAACCCGGCTTCGAAGGCCTTAATCGACTCAAAACGGCAAGTGCATCGTCCAAAGTTTGCCCTCAAATCAAACATTCGATTGCTCTCGTTGCTAGTACTAACTAACTAGGATGATTTCGGTCCAATTTTTCTACATATATTTCCAGATGACGATGATAATGTACGAGGTGCTCAGGCTGTACACGCCGGTGGTCACCATGAACCGGAAAATAAACAAAGAGATGCGGATCGGGGGCGTCACCTACCCTGCCGGAACGGTCCTGGAGCTACCCTTCCTCATGGTTCACCACAACCCGAACGTGTGGGGGGAGGACGTGTCCGAGTTCAAGCCGCAGAGGTTCGCGGAGGGGATCTCCAAGGCGACCAAGAATGGCCAGGTGGGCTTCTTCCCGTTCGGCTGGGGGCCGAGGATCTGCATCGGCAATAACTTCGCCATGCTCGAGGCCAAGATGGCCGTGAGCATGATCCTTCAGCGTTTCGAGTTCCGGCTCTCGCCTTCTTACGCCCATGCGCCCTGCACCGTGATAACGCTGCATCCTCAGCATGGCGCGCAAATCATACTCAAGAGCCTCTGATTTAGCCAGTCCGGCCGGCATCTTTGTTTTGTTAGCATGTCCTTACTTGAAATTCCAAATCAAAAAGATATGTGCCTGGCAATCCTTACACTTCCCCTAGAAAACATCACATTGAACTTCACAGAATATGGTTGTGGGGTGAAACCTACAGCGGAGTCTCATAGGGCAATGCTAGGTTTGACCCACTGTAGAGTTCGTCGGTGCATGTCACCTTTGCATCTTCCAATTTAATATGCTACGTATTTGCTACACCATCAATGAATCAACCATAAGTCCTCCATCCTTGTGGAACTGCATTTTGGCATGGAAATCCTTCAAATGAGTAAGATCACAAATCACAACAAAGCATAGATTGGGATCAACACAACTTAGCAAAAACAAAAAAGACGGAAATATATCATATTTACAACTCAAATATGGCAAGATTTTAAGCAATATTAGAAGGCTGGTTGAGATGAATATCACCTACCAATTGACTGAACTTCTCTATCCAAGCAGATATCACATCAAAGGAGACACAACCGCTATGGTCAAACTATTACCCAGCATAACTGCAAAATGAGGATCTCGTAAGCAAAGTGTCATTCAATTAACAGATAATAATCATAAAACCAATAACTTATTCTTTCACATTAGCTTCCTCAAGTCGGGCAAGGTTTGAGCCTTCTCTTGGGCTCGGCCTTCGCCTGTTCTCTAAAACGTTAGCTTCCTGAATTCACACACACAGAGAAGATGGCAACTAAAAACAAAACAAGGCTATGAGCAAGTGTTTACTTCTCGGGTGGTGAAAAAACCGTAGACCCAACTCATTTTTGTGAAGAAATTCAAATGTTATCTTTTAGAACTGGTTTAAGGCTCTAATTTGAAGAACATTAGCAAAAAAAGTAATCATGAGTATTAAGAGGTAACGCCAAAGAGTGAGTGATGCAAAAGGTTGACTACATGAACTAAAGATAGAGAATAGTCTGTACATAAGCGAAAATGCCTAGGAGCACCTGCGGGCTCACCATCCTGATATCTCACCATTAAATAATAATAGGGATCTGTGCCACTATATTAGGCTGCATGTATTCTTCAGTTTCGGAGAGGTATAGAGTCTGTATTAAGATCTCTGACTGAGAATAAATGCATCGACATGTGGGTGGCTGGACTGACATCTGACATCGGCCCCACACACATGCAAATTTTATTGAGCCATGCGTTATGAGCCTTTCCCCTTGCGTCGCCTCCCCTGGGCGACGCCAGGGGTCCCGAACCTAAGCGCCGCCAGTCTCCAGATCCATTCTCCACTACCGCCGCTGCCGCCGGCTAGGTCCGCGGTGGCGGCGGGCCCGACGCCAAAGGCGCCTGGGCGGGCAGTTAGCAGCACGACTCCCGCGAGGTGGCAGGGGCATCTCTTGCGGAGGGTGCGCGGGCAGCAGTTTGAGCGGCGACTCAGACTGACCGGTGGCGGCCGGCGATACTCGGCTTGCGGGCGGGGCTGGTTCCTCTACCTATAGTCGGAATCTGCTGGTGGCCGCGGATCTGGCGTCCCGGCCAGATCCGTCTTGGCGTGTCTTTGGATGGCCGATGACGCGCGGAGGGACCGGTGAGGGGCGGCTGGAGGCTCCCTGCCGGCGTTCCGGTGGCAGCGTTCGTCTTCACGACGAGGTTCTACTCGGATCCAGTCGGCTGCAAGATCGGGGTGACGCGACATCCGATGAAAATCGCGCCGACTACGGTCATGGCGGACGATGGCGGCGTCTGTGACGTCGTTTCCCTTCTCGAGGCATCATTGTGGCAGGTCGCGACACCACGCTCGAGATGCTCCGGGGGAAACCCTAGATCTGGATCTTTCCGGATCGGACTATGGAGACATCTTTGATGTCGTACTCCCTCCAGGGGGCATCGTTCTGGAGCAGGTGCTGACTGGAAGGGCACAAAGGTGGAGCGGGGTTTCATCCCCCGCATCGAGGACGGCAGATCTCGGCAGCGTGGCGCAGTGGAGTCTCGGCGTCCGATGCGGGTGGATGGACTAGCGCAGGAGGATGGCGCTATCTGGCGTCGTGGTGGCGTCGACGGCAGGCCAAACATGGTCGTTGCGTCCGTTCATGTTCTGAAGATGGATCAGTGAAAGACGGCGGTGACGACACATGATAGTGCGTCGGACCGGTTTGTACCCCAATCCCAGTATGTGGCTTGGTTGGGGCATCCGGCTTTAGATGTTAGGCTTTGGTGCGAAGTCTGTTTGGTATTAGGCTCGGACTATGGGCACGCCTTCATCAAATGGATTTGAGTAGCGACCGTTGTTGCTAAGATGGTGGCTTTAGACTACCTGATGTACTGCTTTGTAAGGTCTGTGAAAAAAATAATAAAATGGCTGCATGCATCGCTCAGATGCAGAGGCCGGGGGTAATCCTCCATTTCTAAAAAAAAAAATAACACATCTAATATTCAGTTCTACCAAGTTTCAAACTGCAATATAAATTCAACTTTCAAAATATATTTTGCAGGTTTATGTTTTTGTTTAAGTTTTAAAACTGTAATATCATTTATTTCAATCAAGTTATGTGTCTTCTATAAAAAATGAGAATCCCGTCCTGGGGTAGTTAAAAGAGTGGATTTCCATGATTGTTAGAATTTGAAATACAAAAAAGAGAATTCCAATATTCTAATTCCTGGAAAATTCATGGAACAAATTCCATGAAATTAAGTCTTTTTATCTTTTATTTTTAGTGAAAACCTGAGAACTTCATGAAATTCTAGAAACTTTAATTATACTAATCTCAAAACTTTTCCTTCTCTAAAAGACTACGTTATTTGTCATGTTGCCTGCTTTATCAATGCAATGTGGCCGCATTTAAAATAGAAAAAGAGAATTCCGATCCTGGAAAATTCAAGGTACAAATTCCAAGAAATTACGTCTTTCTATTTTTTTAATGAAAATCAAGAACTTCATGATAACAATTCTAGACAATTTAATTATACTAATATGAAAACTTTTTCTCCTCTAAAAAACTACATTATCAGTCATAGTGCCAAGTTTATCAATGCAGTGTAGCCGCACCTAATCGTTCATCTTCATGTCCAACAAAGATGAATTGAAGTAATTACACTGCGGGCAGCTTTTTTGCTTTCATTTATTGAGCCGCATCATACTCTGACATATCTGTGTTGGCAGTGGAAAGACAACACGTTTACTTTTCTTGCATTCAAACGTTGGCTTCATTAGTTAGGACTATTGACTTTCTATGCATATCATAGCAGAGCACTGTGTATCATGTTCGCGGTGCAGATGTAGTAAATAGCACAGCACATGTATCTACTGTTACTACATACCCGTGGGACACATATTCACACATTACATATCATTTCCTAAATGGCGTGAATTCCGAGCGAGAAAGTTGGCAGACGAGATTTAGGAGGGCTGCGTCGCCGAGTGCTCCTAGTCCGCATCCGAAAACCGGTAGGTGATACAGGATTTGGTGGAAGGTTTCAGGTGTGTGATGAAAGAGAAATGGAGTATATCAGACGTCTCGTACAAAATGTTTCCCTTGATTCTTTGCTGATACCAAAGTTGACATGAAAAGTAGGTGAATTTACTTATGGTTACAGTTTTTTGTTGCATCAGCTCAATTAATCCGTTTCCATTATTTATTTTTAGTTCTGTCCTACTCCCTCCGTCCGAAAATACTTGTCATTAAAATGGATAAAAAAAAGATGAATTTAGAACTAAAATACGTCTAGATACATCCCTTTTACCCATTTCGATGACAAGTATTTCCGGACGGAGGGAGTACTATTTTGGTTTGAGAAATGGTGATGTCCGAATGAGTGTTGAGGATTATTTATGCTAACTAGGTTTGTCTATCTATGTTGTTCTAAGTGCACAACTGCCGGCCGTTGCGCAAAATCATTTTACGCGTTAACGTTACATACCGGTAACATGTCTATCCTCCATCCAGACATCAAGATGTGTGCAATTGCTAGCTATTTATTCACATTTTTCTACTATACAAAAATTACACCTAACGAATACAGCTTTTTTGGCCCCACTATTATCCTCCACTTGGCCCGGCGCTTCCACCATAAAAAAATTCCGGCTCTGCTATTCAAGCTTGATATCAAGAAGGCTTTTGACTCGGTTCGTTGGGATTACCTCCTTGAGTTGCTGAACCATCTAGGCTTCCTTCCGCGCTTCCGAGGTTGGGTCTCGGCCCTACTTTCTACTGCTTCATCGAGGGTACTTCTCAATGGTGTACCTGGATGCCCAATTTCCCTTGGATGTGGCTTGAGACATGGGGACCCCCTTTCCCCCCTCCTCTTTGTGCTTGCAATTGATCCTCCACACCATATCCTACAGAAGGCCACAGAGCAAGGCAAGTTGCACCCTCTTGATGGAAATGCGATGGTGATTTGTGCCTCCTTATACGCGGATGATGCTGCGGTCTTCCTTGCGCCAGTTAAATATGAAATCTGAAACCCTTGCGTGCTTTGGGGAGGTCACTGGCCTGGTCACGAATTGCTCTAAAAGCATGGTTGCCCCCATCCGATGTGACCACTTGGACCTTGATGATATTCTGCATTCCTTCC
Source organism: Triticum dicoccoides (assembly GCF_002162155.2). Lineage (NCBI taxonomy): Eukaryota > Viridiplantae > Streptophyta > Magnoliopsida > Poales > Poaceae > Triticum > Triticum dicoccoides. The sequence continues at coordinate 188,953,596 of NC_041381.1, forward strand.
CGGCCAACCGATCTACCTTTCCGATGAAGTATCTCGGATTGCCACTGTTGGTCAAGAGGCTAAATAGGATCCACTTCCAGCCCCCGGAGGACAAGATTGCGGCCAAGCTTACTTGGCTGGGCATGCTTATGGCATCTCCGGGAAGGGCGGTGCTGGTGAAGTCTATCATCACGGCCATCGCTATATACTATATGACAGCGTTAAACCTACTGATTGAGGTCCTGGAAAAGATTGATTCTCTTCGCCGAGCTTTCCTTTGGGCTGGCTGTGACAAGGTCATTGGTGGCAAATGCAAGATCAACTGGATGCAGGTCTGCAAGTCCAAGGCTCATGGGGGGCTGGGCATCTTAAATCTAAAAAAGTTTGCGTCTGCGCTTCGCATCCAGTTGCTTTGGGCAGAATGGTCGGATCCGCCGAAGCCATGGGTTCGCTTGGGCAATCCTTACGACGACAATGATAAAAACATTTTTGCAGCTGCCACCAAGGTGCTTCTCGGCAATGGTCTTGAAGCCTCTTTCTTGGAGTCCGTTTGGCTCGCTGGTTTGAGGCCCAAAGACATCGCCCCGAAGATTTTTAATATATCAAAAATAAGGGGCTGTTCGGTTCAAAAGGCATTGCAGAATAATTTCTGGGTCTATCAAATTAACACGGACGGGATCACCTCCACCAGACATCTGACCGAGTTCGTCAACCTTTGGGAGAAGACATCTACGGTGCACCTAAACCCCGAGATGGCTAATTCTATTTCCTGGAAACTCACTAACGATGGCATTTACTCTGCATCCTCGGCCTACAAGGCCCAGTTCCTTGTTTTGGTTGACTCCAACATGCAACAATTGATGTGGAAGATCTGGGCTCCCCCCAAATGCAAATTCTTTGCTTGGCTAGTTATCAATAACAAGATCTGGACGGCCAACAGGCTGTTGGGGAACGTAGCAGAAATTCAAAATTTTCCTATGAGTCACCAAGATCTATCTATGGAGAGACTAGCAACAAGGGGAAGGAGAGTGCATCTACATACCCTTGTAGATCGCTAAGCGGAAGCGTTCAAGAGAACGGGGTTGCAGGAGTCATACTCGTCGTGCTCCAAATCACCGGAGATCCTAGTGCCGAACGGACGGCACCTCCGCGTTCAACACACGTACAGCCCGATGACGTCTCTCATGCCTTGATCCAACAAGGAGAGAGGGAGAGGTTGAGGAAGACTCCATCCAGCAGCAGCACAACGGCGTGGTGGTGATGGAGGAGCGTGGCAATCCTGCAGGGCTTCGCCAAGCACCGCGGGAGAGGAGGAGGACTTGGGAGAGGGGGAGGGCTGCACCAGAACTTGGGGTGCGGCTGTCCTCCCACCCCTCCACTATTTATAGGTGGGGAGAGAAGGGGGCTGCCCCCCTAGATCCCATCTAGGGTTGGGGGCGGCGGCCAAGGGGGGAGGAGTGCCTCCCAAGTCAAGTGGAGGCCCTCCCCTTTAGGGTTTCCCCTCTCCCATGCGCATGGGCCTTGGAGGGGCTGGTGCCCCTGGCCCGTTAAGGCTAGGGTGCCCCCTTAGAGCCCATGCTGCTGTATTGGACGTGGTGGAACATTTTCCGGACCTCCGGACCCCTCCGGAATCCTCCGAAACTTTCCAGAAGCTTCCCGGTACAATACCGGAAAAAACCGAACTTTTCCCGGAACCCGAACAACAACTTTCCATATATAAATCTTTACCTCCGGACCATTCCGGAACTCCTCGTGACGTCCGGGATCTCATCCTGGATTCCGAACAACATTTGGTAACCACGTTTATCTATTCCCTATAACCCTAGCGTCATCGAACCTTAAGTGTGTAGACCCTACGGGCTCGGAAACCATGCAGACATGACCGAGACGTTCTCCGGTCAATAACCAACAGCGGGATCTGGATACTCATGTTGGCTCCCACATGTTCCACGATGATCTCATCGGATGAACCACGATGCCAAGGACTCAATCGATCCCGTATACAATTCCCTTTGTCCAGCGGTATTATACTTGCCCGAGGTTCGATCGTCGGTATGCCGACACCTTGTTCAATCTCGTTACCGGCAAGTCTCTTTACTCGTTCCGTAACACATCATCCCATGATCAACCCCTTGGTCACATTGTGCACATTATGATGATGTCCTACCGAGTGGGCCCAGAGATACCTCTCCGTCAACCGGAGTGACAAATCCCAGTCTCGATTCGTGCCAACCCAACAGACACTTTCAGAGATACCCGTAGTGCACCTTTATAGCCACCCAGTTACGTTGTGACGTTTGGTACACCCAAAGCATTCCTACGGTATCCGGGAGTTGCACAATCTCATGGTCTAAGGAAATGATACTTGACATTAGAAAAGCTTTAGCATACGAACTACACGATCTTTGTGCTAGGCTTAGGATTGGGTCTTGTCCATCACATCATTCTCCTAATGATGTGATCCCGTTATCAACGACATCCAATGTCCATGGTCAGAAAACTGTAACCATCTATTGATCAACGAGCTAGTCATCTAGAGGCTTACTAGGGACTTGGTGTTGTCTATGTACCCACACATGTATCTGAGTTTCCTATCAATACAATTATAGCATGGATAATAAAAGATTATCATGAACAAGGAAATATAATAATAATAACTAATTTATTATTGCCTCTAGGGCATATTTCCAACAGTCTCCCACTTGCACTAGAGTCAATAATCTAGTTCACATCGCCATGTGATTAACATTGACAGGTCACATCGCCATGTGACCAACATCCAAAGAGTTTACTAGTGTTACTAAACTAGTTCACATCACCATGTGATTAAGACTCAATGAGTTCTGGGGTTTGATCATGTTTTGCTTGTGAGAGAGGTTTTAGTCAACGGGTCTGCAACATTCAGATACGTATGTATTTCGCAATTATCTATGTCATATTGTAAATGCTGCTTCCACGCTCCACTTGGAGCTATTCCAAATGGTTGCTCCACTATACGTATCCGGTTTGCTACTCAGAGTCATTCGGACAGGTGTTAAAGCTTGCATCGACGTAACCCTTTACGCCGAACTCTTTATCACCTCCATAATCGAGAAACATGTCCTTTATTTACTCCAAGGACAATTTTGACCCCTGTCCAATGATCCATTCCTGGATCATTCTTGTACCCCTTGACTGACTCATGGCAAGGCACACTTCCAATCCGGTACACAGCATAGCATACTATAGAGCCTACATCTGAAGCATAGGGGACGGCCTTCGTCCTTTCTCTCTCTTCTGCCGTGGTCGAGCTTTAACTCTTAACTTCATACCTTACAACTCAGGCAAGAACTCCTTCTTTGACTGATCCATCTTGAACACCTTCAAGATCATGTCAAGGTATGTGCTCATTTGAAAGTACCATTTAGCGTTTTTGATCTATCCTCATAGATCTTGATGCTCAATGTTCAAGCAACTTATTCCAGGTTTTCTATTGAAAAACACTTTTCAAATAACCCTATATGCTTTCCAAAAATTCTACATCTTTTCTGATCAACAATATGTCAACAACATATACTCATCAGAAATTCTATAGTGCTCCCACTCACTTCTTTGGAAATACAAGTTTCTCATAAACTTTGTATAAACCCAAAATCTTTGATCATCTCATCAAAGCGTACATTCCAACTCCGAGATGCTTACTCCAGTCCTTAGAAGGATTGCTGGAGCTTTGCATATTTGTTAGTGTTCTTCAGGATTGACAAAACCTTCTGGTTGTATCACATACAACCTTTCCTCAAGGATATCGTCGAGGAAACAATGTTTTGACATCCTATCTGCAAGATTTCATAAATCTTGCAGTAATTGCTAATATAATTCCAACAGACTCTTAGCATCGCTACGAGTGAGAAAGTCTCATCGTAGTCAACTCCTTGAACTTGTCTGAAAACATCTTAACGACAAGTCAAGCTTTCTTAATGGCGATACTTACCATCATTGTCTGTCTTCCTTTTAAAATCCATCTGTACCCAACGGCCTTACGACCATCAAGTATTTCTTCCAAAGTCATGGATCCTCTCTCGGATTTTATGGCCTCGAGCCATTCATCGGAATCCGGGCCCACCATCGCTTCTCCATAGCTCGTAGGTTCATTGTTGTCTAGCAACATGACCTCTAAGACATGATTACGTACCACTCTGAAGTAGTGCGCGTCCTTGTCGACCTACGAGGTCCGATAGTGACTTGATCCGAAGCATCATGATCACTATCATTAGCTTCCACTTCAATTAGTGTAGGTGCCACATGAACAACTTCCTATGCCGTGCTACTCACTGGTTGAAGTGATGGTTCATAACCTCATCAAGTCTCCACCATCCTCCCACTCAATTCTTTCGAGAGAAACTTTTCCTCGAGAAAGGACCCGTTTCTAGAAACAATTACTTTTGCTTCCGGATCTGAGATAGGAGGTATACCCAACTGTTTTGGGTGCCCTATGAAGATGCATTTTTATCCGCTTTGGGTTCGAGCTCATCAACCTGAAACTTTTTCACATAAGTGTCCCAGCCCCAAACTTTTAAGAAACGACAACTTAGGTTTCTCCAAACCATAGTTCAAACGGTGTCGTCTCAACGGAATTACGTGGTGCCCTATTAAAGTGAGTGCGGTTGTCTCTAATGCCTAACCCATGAACGATAGTGGTAATTCGATAAGATACATCATGGTACGCACTATATCCAATAGGGTGCAAATATGATGTTCGGACACACCATCACGTTATGGTGTTCCAGGCGGTATTAATTGTGAAACAATTTCCACAATGTCTTAATTGCGTGCCAAAGCTCGTAACTTAGATACTCATCTCTATGATCATATCATAGACATTTTATCCTCTTGTCACGATGATCTTCAACTTCACTCTGAAATTACTTGAACCATTCAATAATTTAGACTTGTGTTTCATCAAGTAAATATACTCAATATCTACTTAAATCATCCGTGAAGTAAGAACATAACGATATTCACTTCATGCCTCAGCACTCATTGGACTGCACACATCAAAATGTGTTACTTCCAACAAGTTGCTATCTTGTTCCGTTTTACTAAAAACGAGGCTTTTCAGTCATCTTGCCCATGTGGTATGATTTGCATTTCTCAAGCGATTCAAAATCAAGTGAGTCCAAACGATCCATCTGCATGGAGTTTCTTCATGCGTATACACCAATAGACATGGCTCGCATGTCTCAAACTTTTCAAAAACGAGTGAGTCCAAAGATCCATCAACATGGAGCTTCTTCATGCATTTTATACCAATATGACTTACATGGCAGTGCCACAAGTAAGTGGTACTATCATTACTATCTTATATCTTTTGGCATGAAAATGTGTATCACTACGATCGAGATTCAATGAACCATTCTTTTAGGTGCAAGACCATTGAAGGTATTATTCAAATAAATAGAGTAACCATTATTCTCCTTACATGAATAACCGTATTGCGATAGACATAATCCAATCATGTCTATGCTCAATGCAAACACCAAATAACAATTATTTAGGTTTAATACCAATCTCGATGGTAGACGGAGCAGGCGATGCTTGATCACATCAACCTTGGAAACACTTCCAACACACATCGTCATCCACCTTTAGCTAGTCTCCGTTTATTCCGTAGCTCTTTTATTTCGAGTTACTAACACTTAGCAACCGAACCGGTATCTAATACCCTGGTGCTACTAGGAGTACTAGTAAAGTACACATTAACATAATGTATATCCAATATACTTCTATCGACCTTGCCAGCCTTCTCATCTACCAAGTATCTAGGGTAATTCTGCTCCAGTGGCTGTTCCCCTTATTACATAAGCACTTAGTCTCGGGTTTGGGTTCAACCTTGGGTTTCTTCACTGGAGCAGCAACTGATTTGCCGTTTCATGAAGTACCCCTTCTTGCCCTTGCCCTTCTTAAAACTAGTGGTTTCACTAACCATCAACAATTGATGCTCCTTCTTGATTTCTACATTCGCGGTGTCGAACATTGCGAATAGATCAAGGATCATTATATCTATCCCTGTTATGTTATAGTTCATCACGAAGCTCTAGTAGCTTGGTGGCAATGTCTTTGGAGAAACATCACTATCTTATCTGGAAGATCAACTCCCACTCGATTCAAGTGATTGTTGTACTCAGACAATCTGAGCACAAGCTCAAGATTGAGCTTTTCTCCCTTATTATGCAGGCTAAGAAAATCGTCGGAGGTCTTATACCTCTTGACGTGGGCACGAGCCTGAAATCCCAATTTCAGCCCTCGAAACATCTCATATGTTCTGCGACATTTCAAAAATGTCTTTGGTGCCTCAATTCTAAACCATTTAACATTACCGAACTATCATGTAGTCATCAAAACGTGTATGTCAGATGTTCGCAACATCCACAGACCACGTTCGAGGTCCAGCACACCGAGCGGCGCATTAAGGACATAAGCCTTCTACTGTCCGCATAATTGCTACTGTCAACTTTCAACTATATTTTCTCTAGGAACATATCTAAAACAGTAGAACTAAAGCGTGAGCTACGACATAATTTGCAAAAACCTTTTGACTATGTTCAGGATAATTAAGTTCATCTTATGAACTCCCACTCAGATAGACATCCCTCTAGTCATCTAAGTGATTGCATGATCCGAGTCAACTAGGCCGTGTCCGATCATCACGTGAGACGGACTAGTCATCATCGGTGAACATCTTCATGTTGATCGTATCTACCATATGACTCATGCTCGACCTTTCGGTCTCTTGTGTTCCGAGGCCATGTCTGTACATGCTAGGCTCGTCAAGTTAACCTAAGTGTTTCACGTGTGTAAATCTGGCTTACACCCGTTGTATGTGAACGTTAGAATCTATCACACCCGATCATCACGTGGTGCTTCGAAACGACGAACTTTCGCAACGGTGCACAGTTAGGGGGAACACTTTCTTGAAATTTTAATGAGGGATCATCTTATTTACTACCGTCGTTCTAAGCAAATAAGATGCATAAACATGATAAACATCACATGCAATCAAAAAATGACATGATATGGCCAATATCATTTTGCTCCTTTTGATCTCCATCTTCGGGGCTCCATGATCATCATTGTCACCGGCATGACACCATGATCTCCATCATCGTGTCTCCATGAAGTTGTCTCGCCAACTTATTACTTCTACTACTATGGCTACCGGTTAGCAATAAACTAAAGTAATTATATGGCGTTGTTCAATGACACGCAGGTCATACAATAAATAAAGACAACTCCCATGGCTCCTGCCGGTTGTCATACTAATCGACATGCAAGTCATGATTCCTATTACAAGAACATGATCAATCTCATACATCACATATCATTCATCACATTCTTCTTGGCCATATCACATCACATATCATACCCTGCAAAAACAAGTTAGACGTCCTCTAATTGTTGTTTGCATGTTTTACGTGGCTGCTATGGGTTTCTAGCAAGAACGTTTCTTACCTACGCAAAAACCACAACGTGATATGTCAATTGCTATTTACCCTTCATAAGGACCCTTTTCATTGAATCCGATCCGACTAAAGTGGGAGAGACTGGCACCCGCTAGCCACCTTATGCAACAAGTGCATGTCAGTCGGTGGAACCTGTCTCACGTAAGTGTACGTGTAAGGTCAGTCCGGGCCGCTTCATCCCACAATATCGTCGAAACAAGATTGGACTAGTAACGGTAAGCATATTGAACAAAATCAACGCCCACAACTACTTTGTGTTCTACTCGTGCATAGAATCTACGCAATAGACCTAGCTCATGATGCCACTGTTGGGGAACGTAGCAGAAATTCAAAATTTTCCTATGAGTCACCAAGATCTATCTATGGAGAGACTAGCAACGAGGGGAAGGAGAGTGCATCTACATACCCTTGTAGATCGCTAAGTGCAAGCGTTCAAGAGAACAGGGTTGAAGGAGTCATACTCGTCGTGATCCAAATCACCGGAGATCCTAGTGCCGAACGGACGGCACCTCTGCGTTCAACACACGTACAGCCCGGTGATGTCTCCCATGCCTTGATCCAGCAAGGAGAGAGGGAGAGGTTGAGGAATACTCCATCCAGCAGCAGCACAACGGCGTGGTGGTGATGGAGGAGCGTGGCAATCCTGCAGGGCTTCGCCAAGCACCGCGGGAGAGGAGGAGGACTTGGGAGAGGGGGAGGGTTGCGCCAGAACTTGGGGTGCGGCTGCCCTCCCACCCCTCCACTATTTATAGGTGGGGAGAGAAGGGGGCCGGCCCCCCTAGATCCCATCTAGGGTCGGGGCGGCGGCCAAGGGGGGGAGGAGTGCCTCCCAAGTCAAGTGGAGGCCCCCCTTTAGGGTTTCCCCTCTCCCATGCGCATGGGCCTTGGGGGGGCTGGTGTCCCTAGCCCGTTAAGGCTAGGGCGCCCACTTACAGCCCATGCTGCTGTATTGGACGTGGTGGAACAATTTCCGGACCTCCGGACCCCTCCGGAATCCTCCGGAACCTTCCGGAAGCTTCCCGGTACAATACCGGAAAAAACCGAACTTTTCCCGGAACCCGAACAGCAACTTTCCATATATAAATCTTTACCTCCGGACCATTCCGGAACTCCTCGTGACGTCCGGGATCTCATCCGGGACTCTGAACAACATTCGGTAACCACGTTTATCTATTCCCTATAACCCTAGCGTCATCGAACCTTAAGTGTGTAGACCCTACGGGTTCGGGAACCATGCGGACATGACCGAGACGTTCTCCGGTCAATAACCAACAGCGGATCTGGATACCCATGTTGGCTCCCACATGTTCCACGATGATCTCATCGGATGAACCACGATGTCAAGGACTCAATCGATCCCGTATACAATTCCATTTGTCCAGCGGTATTATACTTGCCCGAGGTTCGATCGTCGGTATGCTGATACCTTGTTCAATCTCGTTACCGGCAAGTCTCTTTACTCGTTCCGTAACACATCATCCCGTGATCAACTCCTTGGTCACATTGTGCACATTATGATAATGTCCTACGGAGTGGGCCCAGAGATACCTCTCCATCAACCGGAGTGACAAATCCCAGTCTCGATTCGTGCCAACCCAACAGACACTTTCAGAGATACCCGTAGTGCACCTTTATAGCCACCCAGTTACGTTGTGACGTTTGGTACACCCAAAGCATTCCTACGGAATCCGGGAGTTGCACAATCTCATGGTCTAAGGAAATGATACTTGACATTAGAAAAGCTTTAGCATACGAACTACACGATCTTTGTGCTAGGCTTAGGATTGGGTCTTGTCCATCACATCATTCTCCTAATGATGTGATCCCGTTATCAACGACATCCAATGTCCATGGTCAGAAAACTGTAACCATCTATTGATCAACGAGCTAGTCATCTAGAGGCTTACTAGGGACTTGGTGTTGTCTATGTACCCACACATGTATCTGAGTTTCCTATCAATACAAATATAGCATGGATAATAAACGATTATCATGAACAAGGAAATATAATAATAATAAACTACTTTATTATTGCCTCTAGGGCATATTTCCAACACAGGCTTCAACGATGGGGTTGGCCTAACTGCGACCGTTGCCCCCTATGCAAACAAGTTCAAGAATCCGCGGCCCACCTACTGTTCCAATGCCGCTATATGGTTCAAGTTTGGGGAATGATCAAGTCTTGGCTTGGCTTGGTGGATTTGCACCCTTCTGCTTGGATGGCTATCCATTCGGTAAAGGCCTAGTGGAACCTTATTAATTCCAATATGTAGCAATCTAGACGGCCGATGATGTCCCTCATTATGCTTATCTCGTGGGAAATTTGGAACGAGAGAAACGCATGTGTGTTCCATAACACCGCGGTGCCGGTAGGGGTTCTTGTTGCTAGAATAAAAGATGTATCCAAGCTACGGTGTCTTGCAGGGGCAAAGTATTTGAGTAATGTGTTGTAACTCGACTTTTTGGCCAAAACCTCTAAACCTTCTTCTTAATCAATGAAAGTGGCAAATCTTTTGCCCAGTTTCAAAAAAGACAAGCATGGCAGAAAGTTGACAGCCCACACTCTCTTATCTCACACAATAAACCCAACCTTTTATTACACCTTTGCTAGATTAGAACGTTTGTATCTTTTAAACCATAAGTTTGTATTCAAAATAATTTATATATTTGAACTCCTAGCACCAAGACCTTTAGAACTAGACTGGTCTTTGATACATTTCAAACACATTAATTTCAACGTTTCACATTTTGTATGTGAAACAAACACATTTCACTTGAAAAATGTGAAATAAACTTTTTTCAATAGAAAAACGTGGAGCCAACCTATTTCACTAGAAACCTATTTAACCTAAATATAAAATTGAAATGTCAACACGTGAAACTGATTATTTTAAAACATGAAACAATTTATTTCAAAAGAGTGAAAATAGGTTATTTGAGAAATGTGCAATCGAAATAGACCAATCTTTGTTACATTTCAAACACGTATAATTTTCAACCTTTCACATTCCATATGTTGAACACACCTTTTTCACCAGAAAAATTGTGAAACAAACCTATTTCACGATAAATATGTGAAACAAACCCATTTCAGCAGAAATCTGTTTAACCCAAATATATTTCAAATACATGAAACAAACCTTTGCCACACACACTAGAAATGTGCAATTGAAATAGATGTGATATTTGCAAAACAAGCCAGTGAAAATAGAATGTAGGTTCTGTATTGCGGAATAATAATTAAAAAATGGAATTGTAATGTAACATTGTGAAACTGATTATTTATAAATGTGTAACATTTTATTTCTAAATAGTGAAATATGTTATATTTTCAAATAATCAGTCTCACAATCATATATTACAATTTTACACTTTTGAAAAAAAACCGTGTCACATTCCAAATAATCAGTTTCACAATCATATATTACAATTTTATTTTTTGTAGTTATTGTTTCATGATTCTGAAATATGTTACTAGCTTATCTCACAAATATCACATCTACTTCAATTAACTTTTGTAAAATTATATATCTCACATTTTATAAATTGACTATTTCACATTTCTTAAAAACAGTTTCAAAATCATACAATAGAAAATTCACTCCTTGTAGTTATTTTTCACAATTCCGAAATATGCTATTGGCTTTTTTCGCAAAAACAATCACGTCAATTTCAACTACACATTTGTGAAATTACATGTTTTCACACACTTTGAAATAAATTGTTACTCATTTCCAAATAATCAATGTCACATTTCAGTTTGATATTTGGATTACTTCTAGTGAAATAGGTTGGTGTCGGATTTCGGGTTCCGTCAAAACCCTTGAGGTTCAAACACTAGGGTGCACACGAAGATTTCCCCGTACCGAATCTCGCTCTCAGCCTCGCCACGATCCCTAAGCTTAGCTCGATGAACTCACAACACAAGTGACACAAGATTTATACAGGTGCGGGCCACCGTTGTGGTGTAATACCCTACTCCTGTGTGGTAGTGGTGGATTGCCTCTTGCGCTGATGATGAATAGTACAAGGGAAGAACAGCCTCCTGAGGAGAGGTGTTCTTGAGCTGGTGTGGTGTTCTACTTGTTCTTGTTTTCGGTCCCTTTCTACTGTGGTGGCTAGCCCTATTTATAGAGGCCTTGGTCCTCTCCCCAGATATTGAGCGGGAAGGGGTCTAACAACGGCCAATTTGAAAGGGGACAACTAGTACGAGCTATCCTGACTAAAGGTGGTCTTCGCCTGTCAAAGGTGCTGGTGATGACGCCGTCTTGGGCTCCACAAGACCTTCGTCCTGCCGTCCTGCTGGCCTTGGTCTTGTTGCACCGATATGGAAACCTTTGCCTGATGCCTCGGTACTCCGTGCCTGCGTTTTCCCCCTTAGCATCAAAGGGGAAACGAGGACACTGCGCCCGCTGGCGCCCGCCTTGCGCTCACCTGGCCTTGGTCGTCATGGCTTGCGTCACGGGAACCTTGCGAGGTACCCCTTGCCTTGATCTCTCCGCCCCCTCACGAGCCTGCCTGGTGAGGCCGCTCCTGAGGAGGTCTCGTGTCATCCGCCCCGCGAGGCTTGGCCCCTCGCGAGGGTCTTGAGTGTTGGTTGATGAAGACGGGCCATACTGGGCCACTGGTGGAGTCACGTCGCGGGCTGCAGGCAGGCAAGTCTGGGGACCCCCGTTCCCAGAACGCCGACAGTAGCCCCCGGGCCCAAGGCACGCTCGGACTTGGCTTAGCGGCGTATCCAAAGGGTAAGTGCGGAGCGCTGCGGGCCCCAACAGGCTACGGCCTTGGTCTACGCGTGGCGACTGATTGGATGTGGGCGTCTCCGCTTCTCCACACTGCCCCAATTTCCGCCTCGCTAGGCGGCCACGGCTCCCTACATAGTTATTTCCTCCTCGCAGGCGGCGTGCTTCCTATCCTCCCTTCTTTCTCGAGCCCCTGCTTCTGCTCCCAATCTGACTCGACCTCTGCCCTCTCCATTGCCATGGCGCCGACTAGCATGGAGAAAGGGAAGAAGCCTCTATCCTCAGCCAACCCGCCCCCGACAATCGAGCTCGCCATCGGCCGATCGCGGGTGCTCAACTTGGAGGCCATGGGCAAGGTCTGCCCTGCGCTCGCTTCCAGCTTGAATGAGTGGTGAAAGGCGGTGGCTTGGCCTGCGTCCCGGGCCTCCATTGACAGGACAACCACCGAGGTTCGGTTCTTCATTGACGCCTTGTGGGCTGGCCTGGTTCCCCCTTTCTCCGCCTTCTTCAACGCAGTGCTTTCCCATTACCAGATTCACATGCTGCATCTTGATCCCCAATCCGTTGCCCTTCTCGCCGTCTTCGCCTTTGTTTGCGAGGCCATGGTGGGCATTGCTCCTCACGTTGCCCTCTTGCGCCATTTCTTCTCGCTGCATCTGACCGACCCCTCACAGTGCTCGGGGTGCCTGAGCTTCCAGGCTGTGGTAGAGACAGCCGCCTCGGGAATTGATTTTGATCTCCCACTGTCCACGAGCGGGTTTCGGATGCAGTGGGTGTACGTGGATGTCGGAGTGCTCAGCCCCCTGCTCTCGCCTCCGTTGCCGCCCGCCATCCCCAACTCCGGCTGGGGCCACGAGAGGCTCGCGAGCTCTCGCCTTTCCTTCGTCTGGCTCCGGCTGAAGAGGTTGAGAGACCTTGGCGTGACTGCGCCCCAGTTGGTGAAGGAGTTCCTCCGGCGTCACATTGCCCCTCTCCAGCGCCATTGCCGACCGATGTGGGCCCTGACCGGTGACCAGGATCACATGAGGCTTCAAGAGTCGGGGCTCTCGCACGAAGCGCGGAGGACGGTGCTTGAAGTCTTGATTGGCAACCCCTCACCAGGCAATATGCCGCAAGAGGGTTGCCTCTTGTATCTCTGCTCGAACAGGGTTGAGTTCGCGGGACAGATGCCCTCCTTCGACGAATGGGGTCTGCACCCGCTTGGCCTTGTGGGGCCTCGCGAGAATCCTGTCGTCGTGGCTCCCCTCCTTGCCGCCAACATTGAGCTTGCCCTAAGAGTGGTCGCAGGCAGGCAAGCATCGCTTGAGGCCGGAGGCACGGGTGTCGAGCTGCCGACGCCGCTTGAGGTTCCCGAGGCGCCATCCTCCTGAACCCATGAGGCTCGCCCTGGGGCAGTCGCTGAGGAGCAGATGAAGTCTGCGGCTCCCGAGGCCGAAGCTCCTGAGACCTCGGCAAGCCAGTATGAGGCGGGGCCTGATTGCTCTTCCCAGCTTGGCGCTCCTGGGGTCGACCGCCCAGGTGCCTCTCCAGCCGCGCCCAGCACTGGCCCCCACGTCCAGTGCCTAGGCCGGTTCCGCGTGGACTCCGCCACGCTCCGCAAGAGGAAGGAGTCTTCGAGTTGTAGTGGTGGCACCATCCGCCCGTTGAAACATAGAAAGTGCATCGCCATAGACGAGTAAGTACCTTATTGATGCGGAGCATCCCTCGGTCATCCCCATGGACCTTCCATCGACTATCCAAGCTCTAAGTGGACCCATGACAAGAGCAAGGGCTTGTGCTATTCAATTCGAGGTGACATCACTCCTATTTGAGTCCCCCTTTTCTTCCAGTGAGACATGGCTACCGCCTAAGTCCGAGATGCTATGCGTGATCAGGTACAACACTCAAGCCACGGAGCCAGGAGCTGAAGAAGAAACGACAGGCGTCAACTCTCTGGATAGCCCGGAACTTCCGGCCAGAGCCCTGAACCTCCGGCCCCCAGAACGTCCGGCCTACCCGGAGCTTCTGGCCTCCTACGACATCGACCAGCCCGAGCGTGCCAACTCTCTGGTTAGCCCGGAACCTTCCCGGAACCCATCCCGGAACTTCCGGCCCCCGGAACCTCCGGCCCGCCCGGACCTTCCGGCCCCCGGACGCCAGCCCAGCTCCACCCGCACCAACTCTCTGGTTAGGCCGGACCCTGCCCGGACCCTCCGTCACCCGGAACTTCCGGCCCGGCCCGCACGCAGCCACTTGGGCCGAGGCCCGTGTACTCTAGCTCATTCGTACCAGATCTACTCCACGTGAGGGACCGTGCCTCCTCGGAGAAGATCCATTCGGATTCAAGGCCTCCATCCGGAGAAGACAATCAAGACCTCCTCACGGAGAAGAACGGCTACTCTTGTATCTTCCCTTTGTTGATTTTGAATCTTGTGCCACCTTATGCTTTCGGTGATCTAGCCCTTGTGTGATCAATTACTTGTCGGTTGACTGTTCCTCTCATTTCTCCCCGTGTTTTCCCTTGTGTTCTTCTGCGCGTTCTTCGTGTTTCCCCCCGTAGGTTCCACTCCAAACGTGAAAGATCAGCCCCTTAGGGATCCGCCCTACATCACTTATCCTTGTAATTCCTCAATCGTTGCTTCCCCTCCTGTCTGTGGCTCTTCAGGACCCCTCCTACCAAGCCTGCGGAGTCTCCCGAGAAGCAGCCTCTTCTGGCCTTGTCTTCATCGCTAGCCTTGAGCACCCCAACCCCGCACGCCGGCCCTGGCATGGGGTCAGCCGAGGAAGCAAGCCTGCCTGCTAGGTGCCTTGAGCCTGTGTCCTTGCCGCCTTTCCTTCGCAACCTTGCCTGGAGCGCGGCCAGCCTACCCAGGGCTCCTCCTCTGGTCGTGGACGGCAACTGGTTGGCGTCGATCCTGGGCTCCTCTTCAAGTGGCGAGCCTGCGCTGGTCCGGATCCCTTGCGAGGCCTGGCCAGCGATCGTGGGGGCGCCAGTCCCCAGCCCGCTATCGAGAGGGGGCGTACCGCTTCGGACCCCTCAATGGCGCCAGCGACGGGGGACGACATCAGCAGCGTGCTCAAGCTTGCGTGCGAACGCAGTGTCATCCACCACGAGTTTTTCCAAAAGGCGATGGACGCGATGGGCCAGCTTGGTGGAGAGCTCGCGGATGTAGACGAGCGCCTTGAAGCCGAGGGCCTATGGCTGATCAAGGAGTGACACAAACTGAAGGTGGCCATCAACCTCGCGCGCCACCAGCGCGAGCTTGACAACACGAAGGCCAAGGCGTCCCTTGCGGCCTCGCGTGAAGCCTGCTCCCGAGCTTTGGAGGAGGCTCGGGACGCAGATCGTCGTCGCGAGATTGCAGAGAAGCGCGCATGGGAGCTCCAAGCGTGGAGCGCTTCCTTGAAGCAGCAGGTGGAGTTGCGCCAAGCCGCCCTTGCGTCGCTGAGGGGGACGCCTGTCGAGAAGGAGGAGCTCCGGAAGTGTGAGGAAGCGCTGACGCTGGAGGTCGCCGAGCACAGTCTTGAGCTTGAGCGGTTGGAGACGAGGGAGCGCCAGGTTGCCCAAGCGGAGGACGACGTTGGCGCGCACGAGGCCCGGGTCCAGGAAGAGGTTGACCACCACGTGGCCGAGGCTCGCGCAGATCTTGCGAGTAGGTATGACCTGAAGCTGAAGCTGGTCGAAGCCGAGGTTGCGGGCAGGACTGCCGCCCTTAGGTCCAGGCTGACTGAAGCGGAACGGCGCGCGGAGGCCGCCGTAGCCACCCTGGTCTCGGCACAGGCCGAGCTGACCTCCGCCCGTGCCGAGCTGCTTCCTCTTTAGCAGCGGGTTGCCGACGCCAAGTCCATCATGCAGCAGAACAGAGAGGAAGTTTTATATGTCCGAGACCAGGGGCGGAGAGGAAGTTCTATTGAAAAAGGTTTATTTCATATTTTTCAAGAAACATTGAAATATATCCCACATCAGTCTAGTTCTAAAGGTCATGGCGCCGGTAGTTTAAATGTATAAACTATTTTAAATAGGAATTAATGATTTAAAAGATATGAATGTTTTTAATTGGGTAAGATGAAATAAAGTACATGAATTTGTTTGCAGGGGAGGGAGAGGAGCCAGATGCATACATGTCCTTGTCTGACAAAAAGTAGTGCTCTGGGCCTGCTAGACTGATAAAATAATACTCTGATAATGAACTAGCGGTTGAAGTACTAATATTTCATGAACATTGGATTTTTTTATATGAGTACTCCCTCCGTTCGGAATTACTTGTCTCGGAAATGGATGTATCTAGAACTAAAATACGTCTAGATACATCCATTTCTGCGGCAAGTAATTCCGAACGGAGGAAGTACAACACATGAATCAATATACGATACACAGGTATCACTGGCTAATAGTCCAGACAGCTACCGGGAGGTGACGGCATCGCGCAATTTTTTTCATTTTGTCGGTCACGGATGCGCTCCTCTCTAAAAGCCACCCTTGCTTGACCCACTTTTTTGGGTTGCAATAATACGGGCATGTTTTCTATTAAAAATTGATGCATATCTAAACATGCCCTAAAAGCATTCAGGGCTGCGATTACCAAATCCGGCGTCTTATATGTCCGAGAATGCGCTCCGCCACGCCCATGGACTGTGACCGGCCAGATCTCAAATTCTCGCCCGCACATCCGCGGACCTCATATCCGGCATCCTATATCCATACTACGCATGCAACGTAAACTAATCTATGTAGATCAAACAACAAATATAGGAATCAGTAGACGAACACAAAAATCCACTTTACTTCATCCAAAAGATCACCACTTTATCGCCGGACAGGTTCTAAACAAAACAACTAAAAAACGATAATAATAAACAGAGGAGGAGCATCTTCACCAGCTCCTCGCATGCCCTTTGTCCTTCCGATCACCGGCACAGTTGTAAGCATCCGCGGCAGATGGTGAATTGTTCGAGTCGTTGGAGTCGGAGCCGTGGTTGTTGTTGTCGTCCGAGGAGGAATCGAAGATGACGATGAGCCCCTTCATCCGCCAGAGGACCCGGTCCTACTGCTGCTTAAGCTTCACCACCCAAGCTGCCTCCGTCGCTTCGTGCTTCGGCTGCTCAATGGCTAGCCAGAGCGCCTTGGCGTTCTTCCCCCGGAGCTGGCAAGCGTCCGTCTATGCCATCGTAAGCGAACGGCATTAGGCCCAAGCAAGGAGCCGCTCGTCCTCGTCGGGCTCCGTCGGCAACCCGTGCGGCGGCGAACGGATTGCTCTGCTGCGTCCCTCTCTCTTGCCCGCTACCTCTCGCGGCAATTCGTGTGCGTGTCCGCATGGTCGACGGTGCGGGCACTGGCCCCCATCGCTGCCCTTGTGGAGTAGCGGTCGAAGGGGTAGGTGGATGACGGAGGGCCACGCGGACTGCGCAATCCTCACGGAGTTGCGCGGGGGCCGGGTGAGGCCAGCTCTGGCGTCCGCGCTACGTCGGCGGGGGATAGACGAGGGGGCAGATCCCAAATTGCTCCCCGTTTCCACCTTCGACCTCTCCATGGGTATGCGGAGGGCCAGCTCCTTGTCGACATCGAGGTCAGAGTCGGAGCGGCTGTCGGCCCTCGACATGCTCGCGGAGTCGTCGGATTGGATTGAAGAAGGGGAGAAGAACAGACGGAGCGAGAGAGGAGAGTGAAGTGAACTAGGATTCCGGATTGGGTTTTTTGTGGTGATAGAGTGGGTTTGACGGTGACCCATGCTAACATGGCGGACGCGCCCGGCTCGGGCCATATTCACCATGTATTTGAGCTGGATACGAGGAGCGCCGGAGAGCCTAGGCATTTGAGACTGATTGAGACGTTGGGATGGGCCAGTTTCTTTTTTACCAGTTCAGTGATCGAGTCCGAGCGTTTAACACCGGTTTAAGAGCATCTCTAGCAGACCCCATATAACACCGACCTACAAAACGCGTATATAGTTCGTAGGAAAATGGCTTTGCAGGCTGGCGCGGGCGGCGGCAGAGTCAGACCCCGCAAAACGGACCCATACAAAAGGATATTCACAGAGTATGCTCTTTTACGGGTCGGCTTTGCGGGGTCTGCTTGGGCGCTGCCCCCGCCGGCCCGCAAATCCGAAATTTGCATTTCAATTTCACACATGAAAATACATTTCTTTGCTTTTTATTTTCTTCAAAGGCATTGGATACATAGTAATTCACCAAATCTTTGCTAGAATAGTAAGGCCAAAGAAAACAAGAGCCACAATTATGCATTTTAGAAGGTATCCAACTTCCATAACTGCTCCCAATAGTTGGACCTATATCTTCTCCATGCATTCGTTGTTAATCTGTGGATTGTTGATCTTGCATTCTTCATTCTTCTTCTTTGGTTCTAAAGAAGTAGACGTTGCTTCTGATGTCTGCTAGAACTACGTCAGTATTTCCCCAAAGAGGAAGACATGATGCAGTATAGCGAGTGTAGGTATTTCCCTCAGTGATGAGACCAAGGTTATCGAACCAGTAGGAGAACCTCCTCACACCACGTAAACAACACCTGCACACAAATAACAAATACTCTCAACCCGACGTGTTAAAGGGGTTGTCAATCCCTTTCGGGTACGACGCCTCAAGATAGGCAAAACATGACGTAAAAAGTGGTAGATAGGATAAATAGATTGCGGAACAAATAAATTGCAGCAAGGTATTTTTGTATTTTTGGTTTGATAGATCTGAAAATAAACGCAAGAAAAAATAGATCGCAAAGGCAAATATGATGAAAAGAGACCCGGGGGCCGTAGGTTTCACTAGTGGCTTCTCTCGAGGAAAATAGCAAGCGGTGGGAAAACAATTACTATTGGGCAATTGATAGAACTTCATATCCAGGCAATGATCATTATATAGGCATCACGTCCAAGATTAGTAGACCGACTTCTGCCTGCATCTACTACTACTACTCCACACATCGACCGCTATCCAGCATGCATCTAGTGTATTAAGTTCATTAGAAAACGGAGTAATGCAATAAGAACGATGACATGATGTAAACGAGATCCGTTTATCTATTGCGGAGATATAGATCTCATCTTGTTATCCTTAGTAGCAACGATACATACATGTCGGTTCCCTTTCTGTCACTGGGATCAAGCACCATAAGATCGAACCCACTACAAAGCACCTCTTCCCATTGCAAAATAAATAAATCAAGTTGGCCAAACAAAACCCAAATATCGGAGAAGAAATACGAGGCTATAAGCAATCATGCATATAAGAGATCAAAGAAGACTCAAATAAATTTCATGGATAAAAATATAGATCTGATCATAAACTCAAAGTTCATCGGATCCCAACAAACACACCGCCAAAAGACTTATATCATATGGATCTCCAAGAGACCATTGTATTGATAATCAAGAGAGAGAGAGAGAGAGAGAGAGAGAGAGAGAGAGAGAGAGAGAGAGAGAGAGAGAGAGGAAGCCATCTAGCTACAAACTACGGACCCGTAGGTCTACAAAGAACTACTCACGCATCACAGGAGAGGCACCAATGGAGGTGGTGAACCCCTCCATGACGGTTTCTAGATTGGATCTGGTGGTTCTGGGCTCTGCGGCGGCTGGAACAATATTTCGTCGACTAACCTAGGGTTTCTGGAATATTTGGGTATTAATAGAGCAAAGAGGCAGTTCGGGGGGCACCCGAGGTGGGCACAACCCACTAGGGCGCGCCTGGGCCTCCTGGGGCGCCCTGGTGGGTGCTGCTCCCCTCGAGCAGCCCCCCAGGTGCTTCCTTGGCCCACTGGCTTTCTTCTGGCCCAAAAAAAAATCCTCCAGGAGTTTGGTTGCGTTTGGACTCCGTTTGATATTGATTTCCCGCGATGTAAAAAACATGCAGAAAACAACAACTGGCACTGGGCACTATGTCAATAGGTACCAAAAATGATATAAAATGACTATAAAATGATTGTAAAACATCCAAGAATGATAATATAACAGCATGGAACAATCAAAATTATAGATACGTTGGAGATGTATCAACATCCCCGAGCTTAATTCCTGCCATCCTCGAGTAGGTAAATGATAAAAATAGATTTTTTTGATGTGGAATGCTGCCTAACATGTTCATCATATTCTTTTCTTTATAGCATGGACATATGGAATTTTATATAATTCAAAGCAATAGTCTAGTTTTGACATGAAGACTTTAATACTCAAGCATACCAACAAGCAACCATGTCTTTCAAAATATCAACACTAAAGCAAGTTATCCCTAGCCCATCATGCTCAATCATTGATCCATTCATGAAACACACTCGAATATTAGCTACACCCAATGCTCAAATACGATCATAGTGCCCCTTAGTTGGTGCTTTATAGGAGAATGGAGACTCAAAAAAATGCATAAGTAAAAGAAAGGCCCTTTGCGGAGGGAAGTAGGGGTTTGTAGAGGTGCCAGAGCTCAATGCTTAAATTGAGAGATAAAAAAATATTTTTGAGAGGTATACTTTTCCTACCAACGAAAACGACTTGGAGCGTCCCAACACTTTCCATGCTAGATACATCATAAGCGGTTCCCAAACAGAAAATAAATTTTATTCCTTTTTTCACCATACTTTCATTTTCCATGGATATATGTATCCACGGGTGCCCTCCATACCAACACTTTCCAAAGAATTTATTATTTGATAACATAAAGTAAATTCGTTTTTTCATTTCGGGACTAGGCATCACAAATACCTTTTCCGTACTCTCGTGCAATGACAAGTGAATAAACACTCATCATGAGAATAACACATCTAGCATGGAAAAATATCGGCCACCCCTCGCGAGTAGTAGAGCACACAAAAGAGAAATATATTTTGAATATTAGAGACGACACATGCAAATTTGCTTAGAACGGCATGGAAATACCGAATATAGGTAGGTATAGTGGGCTCATAAGGCAAAACTAGTTTAAAGGGTTTTGGATGCACAGGTAGTGATCATACTTAGTGCAAAACGAAGGCTAGCAAAAATATAGAGAAGCGACCAACCAAAAAGCAAAAAATCTCGTACCCAAGCATTAAGCATAAGTAACACCGAATAATGCACCATAAGTAGGATATAAATTTCATTGCATAACTATTGACTTACGTGCTTGCATAGGGAATCACAAAGCTTAACATCAATATTCTTACTAAAGCACAATTACTCATCAACATGACTCACATATCATATAGTCATATCTCAAAACCATTACTAAGAATCAAGTTTATTTCTTCCAGTGATCTTCATGAGAGTTTTTGTTATATCCTCCTTGGATATCTATCACTTTGGGACTATTTTCATGTGTTGCTTTTGATAAGCTCAAACAAATATAAGTGAAGATCATGAGATTTTTTTTCTTTCTCTCAAAATAATCTAAGTGAAGCAAGAGAGTTTACTAAATCCCAAATAAATCTAAGTGAAGCATGAGATCATTTCTTCAAAATTAATAAAGCACACCGTGCTCAAAAAGATATAAGTGAAGTACTAGAGCAAATCCATGACTCTAAAAATTTAAGTGAAGCATAGGAGCAAGCATAGCATAATTTTTGGCTCTCTAAAAAGGGTGTGTCCAGCAAGGATTCAACACTTAAAATACAAAGAAATACAAGCAAAGACTCATATCATATAAGACGCTCCAAGCAAAACTCATATCATGTGACGAATAAAAATATAGTTTCAAGTAAAATACCGATGGTCGTTAGAAGAAAGCGGGGATGCCACTCGGGGTATCCCAAGCTTAGTTGCTTGCTACTTCTTTGAATATTATCTTGGGGTGCCTCGGGCATCCACAAGCTTTGCCTTTTGATTATCCTTATTCCTTCATCCATCATAAGATAACCCAAAACTTGAAAACTTCAATCACACAAAACTCAAACAAAACCTTCGTGAGATCCGTTAGTATAAGAAACCAAACCACTACTATAAGTACTATAGAAAACCTATTGTTATTTTGTTTTTGCATTATATCTACTGTATTCCAACTTTTCTATGGCCAAAACTCATCAAAGAAAACCATAGAATCATCAAAACAAGCACATAATGCAAAGAAAACAGAATTGTCAAAAACAGAACAGTCTGTAGCAATCTGAAAATTTCGAATACTTCTGTATCTCCAAAAATTATGAAATAAATTTGTGGATGTGAGTAATGTTTATATTAATCCTTTGCAAAAATAATCAACAAAAATCACTATTCTATTAAAAATGACAAATAATCTCGTGAGCGCAAAAGTTTCTGTTTTTCAGCAAGATCAAATAAACTTTCACCCAAGTCTTCCCAAAAGTCTTGCTTGGCACAAACACTAATTAAGACACAAAAAACACAATCATAACAGTAGCATAATTGTGCTAACACTCAAGAACAGAAAACAAAAGGCAAAAATAAATTTTATTCATTGGGTTGCCTCCCAACAAGCGCTTTTCTTTAAAACCTTTTAGCTAGGCATTGAGATTTCAATGATGCTCACATAAAAGAGAAGAATTGAAGCACAAAGAGAGCAATATAAAACATGTGACAAACACATCTAAGTCTAACATACTTCCTATGCATAGGCATTTTGTAGGCAACCAAATTATCAAGACAAGAAACATCTAGCATATGCAAGGAAGAAGAAAGAGACAATAACAATCTCAACATGACGAGAGATAAATTAGTAGCATGAAAATTTCTACAAACATATTTTCCTCTCTCATAATAATTACATGTAGGATCATACTCAAATTCAACAATATAGCTATTTTCTACATGATCCACATGCATGCAAAGTTGACACTCTTCCAAAATAGTGGGATTAACATTAACTAAAGTCATGACCTTTCCAAACCCACTTTTATCAAAAATTTCATAAGATTGAACATTCTCCAAAGTAGTGGGATATAAAGTTGACACTCTTCCAAACCCACTTTCAATATTATTGCAAACACTATTATCAATCTCATATTCATCATGGGGCTTAAATAAATTTTCAAGATCATACGAAGAATCACCCCAATCATGATCATTGCAACAAGTAGTGGACATAGCAAAACTAGCATCCCCAAGCTTGGAGTTTTGCATATCATTAACATAATTGGCATTAATATAATTTATAATAACATCATTGCAATCATCCTTTTCATTCAAAGATCTATTGTGAATCACTTCATAAATCACTTCATCACAACTTTCAGATTCATGAATCTCAAGCAAAACTTCATAAAGATAATCTAGTGTACTCAAATCACTAGCACTTTGTTCGTTATAATTGGATCTCTTAAAAAGACTAGCAAGTGGATGAGGATCCATATCAAGAGATATTTAGCAAGCAAATATAAGACACATTGCACACAAGCAAAGAAGAGATCTGAAGAGAAAACGGCGAACGAAAAAGAGGGCGAATAAAATGGCAAATTTTTGTGAAGTGGGGGAGAGGAAAACGAGAGGCAAATGGCAAATAATGTAAATTGCAAGGAGATGAGATTTGTGATTAGGAACCTGGTTGATGTTGAAGATCCTCCCCGGCAACGGCGCCAGAAGGCAAGTTGACGGGAGACTATCTTGAGGTGATCCTCCTCGGCAACGGTGCCAGAAATTCCTTTTGATGTCTGCTAGAACTACGTCGGTATTTCCCCAAAGAGGAAGGGATGATGCAGTATAGTGATGGTAGGTATTTCCCTGAGTGATGAGACCAAGCTTATCGAACCTGTAGGAGAACCTCCTCACACCACGTAAACAGAACTTGCACACAAATAACAAATACTCGCAACCCGACGTGTTAAAGGGGCTGTCAATCCCTTTCGGGTACGACGCCTCAAGATAGGCAAAAGGTGAGGTAAAAAGTGGTAGATAGGATAAATAGATCACGGAACAAATACATTGCAGCAAGGTATTTTTGTATTTTTTGTTTAATAGATCTGAAAATAAACACAAGGGAAAATAGATCGCAAACGCAAATATGATGAAAACAGACCCGGGGGCCATAGGTTTCACTAGTGCCTTCTCTTGAGGAAAATAGCAAACGGTGGGAAAACAATTACTGTTGGGCAACTAATAGAACTTCAAATAATCATGATGATATCCAGGCAATGATCATTATATAGGCATCACATCCAAGATTAGTAGACCGACTCCTGCCTGCATCTACTACTATTACTCCACACATCGTCCGCTATCCAGCATGCATCTAGTGTATTAAGTTCATGAGAAAACGGAGTAATGCAATAAGAACGATGACAAGATGTAGACGAGATCCGTTTATCTATTGCGGAGATATAGATCTCATCTTGTTATCCTTAGTAGCAACAATACATACGTGTCGGTTCTCCTTCTGTCACTGAGATCAAGCACCGTAAGATCGAACCCACTACAAAGCACCTCGTCCCATTGCAAGATAAATAGATCAAGTTGGCCAAACAAAACCCAAATATCGGAGAAGAAATACGAGGCTATAAGAAATCATGCATATAAGAGATCAAAGAAGACTCAAATAACTTTCATGGATAAAAACATAGATCTGATCATAAACTCAAAGTTCATCGGATCCCAAAAAATACACCGCCAAAAGACTTACATCATATGGATCTCCAAGAGACCATTGTATTTGTCGGAGTAAATGACCATGTGTAGCCTTATCTGCTCCCCATGATGTTTCAAGACATCGGGGCCAGTTGCGCCCCTCAAGCATCAAAGACATAGGACCGCCTTCTTGATGTCGGCTGGCCCAAGCGGCCGGCTGCAGGAAGGCGGCAAGGCCCAAAGAGCGGCTCCGGCGCGGGCCGAGTCCTAGCAGGCGGCCATCATAGTGGGCCGACTCCTAGCAGGCGGCCACCAAAGCAGCCGAATCCTAGCAGGGGGCCCACCGTCGCACGCTCAAAGTTTGCACCCACATAACGGCGACGAGAAGGGGTGTGACTACAGTACAGCCTGCCACCCCCGAATCTCGGAACGGGCGTGGCCACAGTGCGATGTACTGGGCAGCCATCCCTAGCCCGGCGCAACACTGTTACCATGCTGCCCATGACATCATCCATGGCAGAGGAAGCCATGCTCCCACGACGGGCTGTCGATACGGACCGCAGGCGGTGGGCCTTACCTGTCCGTGAGATGCCAGAAGACAGCAAGCCCCGACCAGTCGGCCTGGGGGGAGGCTGACTCCTAGCAGCCGACCTTCCCCTTCCCTTGAAGTTTGTGCGCCATTAACCAGATAAGACGGGGTGTTGCTACAGTGAACGCCCACCAGGCGGCGGTACTGTAGCCACACCCTCCTTTACCAAGCCCTCGTCATCAGAGGCAGGGCTACAATGATGAGCAGCCGATAGGGCCCACAGGCGGCGGGCCCTACCTGTCGACCGAGATCTCGGCAACCGGCAGGACCCACCAGGCGGCGGGCCCCAACAGCCGGCGGAGGAGCTGGCAACCATAGACACTGATGGCTCGGGCCTACACCTGGCCAGATTACCATTGTACCCCTGGGGGTAGGCCTATATAAACCCCCCCAGGGCACCCATGCAAAGGGTTCAGCTTTCTTAGATTACACACACACGTAGAGAAAGGAGTAGAGCTAGCCTTACCCTTCTTCCTCCTCTAGCCGAACAGCTCAAGGAGCTACCTTGTAGCCCCTTGTTGATCTAGTGATCATGCGGAGACCCATAGAGCAGGACTAGGGGTGTTATCTCCTAGGAAAGCCCCGAACCTGGGTAAGATGCGTCGGCGTGCATGTTTACGCCTTATCCCGTTTCCAAGCACCGGCAAAGTCTTACTAGCTCCCACTATGATTAGCCATCCTTTGGCATATGTTCACCAACCACCCGACATTTGGCGCCCACCGTGGGGCTAGGTGCACCGTCGTCCGAAGACCTGCTCTGGACAGGAACTTTGTTCCTCCCTGGAGAGTGCAGCCAGCCCAGCACGCCCGATGGCGTTTGCACCGACGTGTTACATGGTGTCGAAGTCGCCTACGTGACGAGCTGCCTCGCTGATCTCATCAGTGAGATCCGCCTCTCCGACGAGCCCGTGCCAGGCACGGGCGTGGCCAGCTCCGAGAGCTGCCTCATTGATCTCCTTGGCAAGCTTGACATCGCCAACGAGCTTGCCTCCGAGTTGGAGTCGATCGGCTACACCGACCCGATGCTTGTCGAGTCTGACACGGCATCCCTTGATGCCTTCCCTACCAACGTGGTGGTCATCGACGACCCGCTTCCCCATGCGGACAGTGGTGGATCCACCGTCACTGAGGTGCTCATCATCAGCCACGGTGGAGCCTCCGGCGTGGACGCCCACGACCCGATGCAGGCGATGATGCGGGACCTGTCGGTTCCCATCGCAGGAGACACCGGCGTCGAGACGCTGGAGGCCCACCACCTCGCACTTATCGAGAGCAGCAAGAAGTTAGCCACCATGAGACGCCTCACTGAGGCCTATCAGCATGAGGTTGATCGTGCCGTCTGCGGCACGCCGGCTGCAGGTGAGCCGAGCCACGTGGGCATTGTCAAGCAGCATGGCGCGACCATCGCCAGCATGCTGGGGGCCGACCGCCTTGTCTACGCCATGCCCATCGAGAACCTGCATGCTGCCCAGGCGGCAGCAAACGAGCTAGAGCACTTGGATGGTGACGAGCGGTGCTGCATGATGGAGCGCATTCAGTAGCTCATCAACGCGGCTGCCGTGTAGCAAGAAGCCGGCACGCGCGTCGAGAATCATCCCCCTTGCCGAGAGCACTGCGCGACCTCCCGGCCGCCGACAACAAGCGGCACCCGCGACCGCCAAGACAAAGATCCGGCTGCTAGCCGCAATCGGACGCGCCTGACCATTGAGAGCGACCAGGATGGCCGCCTGCAAGCCGTGGAGCGGCGGGACGACTGTCCGCCGCCTGCTCCACCCCGCAGGGAGAGGTACGCCTCCCCACCTCCTGTTGAGCACTCGACGCTCAGCGGCCGGCTAGGCCGCTGTGAAGGAATGGGAGAAAACGATGGCTGCCATCGGATCGACTGCCTGGCGTGATCCCTGGCGCTAGAAGAAGAAGATGCGATTGGTCCGCCTTGTTTTGGCCCCCGCATTCGCGACGAGCCCTTCCCCAAAGGGTTCTCACTCCCAAGAGACACGCCCAAGTACAACGGCTCGGTAAAGCCGGAAGACTGGCTGGTCGACTACTCCACCGCTGTCAGCATAGAAAACAACAACAAGCGCATTGCCATGAAGTACGCCCCCCTCATGCTTCAGGGCACGGCGTGCACTTGGCTGAACAACATCAACAGCTGTGTAGATTTCACTAAAGTCTTCATCCGCAACTTCACCAGCACTTACAAGCGGTTGCCTAAGCCTCGCCAGCTTTCTCTGTGCGTCCAAGGCCCAACCGAGTCCACTCGCGATTACCTGACCCGGTGGGCCGAGCTGCGCAACTCCTACGAAGGGGTGCACAAGGTGCAAGCCATAGAGTACTTCACCGTTGGGTGCAGAGAAGGCACCCTCCTCAAGCACTGACTCCTCTGCGACGAGCCGGCTATGCTCGACGAGCTGCTGATCATAGCAGACAAGTACGCCACTGCTGACTCCTCCATGAAGTCGGAGCTTCAGGTGGACGCCTCTGGTAAGGTGCTTCCTCCGGCTCCCAGAACGCCGACTGGTGACACTGGTCGGCGCTAGCAGAACGACAGCAAGCGCAAGGCGCCGATGCCGGCCTCCACCAGCCGGCAGGTGGCAACAGTCAAAGATCAGTAACCAAAGGGGCAGCCCATACCCAAGCGTCAGAAAGGCGGCAAGCCTGCTTGGTAGACCGCCTTTTCCTATGAGCAAACCCTTGACGCACCCTGCAAGTTCCACAGCGGCGCGAAAGCCATCCAGTCACACTACCCGGAAGTGCCACTGGCTCACCCAAATCTCCAAGGGCGAAGGGCTGCTGCCCCCATCGCCTGCCGGCCAGCCGCCTCCACCTCCTCAGCAACCGGCAGCCCGCCCGGCAGTCGGTGCAATCCAAGATGAATTCCCTGAAGAGCATGGAGCCTATGTTGTCTTCACAAGCCATGCCGATGACAGGCGCAGCCGGCGCCAGCAGCATCAAGAAGTCAATGTTGTCGCCTCTAAGGTCCTAGAGTTCATGCACTGGTCCGAGAAGCCCATTAGTTGGAGCCGAGCTGACCACCCGAAAGTGATGCCTTCCCCGGGTTCCTATGCTCTAGTGTTGGATGCCACCTTCGCAACAGAGAGGCGAGCTGCTTGTTTCTCCCAAGTCTTGATAGATGGCGGCAGCATCAACATCCTTTACCGTGATACCATGGAGAAGATGAACATCAAGGCAAAGTAACTCCGGCCCAGCCAAACCGTCTTCCATGGCATTGTGCCTGGCCTTTCTTGCTGACCAATCGGCAAGATCAAGATAGATGTTCTCTTCGGAGACAAAGATCACTTCCACCATGAAGCAATTTGGTTTGAAGTAGTGGACCTGGAGAGATCTTATCATGCATTGCTTGGCCGACCTGCTTTGGCCAAGTTCATAGCAGTGCCTCATTACGCCTACCTCAAGATGAAGATGCCGGGAACCAAGGGCATCATCACCATAGTTGGAGACTACAAGAAGTCATCCGCCTATGCCGCAGCAAGCAGTCGGCTGGCCGAGTCCCTCATGATTGCCGCAAAAAAGAAGCTCCTTGACCGAGTTATGGCCATGGCCGGCAAGCAGCTAGACCTGTCACTAGATCCCAAGGAGTCGGAGACCCAGGGCTCCTTCCAGCCGGCCGAAGAAACCAATAAGATACCCTTGGACCTGGACCACCCGGAGAGGTTTGCCCTTGTGGGAACCACCCTTGAAAGCAAATAGGAAAGCGAGCACGTCGATTTCCTCCGTGAGAATCGGGAAATCTTTTCATGGTCCCCCAAGGACATGTCGGGTGTTCCGACGGATTTCGCCGAGCACAAGCTACATGTTAGAGCAGATGCAAAACCAGTCAAGCAACCACTCCGCCGACTGTCGGAGGAGAAGAGAAGAATTGTTGGTGAAGAGGTAGCCCAGCTTGTAGCAGACGGCTTCATTATGGAAGTGTTCTTTCCAGAATGGCTTGCCAATCCAGTCCTTGTACTGAAGAAAAACAACAAGTGGCGCATGTGCATTGATTATACCAGCCTCAACAAAGCTTGCCCCAAAGATCCATTTGCTTTGCCTCGGATCGATCAAGTGATAGACTCCATAGCCGGATGCGAGCTGTTGAGTTTCTTGGATGCCTACTCAGGTTACCACCAGATCAAGTTAAACCCAGCTAACCGCCTGAAGACCGCCTTCATCACACCATTTGGAGCCTTCTGCTACCTGACCATGACATTCGGCTTGAGAAATGTCGGTGCCACTTTTCAGCATTGCATGCAGAAGTGCCTCCTCAAACAGCTCGGCAGAAATGCCCATGTCTATGTAGATGATATTGTTGTGAAGACGGAGAAGCACGACACCCTGCTGGAAGATCTCAAGGAAACATTTGACAATCTGCGCCGCTTTCAAATCAAGCTCAACCCCGAGAAATGTGTCTTCGGAGTACCAGCCAGCCAGCTCCTTGGCTTCCTGGTCTCCGAACGTGGCATTGAGTGCAAACCTGTGAAGATCAAGGCCATTGAGAGGATGGAGATACCCACCTGACTGCGAGACGTCCAGAAATTCATCGGGTGCTTGGCATCCCTCAGCCGCTTCATTAGTCGGCTGGGAGAGGAGGCACTTCCCCTGTACTAGCTCATGAAGAAAACCACTCACTTCGAGTGGAATGACCAGGCGGATAAGGCCTTTCTACAGCTGAAGAGGATGTTGAACACACCGCCTGTCTTGGCGGCCCTGAATGACAAAGAGCCCATGCGTCTTTACATTGCCGCAACCAGCCGGGTGGTCATCACAGTCATTGTGGTACAACGCCCAGAGGACAGCAAGGCATAGCCGGTCCAGAGGCCTGTGTACTATTTGAGCGAGGTGATGTCAGCCTTGAAATAGAACTACCCCCACTATCAGAAGATGTGCTATGGCGTGTACTTTGCCGCCAAGAAGCTCAAGCCTTATTTTCAAGAGCACCCCATCACGGTTGTTTGCACTGCCCCACTTTCCGAGATCATGGGCAGCCGAGATGCATCAGGCCGGGTGGCCAAATGGGCCATCGAGCTGGCTCCATACACCATCTTCTACCAGCCTTGCACCGCCATCAAGTCCCAAGCGCTGGCCGACTTCCTTGTTGACTGGGCCGAGACCCAGTACCTGCCGCCAACGCCAGACTCCACCCATTGGCGGATGGACTTTGATGGCTCCAAGATGCACACCGGTCTGGGGGTCGGCATCATCCTCACCTCTCCCAAGGGCGACAAGCTTAGATACACATTGCAAATTTACTTCACCGCCTCCAATAATGTGCCGAGTATGAGGCGCTCGTACATGGGCTCTGGCTGGCCAAAGAACTCGGCATTCGCCGGTTCCTGTGCTACGGCAACTCGGACTTGGTGGTCCAACAGTCGTCAGGCGATTGGGATGCCAAGGATGCAAACATGGCAAGCTACCGCTTCCTCGTCCATCAACTCAACAGGTATTTCGAGGGGTGCAAGTTCCTTCACGTGCCATGGACCGACAACGAGCAAGTAGATGCCCTGGTGCGAATCGGCTCCACCCGGCAAGCCATACCAACCGGCGTCTCCCTTTAGTGCCTCCTCAAGCCGTCTATCAAGCCTTCGCCGGAATCAGATTCTTCGTGCCGGCTACTCCCGGATCCGACTTGGGGACCTCAGCAGCTAGCTCGGGGACTTCGGCAGGTGGCTCGGGGACTGCAGCAGCCGCACTCGGCCCGGGGACTTCAGAGCCTGACCCAGGGACTGCAGCAGTCGTCCCGGGGACTTCAACGACACAGCAGGCGGTGGTCGACTCCAACCCGCCACCTCCCAGCCCAACCGCCCTAGTTGTAGTGGTAGTGCTAACAATAGAAGAAGTCGCAACTCCATCATGGGCGCAGCCCATTCTCAACTTCCTGGTGAACAGAGAGTTGCCGACTGATGAGATCTCGGCCCAGCAAGTGCAGCGCTGGGCAGGAGCCTACATGATAGTAAACATAGAGCTTGTTAGGAGCAGCGTGACTAGAGTCTTCCAGCGATGCGTAGAGCCATAGAAAGGCAGGGCAATCCTCAAAGATATCCACCAAGGCGAATGCGGCCACCACGCGGCCTCAAGATCACTTGTTGCCAAATCTTTCTGCCACGGTTTCTTCTGGCCGACTGCTTTGGAAGACGCCAAAGACTTGGTCAAGCATTGCAAGGGTTGCCAGAAATTCAACTCCAAGCAACACCTGCCGGCCTCTTCACTCAAGACCACCCCCCTCACTTGGCCCTTTGCCGTTTGGGGGTTGGACATGGTGGGCCCATTCAAGATGGCACGCGACGGCGTGACTCATCTGCTTGTTGTCGTGGACAAATTCATCAAGTGGATTGAAGAAAAGCCCATCAAGAAGTTGAATGGGCCAACTGCCGTGACCTTCATCACAGATATCACCATCCGATACGGCATACCACACAGCATCATCACCGACAACAACACAAATTTTGCCAAAGGAGCTTTGGCCCGTTTCTGCGCAACACATGGCATCTGACTAGACTTAGCGTCCGTTGCTCATCCACAATCAAATGGCCAAGTCGAGCGAGCAAACGGCCTCATCCTCTCCGGCATCAAGCCCCGACTGGTCGAGCCACTGGAGCGCTCGGCTGGCTGTGAGATCGATGAGCTACCGGCCGTCCTCTCGAGCCTGCGCACCACTCCAAACAAGTCAACCGGCTTCACTCCTTTCTTCCTTGTGTATGGGGCCGATGCTGTCATCCCAACTGACATCGAATTCGACTCACCTCGCGTCACCATGTACACGGAGGCGGAGGCAAAGGAAGCGCGCAAGACGGCGTCGATTTGTTGAAAGAGGGCCGGCTGTTGGCACTCAGCCGGTCCGCCATCTACCAGCAGAGCCTGCACCTCTACCACAGTCGAAAGGTCAGGCCAAGATCCTTCCAAGAGGGTGACCTTGTGCTCCGGCTGATCCAGCGAATAGCTGGCCAGCATAAGCTCTCGGCCCCTTGGGAAGGCCCGTTCATCATCAGCAAGGCCTTGGGCAACGACTCATACTACCTGATTGATGCACAGAAGCCCAGGGCGTGCAAGAGGGACGACTCCGGCAAGGAATCAGAGCGCCCATGGAACACAAATCTCCTTCAAAGATTTTATAGTTGATGCAGTGTGTACCACACTACCTTTTATATTAAGTACAAGACATCGGGTCCCCCGAGGAGCACTCAGGGACTACCCTTTTTATCTATATGATAAAGTTCCATGCCTATGAATGTATTATTTCATTTTTTCCGCCTGGCACCGGGTTTGACCAGTCGGCCCGGGGGCTTGCCGCCTTGTATTATGTCAATGCTACCTGCAGTCTGACAAGTAATGTGCCGGCATCTAAGCCCGCTCTTGCCAGAAGCTGCAGCTCACGGAGCGGTTGTCCGGCTGGCAAGAGTCGAAGGCAGGAAACGATGCCCACATAAAAAATGGCTAAGGACCAAAGCATTTACATAGGGTAGGCCGGCTTCCCAACTCGCCGACAGGCTGCTGTGCAGCCGGGCGGCCGGCTTTTCACTTACCTTGCTATGCCCTAAAAGGCCGAAGTACTTGTCCTCCCAAATGGCTAAGTACTTGTCCCAGCCACAGTCCGCAGAGCGGCTGCTTGGCTGGCAAGACGGCAGCCAAGGGAGGGATGCAAAGGAAAAAGCCAAAAAGGATCAAAATGCAAGGAAAGTCAGGATTCAGCACAAGCACAACACGTGCGAGATAATATTTACACAACAAGGTTTTTAAGCCGGAATTCAACATTTGAATACACCCCCAGTGGGTGGAAACTGCACGAGTTTAACGGTATTGTTCAAAAGGCTACAAAGCAGGAAAAAGATAAAGATAAAAGTCGGCCACCTAGGCCAAGGGAGCAGCAAGCGGTCCGGCAGGTTGGTGGAGTTGGCGATGCCGGCTGGTGGAGTGGTCGGCTGGCGAGTCTCGGCTTGGTCGTCTCCAGTAGCAGTCAATGCCCTCGCACACAGCTCATTGTTTGAGGCACGGTCGAGTTGAGGCTGGCCTTCAGCTCTGTCCTATGGTGCGGCATCTTCACCATCCTCGCTCTCCTTGTCTTTGCCCTCGTCGCTGGAGGCGATCTCCTCCGCCGAGTCCTTGCCGTCTTCCGGGTTCAGCCCGAACAAGTTCAGCGGCACCTCAGCACCCTCTTCATTCAGCTCGGGGACGAAGAAGCTGGTGTCGGTGTACTCGGCGATCACCGCAGCGCGATGAATGAGAGCAGGCCTCACCGCCACCAACTCTTCATTGGCCTCCTGACGGAACATGGCCAACTGGGCTAGATCTAGCCCAGGATACCATTCCCTGACAGACTGCAAGGCCCGCCGTGCGCCTTCCTGGGCCGAGGAACACTTCCACGCCACGAAGTGGCCGACAGCCACGTCCAGCCAGTCGACTGTCCGACAAGGGGTGTGCTAAGCTTGGACGCCTGGCCAGAGGGCGGAGAACACCTGGGCTCCAACACGTTGAAGCCGGCGGGGCATCCAATGAGCCGGCCGGAGACGAGCCTGGATGGCAAGGAGCTGCTCGTCGAGCGACTGGCGGGCGTTTGGCACGATGTCCGCACCAGCCCGCCTTCACTCTTCGCGGAGAGCTTCGATGCCCTGGCTGGCGGCAACGGCGTATCCAGGGAAGTACTCTGCACAAGAAGATAAAAAGAAATATGAAGTCAGAAGCCAGGTCATATAGTAGTCAACAGAGAAAGAAAGTAGAAGGCAACTCACCGTCAACCATGTCCTCGATCCGGCTGTAGTCGTCGTTCGGCGCCCTCTCTGTATCGTCCCAGTTCGAGCACTGAGTCTCGAACTTGGCTTGGGGGGTGGCCTTGCTGTCCTTCGCCGTCTGAAGGGCCACCTTGTGAAGCTCCGCCTGGTCGGCCAGCTCCTTGACCAGTCGGTCACGCTCCTGGGAAGCCTTGCTTCACTCCTCCTCCTTGGCGCACAGCGCGGTTTGGGCCTCGCCCAACTATTGCTACAAGGTGGCATTGGCCTATGCAAAGACAGCAAAGAAAGACGGTTAGTAAGAAAGAAAGAAGACAAGAAGTTGCCAGAGAGATCTGGACCGACTGCTCAGCAGTCGGCCTGCATCTCGGGGACTACACCCAGCGGGTGCGTTGACGCGCCCCCGCGAGAGAGAGAAGGCGGAGTGCTTACTATGGCTCTCGGACAAATCATCGGTCCGTTGGGCCAGCTCCCAGACCTGGGAGTTGAAGGCGGTCACGCGAAGGTTGTGATAATCCTGCAACAAAGACAACAGAAAAGAAAGCAAGTCAACACTCGAGCCTACTTGAAAGTTCCAAGCCGCCTGCTCAGCAGCCGGCCCAAAACTCGGGGCCTACACCCAGTGGGTACGCTGACGCGCCCCCACGGAAGAGTACAAGAATCAAATACAAGAAGCATGCCTGGATGACTGCCCCTGATGCCAGGAACTCCTGCGTGTAGTGCTGGAGAGCAGCGGCCTGAGCCTGGAGCCGGGCCCGGACGTCCTGTGCAGCCGCGTCCAGAACGGCCGTTCCGCCCCCAGGCGTCCACTACGGCGAGCCCATGCTGGTGGCCTCCACCTCCAGGGCTGACGAGCTTGCGGTCCCGACCTCCTGCGACTGTGGTGCCGAAGCCGCCTTCATCGCACGTCGGTGTGCCGGGGAGCTAACCGTGGGGGACGCCCCCACCGCTAGTTCGCCACCAGCCGGCGACATCAGTGGCACATCGGGCCGGCCGCCATGGTCCTCGACGGTCGGTGCCGGCGGAGGCGTCTCCGCCCCCGAGACAACGCCGCCGCCCCCTTCCCTCTCCATGACCGGATGGTTGCTGTCGACTCCTCCAGGCGGCGCTGAGACCTCATGTGCGGGTGGCACGGCGCGGAGGGTATGACGAGTTGTGGGGCCTGGCCGCGTGCGGCCTCTTCCGCCCGCGCCTTGGTTGCGGCGTCCGCCTGGGCCTTGGTCGCGACATCAGATTGCACCTTTGCGGCCACGTCCACCTCCTCCTGCGCCGCCTTGGCCGCCTCCGCCTTCTACCGCTCCACCTCCTCCTTCTCCTCGCGCGCCTCCTGCGCGTTCCTCTCCGTCGCCGCCTGGAGCTCGGCGCGCGGGTCCACGCGGCGGGTGTTGGCGGAGCCATCCGCCGTCCCAACCATGGAGGCGGCGCCAGACCGCTCAAGAGAGAGGGGGGCCTGATCAAGTACAAATAAAAAAGAACTCAGAATGACGTGCCCAAGGAAAAAAGAAGAAGGGACGCGAGAAGAAACCAAATACTTACGCAGACACCATCTGGGGCTGCTTCACGGCCTTCCGAAAGCGGTTGGCCTTCGTGGCGGCCTCCTCCCGCTTGGTCGCCACCGCCGAGCTCTTGGACTTCTTCGGCCGGCTGCCGTACATCGATGGCGCGGCTCGGCGCTTTAATGCGCCGCCCGGGGTAGTCGGCGCGACTGATGAGCTCGCGCCTGCCTGGTCGGTGGCCAGCTGGGGCGCGGTGCGTTCTCCTTCTCATCATCATCCAGCCAGTCATCGAGGCCGCCTCCACCCCCGGAGCCGCCTGCTCCGCCGCCACCGCCTGTGGCGTTGTCTTCTTCCATGGTGGCTGCCCCCAAGTCGGGGTCGTCCACGTTACTCATCGATTGGTCGGGGAGATATTTGTGGCCCTGCTCTAAGGTGTCGGCTGCCGACTGGGTGGTGAAGATCTGCTCCATGGCTGACTGGTCAAGCGGCAAAGGTGAACCTGGCAACTAAAAAGAAAAGAGAAAGAGTTGAGGACTCACCATAGGTGGCGGGTGCACACAGGAGTACGTCTCCTTGCCGAACTGCCACTCCTCCTCCAGGAGCTTGCAGTTCGAGATGTAGTTCACTAGATGAGCCACCTCCGCGTGCACCATCTCCTTGGTGCACATCCGGCACGGGTCTTGGTGCCCGCTCATCTGGCTGATCATATGAGGTCGGCCTTGAAGGGGGAGCACTCGACGCACCATGAAGGCGGTCAGCAGATCCGACCCCCTGAGGCCTTCTACCTCCGTCAATACCTTGAGCCGCGTGATGGCAGCAGAGGAGGCGGCTGACAGCGTCTTCAGGCGGAATGCCCAGTTGGTGCGGGGTTCAGCGGCGGGCCGGCTACATAAGCCGGCAGGCTGGTGAAGTCGGCCACCGGGTGGACGTTCTTGACATAAAAATAAGATTTTTGGCACAGCTTGACCGACTGTGTCAAGCTGATGGCCGGGAAGCAGTTGTCAGCGCCTGGACGCCGCGCGACAAAGGCGCCACACTGAGCCGCCTTCCCCTTAGCGTAGGTGCCGAGCTTGGTGTAGAAAAACTCCCACCAGAGCTCGACGGTGGGGAGGATGCCGAGGTAGCCTTCGTAGAGAGTCACAAAGGCCGACAACAGCACCACCGTCTTTGGCATGAGGTGGTGCGGCTGGAGTTTTTAGAGTTGGAGGAAGGAGCGGAGGAAGCCGCTCGGCGGCAGGCCGAAGCCGCAAAGGCAGTGCAACCTGAAGACGACGCGTTCGCCTTCCTCCGGCACCGGTGAGATCTCCCTCTTGGGTGGCAGGCGTACCTCGACGTAGCCAACGCCGGGCAGCCACCGCATCTAGCGAAGGAAGGCGAGGTGATCCTCGTGGACGTCGGAGCCGTCCCAATCCCTATAGCTCACCCGCTGACGCACCATGAGCACTTGGAGCTTGATGGAGGCGCGGTACGACAGTGAATACCCGAGCCCGCGGCGGAGCAAGGTGGCTGGAGCCGGCAGCGCCAAACTGCAGCGGCAGTGGAGAGAGGAAGAAGAAGATGGAGAAGAGAGAGGAGGGCGCGCGTGCATCTGCCGCTCCCCTCTGATGTCTACTACACAACCTTCTTCTTGTAGACGTTGTTGGGCGTGCAAGTGCACAGGTTTGTAGGACAGTAGCAAATTCCCCTCCAGTGGATGACCTAAGGTTTATCAATCCGTGGGAGGTGTAGGATGAAGATGGTCTCTCTCAAGCAACCCTGCAACTAAATAACAAAGAGTCTCTTGTGTCCCCAACACACCCAATACAATGGTAAATTGTATAGGTGCACTTGTTCGGTGAAGAGATGGTGATACAAGTGCAAAATAGATAGTAGATATAGGTTTTTGTAATCTGAATAATAAAAACAGCAAGGTAACTAATGATAAACGTGAGCGTAAACTGTATTGCAATGGTAGGAAACAAGGCCTAGGGTTCATACTTTCACTAGTGCAAGTTCTCTCAACAAAAATAACATAGATAGATCATATAACAATCCCTCAACATGCAACAAAGAGTCACTCCAAAGACACTAATAGCGGAGAACAAACATAGAGATTATGGTAGGGTACGAAACCACCTCAAAATTATTCTTTCGGATCAATCTATTCAAGAGTTTGTACTAGAATAAGACCTTAAGACACAAATCAACCAAAACCCTAATGTCACCTAGATACTCCATTGTCACCTCAAGTATCTGTGGGCATGATTATACGATATGCATTACACAATCTCAGATTCCTCCAACCAACACAAAGTACTTCAAAGAGTGCCCCAAAGTTTCTACCGGAGAGTCAAGAACTTGTGCCAACCCCTATGCATAGGTTCATGGGCGGAACCCGCAAGTTGGTCACCAAAACATACATCAAGTGGCACATGATATCCCATTGTCACCACAGATAAACACGGCAAGACATACATCAAGTGTTCTCATAAAAGACTCAATCCGATAAGATAACTTCAAAGGGGAAACTCAATTCATCACAAGAGAGTAGAGGGGGAGAAACACCAAAAGATCCAACTACAATAGCAAAGCTCGGGATACATCAAGATCGTGCCATAGAGGGAACATGAGAGAGAACACGAGAGAGAGAGAGATCAAACACATAGCTACTGGTAATACCCTCAGCCCCGAGGCTGAACTACTCCCTCCTCATCATGGAGAGCACCGGGATGATGAAGATGGCCACCGGTGATGGGTTCCCCCTCCGGCAGGGTGCCGGAACGGACTCCCGAGAGGTTTTTGGTGGCTACAGAGCCTTGCGGTGGCGAAACTCCCGATCTATCTTCATTTTCGGTGGTTTTAGGGTACGTAGGGTTATATAGGCGAAAGAAGTCGGTCGGGAAGTGCTCGAGGGGTCCACGAGACAGGGGGGCGCG
>NC_041381.1:188992154-188993300 GCF_002162155.2 Triticum dicoccoides
CTTCTGACTTGATCTCCAAGCCTCCAGGATGATATTCTTCCAAAAAATTACGATGCCGAAGGTTTCATTCCGTTTGGACTCCGTTTGATATTCCTTTTCTTCGAAATACTGAAATAGGCAATAAAATAGCAATATGGGCTGGGCCTCCGGTTAGTAGGTTAGTCCACAAATTGATATAAATGTGTAAAATAAAGCCCATAAACATCCAAAAGGGGTAATATAATAGCATGGAACAATCAAAAATTATAGATACGTTGGAGACGTATCAAGCATCCCCAAGCTTAATTCCTGCTCGTCCTCGAGTAGGTAAATGATAAAAAGAGAATTTTTGATGTGTAGTGCTACCTAGCATAATTCATAATGTAATTTTCTCTATTGTGGCATGAATGTTCAGATCCAAATGATTCAAAATAAAAGTTCATATTGGCATAAGAAATAGTAATACTTCAAGCATACTAATCAAAGTAATCATGTCTTCTCAAAATAACATGGCCAAAGAAAGTTATCCCTACAAAATATATAGTCTGGCTGTTGCTCTATCTTAATCACACAAAGTATTTAATCATGCACAACCCCGATGACAAGCCAAGCAATTGTTTCATACTTTAATAATCTCAGACTTTTTCAACTTTCACGCAATACATGAGCGTGAGCCATGGACATAACACTATTTGTGGAATAGAATGGTGGTTGTGGAGAAGACAAAAAAAGGGGAAGATAGTCTCACATCAACTAGGCGTATCAACGGGCTACGGAGATGCCCATTAATAGATATCAATGTGAGTGAGTGGGGATTGCCATGCAACAGAGGCACTAGAGCTATAAATATATGAAAGCTCAACAAAGGAAACTAAGTGGGTGTGCATCCAACTCGCTTGCTCACGAAGACTTAGGGCACTTTGAGGAAGCCCATCATTGGATTATACAAGCCAAGTTCTATAATGAAAAATTCCCACTAGTTATATGAAAGTGACAACATATGTGACTCTCTATCATGAAGATCATGGTGCTACTTTGAAGCACAAGTGTGGAAAAAGAGATAGTAACATTGTCCCTTCTCTCTTTTTCTCTCATTTTTTTTCTTTCTTTTTTTTCCTTTTTTTCTTTTTTTTCCTTTTTTTCTTTGGCCCTCTTTTTTTTTTCTTT
>NC_041381.1:188993632-189005830 GCF_002162155.2 Triticum dicoccoides
TTTTTGTAAAGTCCAAAGTCTCATCCCGACTTGTGGGGGAATCATAGTCCTCATCATCCTTTCCTCACTAGGACAATGCTCTAATAATGAAGATCGTCACACTTTTATGGATTTACAACTCAAAGCTAGAACAAGATATGACTCTATATGAATGCCTCTGGCGGTGTACCGGGATATGCAATGAATCAAGAGCGACATCTATGAAAATTATGAAGGTGGCCTTGCCACAAATACAATGTCAACTACATGATCATGCAAAAAGCAATATGACAAAAGTAATGCGTGTCATATGAACGGAACGGTGGAAAGTTGTATGTCAATATATCTCGGAATGGCTATGGAAATGCCATAATAGGTAGGTATGGTGGCTGTTTTGAGGAAGGTATATGGTGAGTGTATGGTACCGGCGAAAGTTGCACGGTACAAGAGAGGCTAGCAATGATGGAAGGGTGAAAGGGTGCGTATAATCCATGGACTCAACATTAATCAA
Source organism: Triticum dicoccoides (assembly GCF_002162155.2). NCBI lineage: Eukaryota > Viridiplantae > Streptophyta > Magnoliopsida > Poales > Poaceae > Triticum > Triticum dicoccoides. The sequence continues at coordinate 188,994,123 of NC_041381.1, forward strand.
AAGAACTCATGCACTTATTGCAAAAATTTAGAAGTCATCAAAAACCAAAGCACTACACGCATGCTCCTAGGGGGATAGATTTGTAGGAAAAGACCATCGCTCGTCCCCGACCGCCACTCATAAGGAAGACAATCAATAAATAAAATTGTGCTCCAACTTCATCACAAAGCGGTTCACCATACGTGCATGCTACGAAAATCATAGAATTCAACACAAGCATTCTTTAAATTCATAATCACCCAACTAGCATAACTTTAATATTACTACCTCCATATATCAAAACAATTATCAAGCATCAAATTGATCATAGCATCCAATTCACTTTCTATGATAGTTTTTATTATACCCAACTTGGATGCTCATCATTCTAGGACCAACTTTATGACCATAGCAAATACCATGCTGTTCTAAAAGACTCTCAAAATAATATAAGTGAAGCATGAGAGACTAGCAATTTCTACAAAATATAACCACCACCATGCTCTAAAAGATATAAGTGATGCACTAGAGAAAATGACAAACTACTCCGAAAAGATATAAGTGAAGATCATTGAGTAGTCGAATAATTGTGCAACTATGTTAAGACTCTCTAACATTAAGGAGTTTCATAACTTGGTATTGTATTCAAACAGAAAGCAAAACAAAATAAAATGACACTCCAAGCAAAACACATATCATGTGGTGAATAAAAATATAGCTCCAAGTAAAGTTACCGATGAACGAAGACGAAAGAGGGGATGCCTTCCGGGGCATCCCCAAGCTTAGGCTCTTGGTTGTCCTTGAGTATTACCTTGGGGTGCCTTGGGCATCCCCAAGCTTAGGCTCTTGCCACTCCTTATTCCATAGTCCATCGAATCTTTACCCAAAACTTGAAAACTTCACAACACAAAACTCAACAGAAAACTCGTAAGCTCCGTTAGTATAAGAACACAAAACCACCACTTAGGTACTGTAATGAACTCATTATAAATTCATATTGGTGTAATATCTATTGTACTTCAACTTATCTATGGTTCATACCTTCCAATACTACTCATAGATTCATCAAAGTAAGCAAACAACACATAGAAAACAGAATCTGTCAAAAACAGAACAGTCTGTAGTAATCTGTATCAAACGTATACCTATGGAACTCCAAAAATCCTACCAAATTAGGAAGTCCTACGAAATTAGTTTACAAATCCATAGAAAAAGGAATCAGATCAGCAGATCGTTTCTGTGAATTAACAAAACTAATTTACTGGGTGCAAAAGTTTCTGATTTTCAGCAGGATCAACACAACTATCACCGTAAGCTATCCTAAAGGTCTTACTTGGCACTTTATTCAAACAAAAGCTATAAAACATGATTACTACAGTATCATAATCATGTGGACACACAAAAACAGTAAAGGTAAATATTGGGTTTTCTCCGAACAAGCGCTTTTATTTAATGCCTTTCTAGCTAGGCATGATGATGGCAATGATGCTCACATAAAAGATTAGAAGTGAAACATAACGGGAGCATCATGAAGCATATGACTAGCACACTTAAGTCTAACCCAGTTCCTATGCATAGGGATTTTTTGAGTAAACAACTTATGGGAACAATAATCAACAAGCATAGGAAGACAAAACAAGCATAGCTTCAAGATTTTCAACACATAGAGAGGAAACTTGGCATTATTGCAATTCCTACAAGCATATATTCCTCCCTCATAATAATTTTCAGTAGAATCATGAATGAATTCAACAATATAACAAGCACCTAAAGCATTATTTTCATGATCTACGAGCATAGAAAATTTACTACTCTCCACATAAGCAAAATTCTTCTCATTCGGAATAGTGGGAGTATCATAAGAGACTTGAACACTAAAAATTGTTTCCACATTAAAAGAGTAATGTTCAGAAAAAGGGTAATCATAATCATGACAATATTTGTAAATATAATCATCACTACTTTTTATAGCATAAGTTTCATCACAATAATCATCATAAGTAGCAACTTCGTTCTCATCATAATCAATAGAAACCTCTCCCATGATAGTGGAATCACTAAATAAAGTTGACACTCTTCCAATCCACTTTCATCAATATAATCATCATAGGTAGGAGGCATGCTATCATCATAACAACTTTGCATATCAAAACTTGGGATGCTAAAAATATCATCTTCATCAAACATAGCATCCCCAAGCTTGGGACAAACCTTAATTTTAGCAAATATATTCTCAAATATTTCATTCTCATCAAACATAGCTTCCCCAATCTTGGGCCTTTTCATATCATAAGCATAATCACTCTCATCATTAATAGTATGGATAGCACCAATAGTATAGCAATTATCATCATCACAATGAGTAGTAGGAGCAACATCATTTGGGAGGGATACCTTTTTACCTTTGTTGCCCCTTCTTTTCCTTTTCTTTTTCACATTATGTGTGAGTTCAACGTTCCTTTTTGAGCTCCTTATTGATGGGATTGGTTGAATAGAAAGCTCCTCCTCGTTACCTAATTCATCACAAGAAATAATAGGAGGATATTGGGGAGTCTCTTCCCTTTCATTAGTATTCTCTTCATCTTCTATTTGCTTCCTTTTCTTTAGGTAATTGGCAATATAAGGATTTCCAATGCAATTCTCTGCACAAAACATATAAATCTTTTCTAGATCAATATCAAGGAGATGCTCAAGATTAAATTTTGGAATAGGCTTAGTTAAACGTTTCAACTCTTCATAACCCAAAAGCAAACTAAGTTCATTATAATGTGCAAGGGAAATAAAATCATCACAATTTTTGGACACGATTCGGTCATGAAACAATTTGCATTGGAGATGTAAATGACCACGTTCATTGAAAAGTTCACAAGTATGGCAAAGGAATTTTAAATTTTCAGCACTCACATCTAGCCTTTCTTGCAACCATTTAGTTTCTAAATGTTTATGCCTCTTGCAATATATATCTTCTCTATTTGGTGTGTTCATGCAAACATGCACTCCACAAAAATCAACATGCTCATAGGAGACATTTTCATCATAACTAGTGCAATCATCATTAGTACTAAGGATATTCAAAGAGTTCATAATAACAACATTGCAATCATGCTCATCATTCAAAGATTTAGTACCAAGCATTTTAATTCATTCTTCTTCTAGCACTTGAGCACAATTTTCCTTTCCATCAAACTCATGAAAGATATTAAAAAGACAAAGCGTATGAGACAAACTTAACTCCATTTTTTTGTAGTTTTTATTTTATAAACTAAACTAGTGATAAAACAAGAAACAAAAAGATTCGATTGCAAGATCTAAAGATATACCTTCAAGCACTCACCTCCCCGGCAACGGCTCCAGAAAAGAGCTTAGTTGACGGGGTGTGAGTGAGTGCCCTTTACCTAGCCTCCCCAGCAACGGTGCCAGAAAAGAGCTTGATGTCTACTACACAACCTTCTTCTTGTAGACGTTGTTGGGCCTGCAAGAGCATAGGTTTGTAGGACAGTAGCAAATTTCCCTCAAGTGGATGACCTAAGGTTTATCAATCCGTGGGAGGCGTAGGATGAAGATGGTATCTCTCAAGCAACCCTACAACTAAATACCAAAGAGTCTCTTGTGTCCCCAACACACCCAATACAATGGTAAATTGTATAGGTGCACTAGTTCGGCGAAGAGATGGTGATACAAGTGCAAAACAGATAGTAGATATAGGTTTTTGTAATCTGAAATAATAAAAATAGCAAGGTAACTAATGATAAACGTGAGCGTAAACGGTATTGCAATGGTAGGAAACAAGGCCTGGGGTTCATACTTTCACTAGTGCAAGTTCTCTCAACAAAAATAACATAGATAGATCATATAACAATCCCTCAACATGCAACAAAGAGTCACTCCAAAGCCACTAATAGCGGAGAACAAACGTAGAGATTATGGTAGGGTACGAAACCACCTCAAAGTTATTCTTTCGGATCAATCTATTCAAGAGTTCATACTAGAATAACACCTTAATACACAAATCAACCAAAACTCTAATGTCACCTAGATACTCCATTGTCACCTCAAGTATCCGTCGGCATGATTATACAATATGCATCACACAATGTAGATTCATCCAACCAACACAAAGTACTTCAAAGAGTGCCCCAAAGTTTCTACCAGAGAGTCAAGAACTTGTTCCAACCCCTATGCATAGGTTCATGGGCGGAACCCGCAAGTTGGTCACCAAAACATACATCAAGTGGCACATGATATCCCATTTTCACCAAAGATAAACATGGCAAGACATACATCAAGTGTTCTCATAAAAGACTCAATCTGATAAGATAACTTCAAAGGGGAGACTCAATTCATCACAAGAGAGTAGAGGGGGAGAAACATCATAAGATCCAACTACAATAGCAAAGCTCGGGATACATCAAGATCGTGCCATAGAGGGAACACGAGAGAGAACACGAGAGAGAGAGATATCAAACACATAGCTACTGGTAATACCCTCAGCCCCGAGGCTGAACTACTCCCTCCTCATCATGGAGAGCACCGGGATGATGAAGATGGCCACCGGTGATGGGTTCCCCCTCCGGCAGGGTGCCGGAACGGACTCCCGAGAGGTTTTTGGTGGCTACAGAGCCTTGCGGCGGTGGAACTCCCGATCTATCTTCATTTTCGGTGGTTTTAGGGTACGTAGGGTTATATAGGCGAAAGAAGTCGGTCGGGAAGTGCTCGAGGGGTCCACGAGACAGGGGGCCGCGCCCTGTAGGGGGGGTGCCCCCTATCTCCTGGGCTCCTCGAGGGTCTTCTGACTTGATCTCCAAGCCTCCAGGATGATATTCTTCCAAAAAATCACGATGTCGAAGGTTTCATTTCGTTTGGACTCCGTTTGATATTCCTTTTCTTCGAAATACTTAAACAGGCAATAAAACAGCAATATGGGCTAGGCCTCCGGTTAGTAGGTTAGTCCCAAAAATGATATAAATGTGTAGAATAAAGCCCATAAACATCCAAAAGGGGTAATATAATAGCATGGAACAATCAAAAATTATAGATACGTTGGAGACGTATCAAGCATCCCCAAGCTTAATTCCTGCTCGTCCTTGAGTAGGTAAATGATAAAACGAGAATTTTTGTTGTGGAGTGCTACGTAGCATAATTCATAATGTAATTTTCTCTATTGTGACATGAATGTTCAGATCCAAATGATTCAAAATAAAAGTTCATATTGACATAAGATATAGTAATACTTCAAGCATACTAATCAAAGTAATCATGTCTTCTCAAAATAACATGGCCAAAGAAAGTTATCCCTACAAAATCATATAGTCTGGCTGTTGCTCTATCTTCATCACACAAAGTATTTAATCATGCACAACCCCGATGACAAGCCGAGCAATTGTTTCATACTTTAATAATCTCAAACTTTTTCAACTTTCACGCAATACATGAGCGGGAGCCATGGACATAGCACTATTTGTGGAATAGAATGGTGGTTGTGGAGAAGACAAAAAAAGGGGAAGATAGTCTCACATCAACTAGGCGTATCAACGGGCTATGGAGATGCCCGTTAATAGATATCAATGTGAGTGAGTAGGGATTGCCATCCAACGGATGCACTAGAGCTATAAATATATGAAAGCTCAACAAAGGAAACTAAGTGGGTGTGCATCCAACTCGCTTGCTCACGAAGACCTAGGGAACTTTGAGGAAGCCCATCATTGGAATATACAAGCCAAGTTCTATAATGAAAAATTCCCACTAGTTGTATGAAAGTTACAACATATGAGACTCTCTATCATGAAGATCATGGTGCTACTTTGAAGCACAAGTGTGGAAAAAGATATAGTAGCATTGTCCCTTCTCTCTTTTTCTCTCATTTTATTTTTCTTTTTTTCTTTTTTTTCTTTTTTTTCTTTTTTTCTTTGGCCCTCCTTTTTTTCTTTATGGCATTTCTCAAGTCCGAAGTCTCATCCCGACTTGTGGGGGAATCATAGTCCTCATCATCCTTTCCTCACTAGGACAATGCTCTAATAATGAAGATCATCATACTTTTATGGATTTACAACTCAAAGCTAGAACAAGATATGACTCTATATGAATGCCTCCGGCAGTGTACCGGGATATGCAATAAATCAAGAGCAACATGTATGAAAATTATGAAGGTGGCCTTGCCACAAATACAATGTCAACTACATGATCATGCAAAAAGCAATATGACAAAAGTAATGCGTGTCATATGAACGGAACGGTGGAAAGTTGTATGGCAATATATCTCGGAATGGCTATGGAAATGCCATAATAGGTAGGTATGGTGGCTGTTTTGAGGAAGATATATGGTGAGTGTATGGTACCGGCGAAAGGTGCACGGTACAAGAGAGACTAGCAATGATGGAAGGGTGAAAGGGTGCGTATAATCCATGGAATAAACATTAATCAAAAGAACTCTTGCACTTATTGCAAAAATTTAGAAGTCATCAAAAACCAAAGCACTACACGCATGCTCCTAGGGGGATAGATTTGTAGAAAAATACCATCGCTCGTCCCCGACCGCCACTCATAAGGAAGACAATCAATAAATAAAATTGTGCTCCAACTTCATCACAAAGCGGTTCACCATACGTGCATGCTACGGGAATCACAAACTTCAACACAAGCATTCTTTAAATTCATAATCACCCAACTAGCATAACTTTAATATTACTACCTCCATATCTCAAAACAATTATCAAGCATCAAATTGATCATAGCATCCAATTCACTTTCTATGATAGTTTTTATCATACCCAACTTGGATGCTCATCATTCTAGGACCAACTTTATGACCATAGCAAATACCATGCTGTTCTAAAAGACTCTCAAAATAATATAAGTGAAGCATGAGAGACTAGCAATTTCTACAAAATATAACCACCGCCATGCTCTAAAAGATATAAGTGATGCACTAGAGAAAATGACAAACTACTCTGAAAAGATATAAGTGAAGATCATTGAGTAGTCGAATAATTGTGCAACTATGTTAAGAATCTCTAACATTAAGGAGTTTCATAACTTGGTATTGTATTCAAACAGCAAGAAAAACAAAATAAAATGACACTCCAAGCAAAACACATATCATGTGGTGAATAAAAATATGGCTCCAAGTAAAGTTACCGATGAACGAAGACGAAAGAGGCGATGCCTTCCGGGGCATCCCCAAGCTTAGGCTCTTGGTTGTCCTTGAATATTACCTTGGGGTGCCTTGGGCATCCCCAATCTTAGACTCTTTCCACTCCTTATTCCATAGTCCATCGAATCTTTACCCAAAACTTGAAAACTTCACAACACAAAACTCAACAGAAAACTCGTAAGCTCCGTTAGCATAAGAACACAAAACCACCACTTAGGTACTGTAATGAACTCATTCTAAATTCATATTGGTGTAATATCTACTGTACTTCAACTTATCTATGGTTCATACCTTCCAATACTACTCATAGTTTCATCAAAATAAGCAAACAACACATAGAAAACAAAATCTGTCAAAAACAGAACAGTCTGTAGTAATCTGTATCAAATATATACTTATGGAACTAAAAAAATCATACCAAATTAGGAAGTCCTAATAAATTCGTGTACCAATCAATAGCAAAAAGAATCAGATCAGCAGCACGTTTCTGTGAATTAACAAAACTAATTTACTGGGTGCAATAGTTTCTGATTTTCAGCAGGATCAACACAACTATCACCGTAAGCTATCCTTAAGGTCTTACTTGGCAATTTATTTAAACAAAAGCTATAAAACATGATTACTACAGTAGCATAATCGTATGGACACACAAAAAAAGTAAAGGTAAATATTGGGTTGTCTCCCAACAAGCGCTTTTCTTTAATAGGCGAAAGAAGTCGGTCGGGAAGTGCTCGAGGGGTCCACGAGACAGGGGGCCGCGCCCTGTAGGGGGGGGGTGCCCCCTATCTCCTGGGCTCCTCGAGGGTCTTATGACTTGATCTCCAAGCCTCCAGGATGACATTCTTCCAAAAAATCACGATGCCGAAGGTTTCATTCCGTTTGGACTCCATTTGATATTCCTTTTCTTCGAAGTACTGAAACAGGCAATAAAACAACAATATAGGTTGGGCCTCTGGTTAGTAGTTAGTCCCAAAAATGATATAAATATGTAAAATAAAGCCCATAAACATCCAAAAGGGGTAATATAATAGCATGGAACAATCAAAAATTATAGATACATTGGAGGCGTATCACCCTCCTCCCCCTACTTATAGCCCTGGGTGCAGGAGCCAAGGGGGCAGGGCGTGGGGATCGTGGGATTAACTGCGCCCATGTCCCCATGACCCCGTGTTTACCGTGCCATAATGGTGCACATTTATCGCGCCCCGAACACCAACAGTCCGCCTCAGCCACAGCGGATCCATGCGCGTGCCGAGGCACGGTAGTGGTGGGCCCCAGCCTGTGGCGACGTCCCGTCACGCGCATGGGCTGGCAGGCTGGTCCAGCCGGCTAGCGCCGCGTAGCGTGCGGTCAGCGGGCGGCCGGCTCGACGCCCAACGAGCGCACCACCTAACTCCTGCCTTCGCATTTTGAAATCACCAGACGACACGTTTGGTCGCAGCTGACTCCCAGCTGTCGGCTCTTCAGAATAGGAAGCTGCCGAGGCCTCTCGCCTTTTCAGCCACGATGCCCCACCAGCTACGGGGACTACTGTCGGAGTAAATGACCACGGGTAGCCTTATCTTCTCCCCATGATGTTTCAAGACATCCGGGCCGGCTGCGCCCCTCAAGCATCAAAGACAAAGGACCGCCTTCTTGATGTTGGCTAGCCCAAGCGGCCGGCTGCAGGAAGGCGGCAAGCCCAAAGAGCGGCTCTGACACGGGCCGAGTCCTAGTAGGCGGCCATCAGAGTGGGCTAACTCCTAGCAGGCGGCCACCAAAGCAGCCGACTCCTAGTAGGCGGCCCACCCTCGCACCCTCAAAGTTTGCACCCACATAACGGCGACGAGACGGGGCGTGGCTACAATAGAGCCTGCCACCCCCGAATCCCGGAACGGGCGTGGCCACAGTGCGACGTTCCTGGCAACCATCCCTAGCCTGGCACGGCACTGTTGCCACGCTTCCCATGACATCATCCATGGCAGAGGAAGCCATGCTCCCACGATGGGCTGTCGATACAGCCCGCAGGCGGCGGGCCCTACCTGTCTGTGAGATGCCAGAAGACGGCAGGCCCCGACTAGTCGGCCTGGGGGGAGGCCGAGTTCTAGCAGCCGGCCTTCCCCTTCCCTTGAAGTTTGCGCGCCATTAACCAGATAAGACAGGGTGTGGCTACAGTGAACGCCCACCAGGCGGTGGTACTGTAGCCCCGCCCTCCCCGACCAAGCCCTCATCATAAGAGGCAGGGCTACAGTGATGAGTGAGGGAGTCTACGATTACGGGGTCCTCGGATGGCCGGACTATTAACATGGGCCGAACTATTGGGCTATGAAGATACAAGACAGAAGACTTCTTCCTGTGTTTGGATGGGACTCTCCTTTGTGCGGATGGCAAGCTTGGTAATTCGGATATGTAGACTGCTTTCTCTATAACCGACTTCGTATAAACCCTAGTCCCCTCCAGTGTTTATATAAACCGGAGGGTTTAGTCTGCAGAGGCAATCACAATCATAATTACATAGTCTAGACTTCTAGGGTTTAGCCATTACGATCTCGTGGTAGATCAACTCTTGTAATATTCATATTCGTCAAGATCAATCAAGAAGGAAGTAGGGTATTACGTCCATAGAGAGGGCCCGAACCTGGGTAAACATCATGTCCCCCGCCTCCTGTTACCATTAGCCCTAGATGCGCAGTTCGGGACCCCTACCCGAGATCCGCCGGTTTTGACACCGACATTGGTGCTTTCATTGAGAGTTCCGCTGCGTCGTCACCAGAAGGTTTGATGGCTCCACCCATCATCTACAACAACCCAGTCTAGGGGGAGATTTTCCTCCCCGGACAGATCTTCATATTCGGCGGCTTCGCACTGCGGGCCAACTCGCTTGGCCATCTAGAGCAGATCGACAGCTACGGCCCTTGCCACTAGGTCAGGTTTGGAAGATTGAATTATGTTGCCGATATCCGTGACACTACAAAGAAAATACACTTCCGTGATGATACGTGTTTGTCACAGTAGGTTGCGTTTTTTGTCATGCATGTACATCCATGACAAATTTATGACAGAATCAAGATAGTCATACATGTGCTGTCGTAGAAGTGTTCCATGACATTACCAAAATTATCATCACGGAAGTGTCCACTTCCATGACGATAAATCGCGCGTCACAGAAGTGCTTTCGTCAAGGGTGACCGACACGTGGCATCCATCGTAACGGAACGCCGTTAAGCTATCAGGTCGGGTTTTGGATCCGATAACCCGTTAACAGCCCCGACCAATGGGGATTTTCCATGTGTAAAATCATCATTGGCTGGAGGAGACACGTGTCAGGTCCGCGCTGGCACAGGTGTCACTCATCCAATGGGCGAGACGCGCCTATGATATGTTGACACGTGGACCGACCCATCAAGTTTAAATGGGCCGGCCCAACTAAAGGCCCACAAGATTTTGCAGACCATAATGGGCCGGCCCAGCTAAAGGCCCATGAGATTTTGCGGACCATAATGGGCTGGCCCAGCTAAAGGCCCACAAGATTTTGCGGGCCATAATAGGCCGGCCCAGGTAAAGGCCCATAAGATTTTTGTGTGCCATAATGGGTCGGCCCAGGTAAAGGCCCACAAGATTCTTGTGGATCATAATGGGCCGGCCCGGCTAAAGGCCCACGAGATTTTGTCGACATTAATGGGCCGGCCCAGCTGTAGGCCCACAAGAATTTGAGGACCCTAGTAGGCCGGCCCATTAACTGGCTGCCATGTTTTGGGCCAAATGTCGGCCCATATTTGATCCGGTCCATTAATGGCCTGCCACGTTCCGGGCCTAATAGTGGCCCATATGAGATCTAGCCCGTTAAAAGCCTACCATGTTCTAGGCCAAATTATGGCCCAGATCAGGTCTGGACCTTTAAGAGGCTATGGGCTCAATTATGGCCCATATCAGTTTAGGCCCGTCAACTGGACACTATGCTTTTGGGCCCACTTGCTAAAGGCCCACTTAGTAATTCAGCCTGATATTAGTTTTGGCCTCTTAAGGGCCCGTTTAACATTTCAGCCCTATATTAATTTCGGCCTGTTAAATGCCCGTCATATAGTTGGGCCTAACTACGGCCCAGTTTGCATCCGGCCTACTCGCAGCCGATATCTGATTGGGCCAAACACTACTAGGGAAAAGCTTATACACAGACGCTTACTGGTAGCGAGGGTTAAAAACCCTCGCTACTGCTACTTACTAGCAGCGCAGGTTTTTAAACCTCGCTACTACTAAGTTGATAGCAGTAGCGTGGGTTTTTAACCCTCCCTACTACTAAGCTGTCTCTACCGTGCCCCCCGGGATATGCCATAGTAGTAGCGCGGGTTTTTAACCCTCGCTACTACTAAGTTGATAGCAGTAGCGTTGGTTTTTACCCCTCGCTACTACTAAGTGGTCTCTACCGTGCCCCTGGACCATGCCATAGTAGTAGCGATGGTTATAAACCCGCGCTACTACTAAGTTTTTACCCCTGGCTACTACTAATCGGTCTCAACCGTGCCCCTCGGGGACATGCCATAGTAGTAGCGAGGGGTAAAAACCCGCGCTACTACTAAATACTGGGTTTCAAACTCTACCC